>NC_139541.1:78163114-78488869 GCF_965153285.1 Podarcis tiliguerta
ACTGGCCATGTGACCCGGAAGTGTCTTCGGACAGCGCTGGCCCCCGGCCTCTTTTGAGTGAGATGGGCGCACAACCCTAGAGTCTGTCAAGACTGGCCCGTACGGGCAGGGGTACCTTTACCTTTACATCTCATCCCACTTTTGAAAGGCTAATGCCTTTTTGTTCCACTTTGGCAGAATGCATGCACAAGGAAACCATCCGGAGAGAAGAAAACGAGTACAGGAGGACACATGAGAAGCCCCGGATACCGGAAGGATGGAACTACCTGACGCTTCTATGGTACTTGGTGTTCTATGAGCCGGTCATCACAGAGGTTCATCTCAGGAGGAAGAACATTGACTTCATGTTCATCAGATTCAGCGCCTGGGAATACGCCGGCAGTGACAAGCTGTGGGCTGGGCTGGTCACCACCTTGTGCGACCGCATCCGCCACCAATTCGGCCCTCTGCCTCTGAGCTTCTACCACGTGGTGGGGAGCAAGCCCCACTTTGCCTCTGGGTTCAGCCAGCAGGAGTGGAGGCTCAAGAAGAAAGCCTCGTTTGCAGCCGGAGGGTTCCTGACCATCTTGCTAGCTGGCATTGGCCTGGCCACAACTGCGTACCTTGTGCCAGGGCTGAGGGACGGCACTGTCTTGAAGATCCTCGCCGCCTCCTTGGCCAGCGTTACCGGTTCAGGGGCCTTGGTGGCCATTGCTCCGGTGATTAAGCACCTGATCATCAGCCAGAAGAAGAAGATCGAGAGCATGACCAGCAATGAGAAGTTCACCAGCCACCTGGGCTTCATGAGCGCTGTGAAGAAAGAGATTGCACTCCTCACCAACTTCGTGTATTACATGGAGATCTTTGAGAGGCGGCGGCTGAGGATTGTCTTTGAGATTACCAACTTGGACATGTGCTACCCAGAACGAGTCATCGGGGTCCTGAACGCCATCAACACCCTGCTTTCAGACACTAACGCCCCCTTCATCTTCATCCTGGTGGTGGACCCTTGCGTCATCGTCTCTTGCTTGGAGGAAGCCAGCTGCATGAAGGGCATGGCTGACAACGGCTACCTCTACCTCAACCGGACGGTAACGCTGCCTTTCTCCATCCCGGAAATTGGCCAGAGGGCAAAGCTGCGGTTTCTGCATGAGGCCTTCCAGAGCCGGGAGGACTTGATGTACAACATCATCACGAGAAACGTGGAGCAGGGGATCAAAAGATCCAAAGGGAAGGACAGGGCCTTGGGAGACATGGAAGCGTCGGCAGAGATGGACCAGCAACAGATCGACGCTCAGGCCGTGCAGTACATCCACGAGGCTTTCCACTGCTTGCACGACGAATTCGATTCCCTTTACAGGTACATCCCAGACAGTATTGTCCAGATGAAGAGAATCGTCAACACCATCCCCATCACTATCCGGCTTATGGCCCAGCAGCATGTCTTGAGACATGCCATCTGCCCCCGGTCGGTGGCAGCCTGGGTCGTCATGGCCAACCAATGGCCTTGCCGCTTGAGCTGGATACTGCAGTGCATGGAGGACAGGCGGCAGTGCCACACAGTGGGCGAGGACGGCGAGGAAACCATGTGGCACGTCTTCGCGGAGAACTGCAAGGAGCTCTTCTCCCATCATACGGTGCTTCAGAACATCATGGCCTTGGACAACGACCCCGAGCTCTTCGAGAACTTCTTGTGGCACGATTTCCCTTTCACCGTGAAGGAAGGGGAGAAGTACGTGAGGTACACCGTCAACTTGGACCACTCCATAAGGTATCGGATGGGGCAGCTGCGGTCCCTGGCTTCCCTGGAAAGGGACTACCTCAAAGAATTAGCTTCTCTGGAAAAGGAGAAAGATAAGGAGAAGGAAGCAGCTTCCTTGGAAAAGGAGGAGGGCAGAGAAGCAGCCAATTCAGGCAGGATGGTGTAAGGGGTCTGTTGGAAGGTTATCAAACGTTCTGTAATAAGGTACGACCAGTCATGGTGGACAAGCTATTTGAGAGACGATTTTGCCTGCGTTGCCCATTTATCCCTTTGGTGTGGATCAGCGAATGAGTGTCGGCTGTGTTCCCAGTGTGGGGTTTCCCAAACTGTGAGCTTCACCCGGGTGGTTCCAAGGTGTGTCGGTGGATTTCTGGGACAGCCGTCACATTTTCAACTGTACCTTTTATTTATTCCCTTGTGTTTTATTGCACTGCAATTTGAATTCTGTGAAACGCGGCTGTGACACGACAAAATACAGTATGTAAGAAATTAAAGGGAGCAATAAAAATGCAATTAGGAAAACCTACTGGACCACAGCTGCTGAAACGGCAGAAAAACCAGTCAGTGCCCCCACTCCAGCGATTCACTGACTTCAATGCAGGGTGATGGGGGGGGGGGGCATAAACATCCCAGAATCCTCTGGGAAAGGCACTGGGTATTGTGGCAGACAAGTTTACGGTGGGAAGTGTTTCTTGATGTCTGGGAAGTTTGAAAGCCCATTTACCATCAGCTGAGGAACGCACATCAATCTGCAGCGGGAGACGGGATTAGGAGAGACTTCGGGCGTTCCCACACGTGATGCTAAATGGGCCACCTTTGAACTTCCTTCTGTTCTTTTTGCGAAACTTAATGGAAGCTGTGAATACAGGAACGAATGTGAAGAGAAGGGAAATGAGTGCTGCTGTAGCCAATGAAGGATTTAGATTTGCGCAACAAGCTGATTGAATTATTTAAGGTGTTTAAATAAGTTTTGTTTGTGGAGGGGGGAGAATATGGATGCTGAGTGACATCTACAGCAGGGCTGTGTGTATCTCACAAATGGAGAAACAGCAGCTCTGTCTGGCAAGGGCTCCAATTCTCTCTCTCTCTCTCCCCCTCACCCCCTCATTTTTGGGCTTTCTGCCTTCTGCCATATCAGTCCCTTTGGACACTGCTGGCAGGTAGGGAAGGGTCAAACCAGTCTAATTTCTTGTCCATGCCACTTTTGTACTGATTCTGTGATGACTCTGCATTCATCTCCTTTAAATAAAAAAATAAACCTGTGCAAGAATTTGCATTTAAATATGACGTTTTGAATGTATTTTCTCTCAAAGCACACATTTCTACTGTTTTGATGCTTCTTCTTTTTTGAGCTAACAAGTGCACCAGAACATTCAGGAAGTTTAAAAAAAAACTAGCGGATAATCCAGTTCAAACCTGCACATTAGTCCAAGCAGTAAGAATCAGGTCAGGAAATCTGCAAAGACTGAATTCCTTAAGCAGCAGCAGCATACATTATGATATATCAACCCATACTTTATTCAGGTTCCAGCATTTGCTTACCTTTGCTGTAGAGTTTCGGTTTTTAAAAGGCAGGTAAGCACACAGCCCTGAGCTGTGTGTGTAAAGTTTAAAAATGATCGCCTTATACCCAGTTAGAGAGCTAAGCCTGCAATCCATTGAAGTCAATGGGGCTTCTGAGCAGACATGTATAGGATTTTGCTGCACGTTACATTTGTTGGAATTTCAACAGCCTTTGCTAACCTGGCTCCCTTACAGATGTTTTAGACTACAACATCTGGAGGGGGTTAGGTTGGAGAAGCCTGGTCTAGAATGAAGGAGGGAAGGAGTCAGGCAGCCTTATGGATTTAAGGCTCAGCCTACTCTCCCAAGCAACGCCTCAGCAAATGTTGGGGAAGAACCGCAGCTCAGTTGCTTAGAGCACCTGCTTGGCATGCAGAAGGGTCCCGGTTCAATCCCTGGCATCTCCAGCTACAAGAAAGATTTCACCTAAACATTAGGAAGAACTTCCTGACAGTAAGAGCTGTTCAACAGTGGAATTTGCTGCCAGGGAGTGTGGTGGAGTCTCCTTCTTTGGAGGTCTTTAAGCAGAGGCTTGACAACCATATGTCAGGAGTGCTCTGATGGTGTTTCCTGCTTGGCAGGGGGTTGGACTCGATGGCTCTTGTGGTCTCTTCCAACTCTATGATTCTATGATTCTAGGTAGGGCAATGAGAGCCTGTCTGTCTGAAACTCTGGACAGAGCAGTTGTCCATCAGTGCGGATAATACCTTGCCAGACAGACCAATGGTCTGACTCAGGAAAAGGCAACTTCCTGCTGCTGAAAGCTCGCTTTTCTCGTCTCCCAACCCAATGAGTTATGAGTGCTCCAGAAAAAAAAAGCAGCAGCTTCACTTAATTTAGGTAGCACCTAAATATGGAAACAGCCACACTTGGGTTGTCGATGACGACATCGCCTTGAGGGAAAGTGGGTGGGTCTCCCGCAATTTGCACCTCGGCCAGTTCCACAGGGCCAATTATATCACCAGCTTGCCTCAGATTCATGGCTTGGGCTTACCCCTCGACACGAGAGCAAAGTTAGCCAGCTCCAGGGGCAAAACTAGGCTTTCTTTCACCTCAAAAGTCCTGCACCTCCAAGAATGCAGGAGTCTCCTTCTTTGGAGGTCTTTAAGCAGAGGCTTGACAACCATAGGTCAGGAGTGCTCTGATGGTGTTTCCTGCTTGGCAGGGGGTTGGACTCGATGGCCCTTGTGGTCTCTTCCAACTCTATGATTCTATGAATCAACCCAAGGTAGATTCTTTGCCCTGGAGTAACCCTGCAATCCACACAAACCATTTTACTCATCATTCTGCTTCGACTGTCCGCACAGGATGTCCACACAGGACTGTCCACAGGATGTGAGCAATCTCTCATCGGATCTCCGTATCATTTTATTTTCCTCGCAGCATCGGGAGTCAGATTTGGAGCAGAGCCACAGCTCTGGGGAAGGAGGGTTAACCCTTTCTCCCAATGGATATTGAGCCTTGGGGCTCCCAACTCTACAATTCTATGGTTGATACGTTTAGATTGATACGGATGTATTGGTGGTTATTGTATTCTCAGTTTGCACTGGTGGCTTCCCCCTGCTTTTCCCTCGTTAGAAGTAATAAAAAACAATAATGATATGTGAAAGTGTAAATAATAATGATCACCCTTCAGGCAGAACAAGCAGCAAGTTGATAAAGATGGAATGATACCCATTCAGTAATATGGAGGAAAGCAAATGCATAGGCTACTGAGGGCTGATGGTGCTTGCTCCTGCCACGAACGATACCTGTGTGGATTCAAGAGCAAGTTTTGCACACAAGCCAGACTGTAGCTAGTTTAATTTATCCCACAGAATTCAATGGGAGCTGCTGAGATGGTGCCATCTACCCAAGAGCTTCGCCCTGGCCTTGTGTTTTGGTCCTGTGGCTAGAGAATGACAAGCATGTGGCAGAAAGCTGGAAATCTCTCTCTCTGTGTGTGTGTGTGTGTGTGTGTGTGTGTGAGAGAGAGAGAGAGAGAGAGAGAGAGAATAAAGGTAAAAGTACCCCTGCCCGTACGGGCCAGTCTTGACAGACTCTAGGGTTGTGCGCCTATCTCACTCAAGAGGCCGGGGGCCAGCGCTGTCCGAAGACACTTCCGGGTCACATGGCCAGCGTGACATCGCTGCTCTGGAGAGCCAGAGCCGCACACGGAAACGCCGTTTACCTTCCCGCTAGTAAGCGGTCCCTATTTATCTACTTGCACCTGAGAGTGCTTTCGAACTGCTAGGTTGGCAGGCGCTGGGACCGAACAACGGGAGCGCAAGCCCTAGGCACTGAGGCTTTAACCCACAGCGCCACCCGCGTCATATATATATATATATATATATGAGTATGTGTGTGTTAAGGTCCTCAACACAAAGGGACATTGTGTTCTGTGTTTCCTGTTCCTTCTCAGAGCTGAATAAAAAAAAAATGTTCAAAACTATGCCTCAGAGTCTCCCCTTTCACCAGCAAAGCCTCTGTGTTTCTGTGGGACACTTCTCAAACTAAGATGATCCAGCTTCCATCAGAATACCCATTGGACAATGCACAAAAGAACACAGGAGAAAAACCTTACCAATGCGTACAGTGCTGGGAGTGCTTCTGCCAAATAATAATAATAATAATAATAATAATAATAATAATAATAATAATAATAATATCATCTACTTGAAAATCCAAATCAACAAACCTTTCTGCCAGAGAAACCTCTGGGATTGGGAGAGTGGGTTCCTCCTTCCGAGGCTGTCGATATGTGCAAACTTAACCCCCCTGAGAATAATAATAGCGGAAACGCACAAGCCCAACCTTTGTCAGAAGGGAAACTTTATTTCAACCGAACATGGTATAAATAGTTAAATGCATGAACAGAGATTCCCTGGGATTTCCTTTTCGTGTTTAATAAATAAAACTAGCTCAGAACCAAGGGCGAGCTTTCCCAAAATCAACAGGAAGAAATTATTCTCTCCTCCCACCAAAGTGCTGGAATGACAGTTTTGGTATCTACAAAAAAAGAGCGAGAAGATTCACTGGTGCTCTGGGACATCCTTGATACCCACAAAGCAATCCATCAGTGGGACACCGGCAAGAATCGAACCTTGTTTCATATCCCACCTCTCCGCCACGCAGGAATTCAAGGTAGCTTGCAAGCGTATGTTCGGCCAAAGGCGTTTCCAGTTGTAACGGGGGTGGGGAGTGGGGAGCCTCCACATTCGAACCCTAAAAGAGAGAGGGGAAGGGCCTCAGCTCAATGGCGGAACAGCTGCTGCCTTGCATGCAGAAGGTTTGAGGTTCAATCCCCTGCGTCTCTAGGCACGGCTGGCAGAGACTCCTCTCTGAATGAAATCTGGAGAGCTACTGCCAGTCTGTGTGGTTACTACAGAGCTACACGACCTGATATATAGCCTTGCCATCTTCCAAGCTGCTCCCCTGCCTTGTGCCCCCCCTCTGATGCCTTCTCAGATTTGGGGGATGATGAGCAAGCCCTCCCTGCAAGCCCCCGTCCTCTCTAGGCCAAATCCAGGAGCTGAAAACATCAGCCACGTCAGGAGGCTGGAGTTGTTTCCCACGGACAAGAGTTAACGTGCCCTTAAGAGAGGATCTTCACTGAGACAAATCATAGAATTGGAAGGAATAAATAAAAAACAGGGGAGGGTATGAACACCATATGAGAAGTCAACTAGAAGACAGAATAGGATCTCTTTTTTAAAAAAAACAAACCACAAGTTTGTCCCATGCTCCATGAAGGCTGGGGGCAGGCGAACAAATGAACTTTCTCACGTGGCACTTGGTTAAAACTATGAAATTCGCTCCAGTAAGATGTAGTGACGGCCTGTAGCTTGGATGACTTTAAAGAGGATTTTGACAAATTCATGGACGGCAAGGCTATCGATGGCTACCAGCCAGGATGGCTACGCTCTGCCTCCAACAGTATTCAGAGGGAAGTACACCTCTGAATGCCAGTTGCGGAGGAATCGCAATTGCAGGGTGGGGCACTATGGCACTCAGGTCCTGACTGGTCCTGCTCCCCATTGGGGCATTTGGTTGGTCACTGTGAGAACACGACGTTGGACCATATGGGCCTTTGGTGCGATCCAGATACAGGAGTCTTCTTGTATGCCCCAATCTCCTGAGCATCTGCCTGGACACAGAATAGCTGGAGCTGATGAATCTTGCTCTGCTCCAGCTAAGCAATGTTTTAAGTCCTTACTCCTGCAGTAAAGGTAAAGGGACCCCTGACCATTAGGTCCAGTCGTGACTGACTCTGGGGTTGTGGTGCTCATCTCGCTTTGTTGGCCGAGGGAGCTGGCGTACAGCTTCCGGGTCATGTGGCCAGCAGGACTAAGCCGCTTCTGGCGCCCCAGAGCAGCGCACGGAAACGCCGTTTACCTTCCCGCCGGAGTGGTACCTATTTATATACTTGCACTTGACATGCTTTCGAACTGCTAGGTTGGCAGGAGCAGGGACCGAGCAACGGAAGCTCACCCCGTGGTGGGGATTCAAACCGCCAACCTTCTGATCTGCAAGCCCTAGGCTCTGTGGTTTAACTCACAGCGCCACCCTCTATATCTCTAGGCCCTATAATTGTGGAGTTGGGACCCCGAGGATCATCTTGTCCAACCCCCCGCAATGCAGGAATCCACAGCTATGCCATAAGGGGATCAAACACGCAACCCTGGCATTATCATCGCCCCACTCTAACCAACTGAGCTACCCAGGCAGTGGCAATATTTTCCTTTTTTGTGGGGGGAGGATTTACAAAAAAAAGCAAAAAATGAAACAGGCTTGTTTATTTCAGAATGCACTTTTAAAACATGCATCAGAAATAAGCAGAGATGAGCAGGACCCCACCTTTCTGATGGCAGGAAGAAGTTTCAGAGGAGTTTAAAATAAAATAAAAACTTAAGCTTGCATATGAGTATTACTACGCCACGAGGAATTCACTCTGCCATCTTTTCCTTTGGCTTCCTGACAGTTCCACCTTTCTCACACCAGAGGGTGCTAGTCCGGTAGATTATTGCTTTTATTAGAAAGGGAAGGTTGCTTTCTGTAGGAAAGCGCTACACCTTGCCTGCTGATCTCTTCCTCAAACTGCTTTCCTGGCGTCTCTCATCCGGCAAGTAAGCACCCCCCCCCTTTTACTTCCTTCCCTCGGAACTGCGTAAGTGCACAAAGCGTCCCCAGCTTCAGAGGCACCAATTCCTTTGCAAAGGGTCAGGGCCCATTGCTCCAATCCCTAATCTCTTCTCAGACCTATTTGCCCATGAAGCAACCAAATGCTAACAAGCAAAAAAAAACCCAAACAACTGCAGTGCCCGATAGGCTTGGAGGCAAAAGTTCAAGGATGAATGTGGATGCGTAACGCAGTTGGGTGGAGGGAGGAGAACCAGCAAAGCTGTTGTGCAGCCAGGCGATGAAAATATAGCTTTTGGGAAAGCCAGAGACAAAAAACAAAGTTCCCCCTGAAGCTCATAGTTTAACCTGCAGAGTCCTCTCGTTCCACACCAAAATAAAATCTCAGTATGCCCAATTCCTTTCCCTTCCTCTGCTTCCTCTCCCACTGATAAATTATGCTGGAAGATTTTGAGAGTTCAGATCGCTCAAATTTTTTTTGCTTACGTCACTCTGTAAAAGCACATTGTCACCCAACGGCAATACATAAATAAGAAGGATGTTGTGCAGAGACCCAAGCCAGCCTCGGCACACTTTTCAATTCACAACACCGCTCATTTGGCGTCCGTTTTGCTGGCAAAATGTGACTGCGACGTGGGGCGAGAACGCAGGTTGTGTTTTGGACCCCCTTCCCCAAAGAGACTGAGAGAGGCCACGTGATGAATGCAGCTTTTCATTTAATAGAAGACAGTTTCAACAAAAATAAAACTCCACACACACACGAAACAGAAAGGAATGACAAACTTTAGCCCCAAAAAAAAAAAAAAATGGGGGAGGGAGGAAAAGGAACACAAAATCAAACTGGCGCCATCTTCTTTTCTGTAAATGTAGTGTTAATGCAGCAAAAACTCCATGTGTGTCCGTGTGTCGGGTTGTGTGTGTGTGACAGAGAGAGAGAGAGAAAAAAGGAATCATGGTCAAGCAGATGGTGGGCACACAAAGTTTTTGTTTTTCTCCCTCCTGCCTCCCCAGCCTGAATTTCCATGCAGCAAAAGTGCCCTCCCAAGCTCCCTGATAAGATTTTTATTGCACTTAAGAAAAATGATAATAAAGTAAAAAGCATAAAGTTCTATGTCTACCCAACAGCTGCCACCCTCCCCCCACCCCACATTTTTAGAGGGTGTTGTGGCAGAGAAAACGGTTCCTCTGCTAAGTCTATACAAAAAAAAAAAGGGGGAGATTCCTTTTCGTTTCATTTTCGGGGTTAGTACCGCAAATCTCCTGCGGAGATTTCGTTTCGTGTCACCAGGAGGAAAGTAGTCCATCGTGTAGGGGGAGAGAAGCGTGTTTCTTTATCTTCCTTTCCTGCTAGTTAGAGTCGAGTGATTCCAGTGGGATTTCGTGAAAAAAGAATTCAAGGACCCAAAGAGAGGGCCGACACTTCCCGCCGCACCTAGGCTCGAACCAAAAAAAGATGGCCGCTTGTTTTTACACCTGTCGTCCTACAACACAGACTTCCCCATGCAAGGGGGCTGGTTGCCCCGGCTCTCGTCCTACTGGCGACACACGAAAGCATCAGTCCTGGTTTCCCATCTTGGCAGGCAAGCTTCTTCTCTTTTGGAAGAAACCTTGCCTATCGGAGCTAATCTCTGAGGCCATTTGAACCTGGTCTTTGCGGGGCTTCCTGTAATAGCCTTTGGGATCTCTTCCGCTGGGTCTCAACGCACCACCGGAGGAGGGGGGGCAGGGGGAGGGACTGCACTGTTGGCTCCACCGGCTTCCCCCTCAATCCCAGGTATTTTTTTGGCTGCAAAAAAGTCCTTCCCTGAGAAATAAAATCATCAACCCCCGCCCACCCTCTAGCAATACACTTTGCGCAGCAACCCACCTCCTCCCCGCTTTCGGCGCTGAACGGCCGGCCAGGAGACCCACAAAGCCTGGAGCATTTCCTCTGTGGAGCAAAACTTGGGAAAGAAGTTCGCGTTTCAACTTTTACCCCCTTTTCTCAAGGAAATTGAAGTTCCAGGGAGTGGGATAAGGGGTGCTGCTGTGAGGGATTCAACCTCCTTCTGCAAAAGTAGTGATTTTGGACCCCGAAAGGCCCTGGTGATAGCAAGATAACACGCTTACCACTGCAGCTGGGTCCTTGTCCACAGCTGATGTACGCACAGGAACTGTGGGAAAGCCTACAACTTTTTGAAGAACAAAGTAACAATAAAAGGTGAAAACTGCCCCAAAAATCAGCAGCATCCTAAGAAGTTTCTCATGTCAGTTTTATCGTATGGGGTGAACAAAACGGGAGGTGGGGGGGGAGAGAACCACCCTGCCCTCTTCATAAACGTGCCATTTATGTAGTTTTACGTTCAGTTAAAATATTCGCTACTTCAACAGTCAAGCCATACACAGTATCACCCCCATTGTCCAAAAGTTCGGCATGGTATGGCTTGAAGAACAAATCTTGATAGGAGAGATGCAAGGAGTTTGCCTCGTTCTCTCTGCTGAAGGACAGGAGAACCTGGATCAGTCGAAGCCACGGCAGTCCTCTTATTGGTGGGCAATGGGCAAAGGTTGCCCATCAATGCACAAAAAGGCATCTCTCTCTCTCTCACACACACACACACACACCGGGGCGCTCTCTCTCTCTCTCTCTCTCTCTCTCTCTCAGCTTACTTCAAACAACTTCACCAGGGAAAAGCAGCTTCTTGGTGGCTTCCCCGATTCGGTGCACTCTGCAAATTGGGAGGAAGCAGAGATCCTTTTCCTTTTTTTTAAGGTGGTTGGAGGTTAAAAGGCGGGAGGAAAAACTGTTCCCATTCTGTTCAACAGACACCGAAGAAAAGACAAACAAACAAGGAGACGCAAGTAAGGGAGGGCGGTGGGTGGGGAAAGAGAAACTGGAAAATAAAAATAAATAGTAGTCTGTGCTGCAGATTAAACAGCCTCAATAGTCTTGCTTGGCAAGGGAGCTACAGCTTTACGGCACTCTCAGCCAGCGGGACCCACGAGAGGCCTGCTCCTTCCCAAGCATTCCTGGAAAACTGGACCTACTGGGACCTGCGGCGCTCGCGACACACACAAAGCAAACACACGGGGCCCTGTTCATCTGTAGTGTTCGCCCTTTTCCTTTTAAAGTTTCCCAGTTAGACTGGAGAGAGGCGGTGCCGACGATCCGAGTCCGCAAAACAGCCTCTCCGCCTTGTGAAATCACTTGCGAGGGGCATCCCCTTGCAGAAGGAAGAAACGAAACAAAAACATTGTTGAGTTCCCCCCCTGGCAAGAGTTCCAGGGAGACACACCAAAGCAGCAAAAGATGTCAAGAGTTCGCCCTGAAGGAAGCTCTTCTCCTGGGTTCAAGGTCTCCTCGGCTCTTCTGTTTCCTGAATCCCGACCCCCCCCCCTCCAAACAGAACATCTTTTATCAGAGGGAAGACTTTTGAGAATGAGAAAAGGGGGGGGGTGGCGGGGGAAATGGTCACAGTTGGAAACGGATGCCGTTCGGGGGAACGGGACGGGCGGCGCTTGTCACGTTGCCTCTGTGTGGCAGTCAGGGGGGCGGTGGAGTTGTTGTTTTCGGAATCACATGGTGAGGGGAGGAGGTAAAGCTAGGCAGGCGCTTCCCCAAAGAGACCCCATTGGATGCGGAATGGCCCAGAACTGAAAGAGAGAGAAAAGGAGAAGGTGGGGAGGGAAGCAAGAAAGATGTCCGGGAGACCAGAGTAGGAGGCCAACGCAAGCAGATACAGACCCCTATCTAATTATAAAATCACGGCTTCTTCCAAACTCATAAAAATGGCACAGTGCTAAATTTTCAATGTAGCTGCCTTGAAAGGAGGGGGGGAGGGGGAGGTTTGAAACCCTTAAATAAAATTTCATTACAATTCTCTTCTGCCCCCTTCCATTCTTAACGTTCTCCCTTCAATTTGTCCCGGGGTGTTAGCACCACGCTGACTGCTTCTGCTTCCCCATCCAGCAATATATTGAATAATAAATACGCATTTCGGGTGATCCCCAACTAGAAATACCAATACTCTGACGATAGCTCAAGTATCCGGCCCTCCCCATTCTCAGCCCTCACAAATACTTCCCTCCTCCTCTTGCTGTGCATATTATACATTATATTATATATGTTTAGGGTAAATATATATATAATATATACATTTTAGGTAAATATATTTACCTGAACACCACCCAGATTTGTTTCTAACGCCATGCGATTGAGAAGCTTGACTAAATAGGCAGACCAAGCTTGAATTTTCAAAATGCTCAGGTCAGTCACCAGATTCTGTTAAAGCCGTGTTTCCCAAATTTGGGTCTGCAGCTGTTTTTGGACTACAATTCCCATCGTCCCTGACCGTTGGTCCTGCCAGCTAGGGATGATGGGAGCTGTAGTCCAAAAACCCAGGTTTGGGAAAACCTGTGCTAAAGCTTACTTACTTGGAAAGTGAAAATCTCACTGAACCCAGCGGGACCTGATTCCTGCATAGGTGTTTTCAGGATTAATGCTTTCTAGGTGACATTCTGCTGGTGCCCCCCCATGTTGTCCTTCCTGGAGCCCCCCCTTTTAGCAGACAGCATATTCCCTCTTCCCATTTTGACACGCAACTCCCTTACCTAAAGCGTCACATTGGCTCCTGCCCCATCTCTAGGCTTGCTTCCAAAAGTAATTCCTCCAGCTCCTTCTCATTCTTGGAACAGTTTAGCTCTGGAAAGCAAAGGCAGAGAGTCAGCTAGGTCCTCGCCCTGCTCCCAAGGAGTGTCTCAACCTGGCCTTTGCTTCTGTGTTCAAAATCCGTAGTCACCTGCCTTTTAGGAGGCAAGACTCCATACGGCTGAGCCCACCCCACCCACTAAGCTTCCCCCCGGCTTCATCCCTTGACACAATAAGAGTAGGGTGGAGCCTGTTTGATACCCTATATAAATGCCTCTCCCAGAATGCAAAGCGTGCTCTCTCTCTCTCTCTCTCTCTCTATGTGCTTACCATGTTCTACAGAGCAACTGGCCATTTTCCCATCATGCCCTGAGGGAGCATCTGGTAGTGCATGAACAAACTCCATCCTTAGTCCGTTGGGCAGCAGAGAGCTGTGAACAGCGCTCTCACACGGCCCAGAGTTCATCTTTTCTGCCCCCAAAACAGGGCTTGGTGTGGAGGGAGAGCTTTCTGAGCCATCCGCCCTCTTGGGAACAGCCTCAGTCGCTTGTCCGTCTGAGCATTCAGTCTTTGCTGGCTGAGACTGCGGGGCTGGAAGGTCGCTGGGCTTTGGCGGAGAAGCCTGTGGAGGAAGAGGGCTCCCCTCTTGCCGCGTATCGGCGCCCCCTGGGACTGGCTTCTCCGGCAGGCTCTCCACCCGCGTAACGACAAATATTTTGTGGCCTCGCCCAGGGCTGGAGACCGCAATCCTCCTCTCGTTCCCGGGAGAGCTGGCCTGGGCTGGAGGCCCACTGGTGACTCCCAATCGAGATTCACATTTTATTTCTTCCATAGTGTTCAAGGGGGGCAGCACCCTGCTTTCGGGGCTAAGGACACCGCTGGTCTTTGGGGGGGAAGGTGGCTTGGGCAAGTCGCCCGCGTGATCAGGGCTGCTGAGCTTCTGGGGCGACGGCGGGAGAGCCTTCATCACCAGCTTCTCATCCTCTTCTTCGTCTGTGTCCGAATCGGAGTCTGAGGACTCGTCGTCGCCACCAGCTCTCTTGTCGGCCGCCCCATTCTCCTGGGAGGGCGGGGCCTCCCGGATTTCCTCCCCCTCCTCCGGCGTGGGTGCCATGTCGCCGTTCTGCCCCTCGTCCTCCACCGGCCCCTCCTCGAGGGGCTCCGTGATGGTGATTTCGGGCATGGAGGCGGACTGCTGGAGCTGCTGCTCCTTCTCCTCCTTCTCTTTGGCAAGGACAAAGTTGCGCTTGCAGCCGTTCTGTATCTCCGTCAAGAGGGCCTTCTGCGTCTCGATAAAGCTCTTCACCTGCAAGAGGGAGAAAGGCGGGTGCGTGAGCGGCCCAGCAGCCGAAAGGCACAGGGGCGCCATTTATTGCAAAGCTGGGGTAGGCAAAACATTTTTTCAGCCTGAGGGGCCCACAGCCTCCTGGACAACTTTCCGGGGGGAGGCAAAGTTGGCAAAGCAAGGAATGTAAATTTAATCTTTCAATGCCAGGTTAGTTTCCCCACATATTCATGCACCTCCTCTCCATCTTCCATGCAAGCAAGTATTGTCAGAGCTAGGAATGACAGGTAAAGAAATTAAAAAAGAAGATAAGATATTATTTCTATATGCCACTACAGCCGCAAGAATCATGTTAGCACAAAATTGGAAAACGGAGGTTATACCCAATATAAGTGATTGGCAGGTTAAAGTGATAAATTATGCCGAGCTCGCTAGAATAACAGGAAGATTAAGGGATCAAGACGAACAGAAATTTCATGATAATTGGAATAAATATTTGATTTATATTGGAACCAAATTTCAGACGACACTGGCGGGGTTGAAATAACTCTAACAGTAAGTGATCTATAAGTAAAAGAGATAAAATACGTGGCTGTAAAATTTATTTGATACTTACCAAAAGAGTGGAGGGAAGTTCAAAGCTCGGCAGAGCCTAAAATAATTTTGTGTTATATTTATGATTTGTGGAGTCGATGTGATATGTGCAAGTTATGTAATGGATTTTGTATATGTCTTTATGTATATATATGTAATATCAATAAAAGTTTATCGCCAAAAAAACCCAAAAACTTTCCGGGGGGAGGCAAAGTTGGCAAAGCAAGGAATGTAAATGTTATCTTTCAATGCCAGGTTAGTTTCCCCACATATTCATGCACCTCCTCTCCATCTTCCATGCAAGCAAGTATTGTCAGAGCTCAAGGACATTTTCCAGCTTAGGCACAACATCCCAGGAGGAAAGGAAACGGGGACACTAGGGGACAGGCTGGGAGGGCTGTGTGTGGTAGAGGAAGAGTGGCATGGGGCAGACAGAAAGACTTGGGGCCGAAGAGTCTGAGGGTCCCAACCAGCGCTGTAAGGGAAGCTGGCACGGAGCCTGAAGGTAGGCGTTTTGATGAGTTCAGCCTTGCCTGCTTGAGCTCAGATGCTGCGTGGGTTGGAAGAATCAGGGAGCTTTTATGCTGGAGGGGATCAAAAGACCGCTGTGACCCCGGACAAATTACACACGCTGAAGCCTTGCAAAGTATGGACCTTCATGGGCAATACAGGGGGAGGAGAAAACACATGTTTGAACGCTCATCAAACATCATACATTGTAGAATTCGAAGGGATCCTGAAGGTCCTCTGGTCCAACCCTCCTCAAGGCAGGAATCTCAACTAAAACATCCACAACAGATGGCCCTCCAACCTCTGCATGAAAACCCCCAATGAAGGAGAGTCTGCCACCTCCACAGTCGGACAGTGCTTACAGCCAGAAAGTTCTTCCTGATTTTGCTGGTGTGCCCCTTTTGTCTCTGTGGCAAGTTTCGATGTGGGGGTGCATCTCTCTGTGGCTACAACGGCCTCATTGAGTGCACACCTGGGAGGAGCTGAGAGACGTCGGACTGACAGACCTGCATTTTCCTAACTTGTAAGTGTACTTTTGACAATAAAGAGTTAATTACTTACTCCAGATAGCCCTTGCCTGACAGTACAGTGACAGGCCACAGGAAGCTGGTCTGGCTACTGGTGTACCTAGATCAGTATCACCAGCACTGACTGGCAACAGCTCTCGCCGGGGTTCCAGGCGGAGTCTCTCCCATCTCTACATGGGAGAGGCTGGAGGCTGAGGCTGGACTTTTCCGTGTGCTCCGCCATTGCGCCACAGCTCTTCCACACGGGGAAGGCCTTCCACAAGTGGGAAGGGACAAAGAGAAGTCAAATGCCTGGCACAACTGGAGTTTTTCTACCTGCCTACGGCACGCCTGTGTCTGTGCCAGGCACTGGGCCTCTATTTTTCTGGAGCGGAAGGTTTATCGGAGGCAGCAGGGTTACCTGGCTGGCTGCGCCGGCACGCACCACGTGCGGAGCCAAAGCTACGCCAGCAAAACCGACCTATAGCAACGGAAACGTGAGACGGCGGGTATCAAGTGGCTTGGACAAAGGCTTTCGCTCCCTGACGGGCGGAATCGTGTTACTGCCTCGCGACACAGAAAGCTTTTACAACGCGGCATTTCAAATGAAGGCAGCTCAGCGGCAACAGCAGTGGGCTGTCGGCGAGGGATGCCGCTCCGAAGTTCGAACTTGTGGGGCCTGAAAGTATACGTCGCTGGGAACAGGAGACAGCTGCCCACACGAAGGCATTTGCCACAAGCTCCCAAGCAGCTATTTAGACACCTGTAGACGTCCATAGTGTTTATGTGTTTGGTCGTGAGGGACCAGGAAAGCTCATGGATAAGCCATTCTGTTTCCATGCAGAGAACATTGCTGGGAAAATGCTAAGGTGTGTGGCTTCCGCCCTTTATAAAATACCCTGTTCCACCTTCATACCATCTCCTGCTCCCAGCCAAACTCCTCTCACCACCACCACCCCCCCACTTTTTCAAAGGACCCTTTTTGCTTCTACTTTGATGTTTCTATCCCAACCTGTCTTAGTGGGACTCAGGGTGGTGTATACAAAATCATCCCATTTCGTGCAAGGCTGAGAGCCTTGACCCACAACAGCCTAAAAACCGAGTTCTGGGCATTTAAGAAGGATGTTGACAAGCTGGAATGTGTGAAGAGGAGGGTAACCAAGATGATCAAGGGTCTGGAAGCCAAGCCTTATGAAGAAAGGTTGTGGGAATTGGGTATGTGGCGGCTGAGAGGAGATAGGACAGCCATCTTCAAATATCTAAATGGAATATCTCATGAAGGATGGAGTAAGCTTGTTTTCTCCCACTCCAGAAGGCGGGAGAAATGGATTCAAAGTGAAAAGAAAGGAGATTCCTACTAAACATCTGGAAAAAAACTTTTTGACAGTAAAAGCTGTTTGAGAGTGGAACGGACTCCCTCGGAAGTTTGTGGAGTCTCCTTCCTTGGAGGTTTTTAAGCAGAGGTTGGATGGCCATCTGTCATGGATGCTTTAGTTGAGATTCCTACATTGCAGGGGTTGGACTAGATAACCCTTCGGATTCCTTCCAACTCTACAATTCTATGGGCTAGGTGGGGACTGAAGCCTCCCTGGTGGTTCAAGCACTCCCTCCGTGTCTAATATGAGCAGAAAATCAAACTAGGCCATCTCAAGAGGGTTTTGACTTTCCCAGCCGCTTCCTTTGGTCTGCAACAGAAGCACAGCACAGACTCACCGATTCCTTTTTGGGCTCCCTGTCGAGGTCCAGCCTGAGCAGCGAGTGATTGACCTTCAGGGCTAAAGACAAGGCCATCAACCCTCCGGTCTTGATTTCGTTCTCCCGAAGGTCCAGCCGAAGTAGCCGGGGACTCTCCGCGATGAATTCCGCCACTGCCACAGCGCCTGGGCACCAAGAGACACAGCCAGTGAGTCCACGCGAAGGCAGGGGCCGAGCCTGCGGCGGCCGCTCTGCCCTCGGAAAAGACAGAGCGCCGCCTGAGCACCCGGGGAGGCTGCGTGGCCTGGCTTACCCTCACACGTCAGCTTGGTCGACGCCAAGCCCAACCTCAGCACTGAGCGGTTGCTGATGAGCCCGTTCTTCAGGTTGCGGACACCTTCATTGCCGATGGGGTTGTGTCCCAGATTCAGGGTCTCCAGGCTCTGAGTGTGAGGCTGGAGATGCAAACGGAATGTTGGTTTGTTGCTTGTTTACTGACTGCCTCTGGGGGCTTAGTCCACTTCAAGGCAGCTCACAATGGCTCAATTTGCACACAACACTGACCAAAACCAGGGATCAGCCCAGTCCAGTGAGTCTGCGAGCTCCCGGAGAGGAGACTGCAGTTGCTTTGTCCCTCCTCTGGTCCTGTTACTACTGCGAGTTATGCCACGGTTTGAGGATTAGCATGTTGTCTAAAGCTGAGCTCATGCTTTGTCTCCTTCAGGCAAACCATGAACTGTAAATCAAGAAACACACCTTGGTAATGACCTTGTGGTCTGTCTGGAGTGAGACGAACAATGAGTCGAGCTTTGAAAGACACGCTAAGACAAACAACAGCTTAGCTCCCAGCAACAGAATCAAACAGAGGACCGAAGAAGCTGCAACTACCTGTCCAGAAACCCACATGCTCACCTGTTCACACAAAGTCATGGTTTCACTTAGCCTCACCCGTGAACTGGGCCTGTGGTCTAAAGACACAATTCACACAACAGTTTTTTTAATTGATAATGGCAGCAGCATGGACAACAAATGAGAACCACCATACAGAATCCCTGCATACATACAGATCTCTTTTAAGATGAACGTCTGTTCTAACAATGAAGGCCTTATTTGTAGAAGGCACAGCCCCAAATAAGCAGTTTTTTAAAACCCACATACAAGTTTGGGGGGCCAAACGCACCTCTGTGGGAAGGGCTTTCCACAATCTGGGTTTTGAGTCACTCTGTTCTCAGGTCTGCTGGTGCTCACATGGCCCGGGAATTTGCAAGGCTCTCTGTGCAGGATTCTGGCCACCCAAGGGGGAAATAAACCCTGTGTTTCGTAAGAGAACTGGCAACTGGCTGAAGTTTAATCTCCACCCAGCAGGGACCTCATCATTCCTCCCTACTCCCAAATCCACAACTGTGAGGAGGGTAGAAGGCAGACCCACTGAAGACCAAAGCAAATCCAACATACAAGAGAGTTGTAAGAAATATTTTCTGTCTCTTAACTTCAGGTGTTGAGAAAGGGACAAAACGTTCTCTCCACACACTTGCGGCTAAAAGCAAACATTAGCTGCTCCTTGGAGGAAAATCCTTGAGCCCCAAGCCATTTTAGTTGTCCTATTCAGCACCTATTCTGGGAAGGCTGCAGCTCTGTGATAGAGCACCAGCCTTGCATGCAGACAGTCCCAAATTCAATCCCCGGCATCTCCATGTAAGCCTGGGAAGGACTTCCTGCCTGAAACCCTGGAGAGGCACAGCTGGTCAGCGCAGACAGCAGGGAGAACCCATGGTCTGACTCAATCTAAGGGACAGCCTCCTTGGGATAGCTCCATCGGTAGAGCTCAGACTCTAAACCTCAGGGTTGTGGGTTCAAGCCACATGGTGGGCAAAAGATTCCAGCATTACAGGGGGCTGGACTAGGTGACTCTGGTGGTCCCTTCCAACTCTACAATTCTAAGGCAACTTCTAGGCAACTTCCTGTGTTCCATTACCCATTTTCCTTTTTTCAGATGGGACAGCTGAACACAGTACAGGCAGCGAACATTTCGCGCAGGAGTCCTCAACCTGCCTTTTCCCGGGTGCAAAAGGACCTGCGTGTCAATTGGACGCCCCTAGAATGGTTACTGCCTTTATTCTAAAGATGGCAGCAGCAGCCGCAGATTTATAATGGCTTTTGGTAGCAGTCTGTTGTTTTCAATACCAGGAAGGAGAAAAAGGAGGTTCTGTTTTCAAGTTGGACTGGATGGGTAGGAGAGAGAGAGGAGCAGCAAGCACAGCTGACCCTGGGCTTTCCAGCTCGCAGTGTGCTTTGGTGACTCCCCGCCGCCCCCCCGGACTGCACCAAGCCAGATGTTCCCACCCCTAACATGGGAGGAGGAGGAGGATAAAGCTCGGTGGCAGAGCTCCCATGTTGCACTCAGGAGGCCCCCAGGCGCAAACCCCAGATAACAGATCAGCTGGGCAGAGAGGGCCAACATGTTGCCCAACAAAGGATAAAGCAGCTCCCACAGAAAAGGGTCGGGCTGGAGCTCCGACTGGTCTCTGTCTCCTGAGCCAGAGAACGAGGCCCCGGGGCAGCAAGGCTGCCTGTGACTCACCAGCGTCATCCCCATGTAAGCCATGCCGGTGTGAGTCAGCTGGTTGTTCCACAGCACCAGGGTGACGAGGCCTTTCCGCTGCTCCTTCAGCCCCTCGCAGATGTACGCCAGGCCTGTGAAGCGAATGATGAGCAGTTGATGGAGGGAGGATGGGAGTCCCTTTCCGCAGCCCTCATTAGACGCGACACCAGCTCACTCGGACACAAATACCCAGGCACCATCGGCTTTCGGAGGCGGTACTTTCCTTGTCTCAACTAATCCCCCTCCCCTTTCTCTCCCCCCTCGCTCCGCTAACTCGGCTGTCACAGTGGCAGCCGGGGAAATTTTGTGCGCTCGTTAGATTTGTGTTTAAAAGGACAGAAGAGAGTACCATAAGAACACATTTGCATTTTCTCTGCATGTCCGATTCAGGGAACAGCTAAATCGGTTTGCTCATCAGATTTATATCCTCTGACGGCAACAGCTGGGCAAATTCCCCGTGTTAAGTTCAAACTGGTTCTTTTAGTTCTAGTTAGGAGGGGGATTTTTAAGAAGGGGGAAACTGAAGATGGCAACTTTTTATTTGGTTGTAAATATCCAACGCCGCCTTCCGTTATGTGCAAAAGACACCCACATGAGGTTCTGGTAAATGCGTCACGTTTTATTTCAAATTAAATGTGTTCAAGGATTTAACCAGTTGATAGGCAGGTGATCAGAGCCAACCAAACTCATTTAAGTAGCCGACGGCTCTGTTCTTCCAAAGTAGAAAAACTTTTTGCTGGTGAGTAGTGTGGCACAGCTAAAATAAAAATATATTAATATATTAATTAACGCACCAGACATTATAAGCTTCCCGATACAGGGCTGACTTCAGGTGTCTACGGAAGGTTGTATAACAGTTTATCTCTCTGACATCTAACAGTGTCAAACAACATGTGTTCAAACAACAGAATCCGACCATTTCTTGGAAGAGAATTTGAGCCGCCCTGGCCTAGACTGCAACTATTGTCTTTCTTTTTAAGCACACTGCAGACAGAGACACAGCCTGAGCCCTCCTCTCGGTTTCTCAAAGAATTTGGGGGGAGACCGAAGCAGGGATCCCTCACCTGAGTCCAGGATGTGGTTGTTCCTCAGGTCCAGAATCTGTATGAAGCAATTGAACTTCAAGAGGTTGCCCAGCTGAGCAGAGTCCTGGAGGCTGTTCAGCTTGTTGTCAGCCAGGTAAAGCTCCCGCAAATTCATGTTCATTTTAAGAGCGGTTGCTGGAAAGCAGACAAAGGGGAGAATAAAATTAAAGAGAAGTGGCTGCCTTGCTAAGGAAATCAGCCCTGAGCGCTCACTGGAAGGACAGATCCTGAAGCTGAGGCTCCAATACTTGGGCCACCTCATGAGAAGAGAAGACTCACTGGAAAAGACCCTGATGTTGGGAAAGATGGAGGGCACAAGGAGAAGGGGACAACAGAGGACGAGATGGACGGACAGTGTTCTTGAAGCTACCAGCATGAGTTTGACCAAACTGCGGGAGGCAGTGGAAGACAGGAGTGCCTGGCGTGCTCTGGTCCAGGGGGTCACGAAGAGTCGGACACGACTAAACAACTAAACAACAACGGCTGCCTTGCTGAGCCTCCCAGGTGACAACGAGCTTTCTGCCTGCCCAGCTGGGCAGCGGATGTGAGACCAGGCCACAGATCTCCTGTGCCACTGATGCATCCCTTCACAGGACAAGCCTGGGGCTTAGGCCTGTTATGAGTCTGCCCACAGCAAGTGAGGAGAGTTGGGCCTTGCCCCTTGATCTGACCTTGGCCTAAATTAGCCCACCAGCCAACTGGCCGACCGTTTGAAACCAGCAAGTTAAATAATGAGGTCTGCTGTCTTTCACCAGTTTTCCTCAGGGAGACAACTCCCCGTTCCTGCCCACAAGACAAGGTGGACAAATCTAACTGGCTGCCCGGTGGGGATGGAGCAAGGAGAGGCACAATCCACCAGACGTTCTCCTGTCTATTTATCTGCCTCAAGACATAATAAGTGAGTAAAGAGGAGATAAGCTGGGGTCGCTTCAAGGGCAGGTAACGTATGAGAAAATGGCAGCGGTGTCTTGGAAGCCTACGAAATCTCAGGAGGGGAACTGCCTGCCCTGTCCAATACAGAGAATTTTGTCTGAAAGCCATGAGTTCTCATTCAATCCACCTGCCTTCTGCCTGGGGCTGCGGAGAGACCACAACTGGTTTGTAAAGACTGGCTACCCAAGAGGAGGAAGAGAATGGAATTTAAGAACCAACCCCTCCCTGTTCTTCATTTATAGACACCTGGAACTGAAAGCACAAGGTCAGCTGCAGCCGGGCATTTGTCACTAGGCGGCCCGTAACTGAAGGAGACTGTCTTTCAAACTTCATCCATTATTGCTAGCATTCTTTAGGCTGGCTCCTATTCATTATTAATGCCTTCAGCAGGATGCAAAAAACCAGGTGTGGGTGTTTCGTTCTCCCAAGTTTAATACTGCTTCTCTTGGTATCTCTCACCTAGGCTAATCTTAAAAAACGACGCCTTTGGGAGCTGGAGTCCAGTGTTAGCGGTAAAGCCTGGATTTCATACACGGAAGAGTCAGGATGAACCAAACCCAGAGCACATGTGGTTCCGGTTCCTATTCAATCCTCCCCTATATTTTACAACACCTCCCTTGGACTCTGCATGCGGATCTGGGAGCTTTGGCAAGGCAAGGGTGCCCTTTGAGCCTCCACACTGCGCCTTTCAAGGATCTAGGCAGACTGAAGAGCCCAGGGATGAGGGAAGGCAACAAGGGGGCTTCTTCCTGCACCTGTGGGGGCCGCTCTGCCCCTCATTATGACTACCAATGCTGGCACATCCGCAGTGCTGCAGAGGGATGCCTTTGGCAGGCAAGGAGCCCTCGCAGAAAAGACGCCTGCTAGCAGCAAGCTGAGCTCTCAGCGGGGAATTAGGAAAAGTGACAATGGAAGTGGAGGGCCAGCAAGAGAGAAGGGCATATGGCTGGGTACACAGAGGGCAACTCAAGCTGTTCACCTAGCAACATAAGGGGTCGCCCCGACAGGCTGGCGTTCTCCAGGTGCAGCACGGTCAGGCTGTTGCTGATGCGCAAGGCGCGCGCCACAAACGGTGCCGAGTGATCGAGCAGAGGTGTGTTGCGGGCGTCCAAGTACTGGAGGCAGTTTGTCTGCGGGAGGAAGGAAAGGTTGAGAGTCAGGTCATAGAAAGGTATGAAGGGTGCTGTACCTGGATATCAACAAACGTTTCAGCTCAGAACGCCCGTGAGCCAGAGGTGCTCTTAGCCAGCACCTCAAAGAAGGTTGCCGCGCACCAAGTCAGAGGGCTGGAAGCAGCCAGAGGAGTATGCAGTGGACCAGACATGCGCAGCAGGAGAGAACAATCGGTATACAGTGGTACCTCTGGTTACAAACTTAATTCGTTCTGGAGGTCCGATCTTAACCTGAAACTGTTCTTAACCTAAAGCACAACTTTAGCTAATGGGGCCTCCCACTGCCGCCGCCGTGCGATTTCTGTTCTCATCCTGAAGCAAAGTTCTTAACCCAAGGTACTATTTCTGGGTTACCGGATTCTGTAACCTGAAGCGTCTGTAACCCGAGGTACCACTGTATTGCAAGTGAAACCACTGCTGCTCCTGAGTTCTCATGCCACCAGCACCCGACTGCAGCCTGTGGCGAGGGACGCAGCTTGTGGTTTCACTCGTGATATAGTGCTGGGTGAAGCAGCCATCTCGCACTGGCCCTCATACCGCTGAGGTAGAAACAAGCTACATCGGCCAGGCCAATGTAGCTTGTTCCTCCCTCGGCTGCCCACACAGGCAGGCGGATTGTTTCTATTTCTGCATTGAGGGGCGCATGGCTGCCTGCTTGCACAAGCTGGAGACGGGGGTGGGGGCTCTAGTAGACTTCTCCGTTTAGGAGCTAGCAGCCGCACACCCATGTTCCTGAACGGACAAAGAGTTAACGAGCGAAGGGGTGGGCTTCTCTGCTGATCAAGCCCCCCGCCTTTGGCTTGCGCAGGGTGGGTGGGTTAGCTCTTCCTTCCGGGAGGAGGTCCTGGGGCTGCCTTATGCTGCCACCGGGCCCGGCGCTTGGCATCAGGCAGCCCTGCTCCACAAGCTGTGGCTGGGGTGCCTTGTGGAGGGGTGCAGAGGCTGCTGCCGCTGTTTAAAGAGAAAAAACTTTAAAGAGACTTGTGGTAAGGGTGAGAAGCGTTAGCCCCTGCCCAGGATTCCTGTCTGCTGTGCAGGCTTTGCATCGCACTCCACACCGGGGAAACTATTCTATTTGCAGCTAGGAACAGCAAGATCAGTAAGCCCGTTAAAGCAGGAGATTATCACTGAGTTCCTGAATTAACAGAGCACAGGTGTGAATAGGGGTGTGTGTCAATCTGAACTTATTCTACGGTTTATTACTGCAGATCATGGCGTAAGTAAAAGGACTGGCATAACTTAATAGGAAGCGAGATTCCCCACTATGAACCTTGCATGACCCTGGAACCAGCTTTATCACAATGTGTTCCAAAAGCCATTCAGGAAAACATCCTGAGCTCCTCATGCCTGGTAAAGGTCAGCACCTATAGATCAAGTCGCCAGCAAAGTCTGCTTCAACACCTGAATGGATGCCATCAAGATAACAGTGAGATAATGCTAAGGTGGGAGGCAGACGAAAGGATCACCAAGGTTTAGTCAATTGCACACGGGAACAGATTCTTTCAAGATTTTGTAAAGCAAAGTACACAGAGTGGGAAGCAGACAGGAAACGATAAAATAGGTAATTATAGGAATTGTTCATCTCAAGGCCCTCCTCCCTTTCCCCATGGAAGGCACTGGCTGAAATCAGGATTTTTAAAAACCCCAGTCAGTTCTTGCAGCTCCAATAGCTTACCCAGTGCTCCCAAGGAATCAGCAGAAACCCACTTCGCCTATATATATCTCCCCCTCTATTTCTGCCTTGCGTTTAGTGTGAGTTCTGTGGCATAATTGTCACAACACATTTCTATGGATTTTTAAAAATAGTTAGGGAATCTTTTACTCTTCAGATCAAGGTATGGTAGGATTTGCTGCCTGCTTAAATTGTAATTTTGCCGGAGCATTAATATAGTCTGTCCTACTGGAGTCCCTAAGTCTGCCACTGGCACCAGACAGTACAAATTTCTTCCACCAGGGAAATCTACAGCTGGGCCCACGGAATCGTGGAGAACCTGTCAATGCTCACTCTTAGGGAGAGAAAGTCTTTTTCTCTTGGCTGGGGGGTGGGAAGAAAAAAAACAATAACACCACTGCAGAAATATTAACTTATGGCATTTCCAGGCAATGGGAGCTGCAGCTTGATGGTGAAACTGGGCTTGGGCACGAATGAGGACACGGGTTCAATGCTTGCCCTCTTTTTGCAACACTACTGCAAGCGATGCAATTTCGGGGGGGGGGGGGCGGCAAAGAAGAGGGGAAATGCTATCTAATCGTGAATACAAACCTTCCTCATCATGTGCGCAGCTGCCTGCCAACCTCGTGTGCCGATGTGTTTGTTAAATGAGATGTTGAGGTGTGTGGCTGACTCATAGTATTCAATCATATCAAACAGCGCCGAGGCACCCTGGCAAAAACAAAAGAAGAAACACCAGGACTGTTAGCAAGGGTGTGGCCGCAGCAGCCCGTCCTGGGTGCGACCCAGAGAGGGCGCAAAATGGGCAAAGTTCATGCAGCAATACTGGTATCTTTTAAGACGACATTACACAATGTACAAGTTCTCTTTGTGGTTTGAAACGAGGTGCGCTTTTTCAAGGCGGTAGATCCAAACCAAGTATCAACTTGCTCACAGCCCAAATCTGCATGTGCCTACTTGGAAGAAAGCCTCACTGTGTGCAAATGGAGCTGACTTCCAGAATAGCAGCACACCTTGCGACAAGGCCTCACTGACCCGGTCCTGCAGCCTAAGACAATACAGCACATCGCTCAGCTGGTTAGAGTCTGGTGCTGATAATGCCAAGGTTGCAGGTTCGATCCCCGTATGGGACAGCTGAATATTGCAGGGGGTTGGACTAGATGATGCTCAGGGCACCGCTACTGAATATTACTGATGGGAGAGGAAGGAAGGGCAAGACTGTCTGGAGACATGAAGCAGGTCTTTTGCACAAGTTTCAGAGCAGTTGGAACATGGAAACTCCGCAAGCAGTAAAGGTCTGCAAAGAATCAAATTCAAAACTCTTCAAATTTGATCTTCGATTTATGAGTGCACCTGCTGTATTTGTTCATCGCTACTTCTCAAACGCCATTTCTGGTTCTGAAGTTCTGCAATGAAATGTATTAAACAGAAAATACCCCCAGAAGATTTGTTCGTCTAATTTGTATACTGTGGAGCTCAGGGCTAGTGGGAGGGGGAAGGAAACTGGGAGGCTGCCCCCAGGGAAATAATTGGCTCGTCATAGCACTGAAAAACCAGTAGACTAAGTCAAGGAGACAACACAAGACCTGTCTTGCTCTAGGCTTCCAACCACAAACTATTTGTTCTTTCGCGTTGGGACTTGCTTATCAACAAGCCTGTGAGAGGAGCAGACTGAACTGGCACGATATACTCAAATGCAACTCCCGTAATTTGCATGAAGAGGGAACCACAACACATCGCTGATGGCTGTGTAATTTAAGATGAGACACTCAGAGTAGACCCACTGAATTACTTGCCATGACTAGCTTAGGTTCATTCATTTCAACGGGTCTACTCTGAGTAAAAGTTACCTGACTACAGCCCCAGATTTATACCGTATTTTTCGCTCTATAAGACGCACCAGACCACAAGATGCACCTAGTTTTTGGAGGAGGAAAACAAGAAAAAAAATATTCTGAATCTCAGAAGCCAGAACACCAAGAGGGATCGCTGCGCAGTGAAAGCAGCAATCCCTCTTGCTGTTTTGGCTTCTGGGACAGCTGCACAGCCTGCATTCGCTCCATAAGACGCACACACATTTCCCCTTACTTTTTAGGAGGGAAAAAGTGAGTCTTATGGAGCAAAAAATACAGTACTTTTTAGCAGGGAGAGAGCAGGGGGAGAGAGAGGGAATTTGGAGCTGGTCCTCCATCAGTTTCAAGTGCCTAATAAATGAAGGGGTCATTTTTATTTTTATTTTTATTTTAATGCTGGATGTACATCTTAACAAAGTGGGCCATAAACCTTGTCCACAGATGAAGTGGGAAGACATGGCAGAATCCCAAGGAGGAATTGTGGTGGATGGTCACATTTAAGTCCTCATGCAAGAAGAAAACAAGCACATAAGGGAGGAAGTTTTTAACCCCTTCTATCTCCCAGCTATCCCAATTCTCCACTTGCATGGAGCTTTGCTTGTTTCTTAAAAGAGGGAGGTTATTCAAGAATGGCAATCCCCTACCTATATTCTGAAGGAGCACAATTCACTTTTCCTGCATTGCAGGGGGTTGAACTAGATGACCCTTCGGACACCTTCCAATTGTACAATTCTAGGATTTAATGTGCAGATCAGGCCTTAGACAGGGTCCAGGGAATGACGAGAATGAACCTTTGTAATGCCACCTCAACCTGCCACCACTCTCACCCTACGTGACCAGCAGAAGCTCAATAGGATTTTAGATTTGCACACCTTGCCTCTTCCAAATTAAGGGGCCTCACGAACGTGTCTTACGAACAGGGCCCCCAATGCCTAGACAGAGCCATCACTAGCCAATGTTGGGAATCCACTTTCAGGAAGCAATTTGCTGCAGTTTTTGAAGAGCAGCTTGTCACGATATCCAGTCTGGGGACTTGAGCCAGTCACACCATTTGGAGGGACCCGTGATCAGGTAGCAAAGCTCTGTGTGAACAAGGGCCCAGGTTCACTCTCCAGCCACAGGCCTGGGAAAATCCTTTGTCGAAGATGCCAGAGAGCTGTTGGTGATGGGAACAGACAACACTAGGCCACATTCCTTATATCTAAACGCTCAGCCCCGAACTGTAAGTTCCTCCATGTTAAAGAATGGCAGGATTCAGCTCAGCTGAATATTCACAAGATGTGGGGTGAAGAGAGACAGTTCTTTATATGTTACATGCAAACCTACATCTTCATCTAGGTTCGTTTGCTCCAAATCCACTATTTTGAACTGGAGGCGCTTAAAAATCTCTTCCAGGGCCTCACAAGCCTTGTAGTCTAACTTCTCGCCTGGAAAACAAGAGACAAAGTAAATCTGCAAGCCTCCAGCATTTAAAAGGGTTCACTGTCAAGCACAGGATGCATTACATCAGTGTTTCTCAAATGTGGGTCCTCAGCTGTTCTTGGACTACAACTCCCATCATCCCTAGCGAGCAGGACCACTGGTCAGGGATGATGGGAGCTGCAGTCCAACAACAACTGGGGACCCAAGTTTGAGAAACACTGCATTAAATACTGGAAAACAACTGGGCTATAGAGACCCAGGCATTAAGGTACAACTTGGTGGGGTACAAAAATGATTTAAACCAGGGGGGAAGGCTGGTTTAAACCAGACTTTCTAATGATACTTCATCATCTATTTCCTAAACAATGGTGCAAGTCTAAATAGGAACATTCTAAAAACACCTGCTGCATGAGAACTGGCGTTCTAAATATTACAGGAAAGGCAGAGTTATTTCTTAAACATATACCCCACCCCTTCCTCCAAAGGAGCCCAGGAGATTAAGCTGAAGGTTTTGCACCACGAAGCATCGTTGGCGCTGTACTCCAAATATGAAGAACGACTGCAGGCCTGGGCTTCATTTCTGCTAAGGAGCCAGCAACCCCAAAGTGGCAGCTCTTTCCCCTCCTCCTGCCCTATCACATACCATCTGCTCAGCCACCGCTTTGCTTTTCCACTCCAATGAAGTCCCCACCCTTGTATGCCTTGGGGCCTTCGCAATCTTCTCCGCCCTGCCCACTAGGACTGGCCTCTCAACGGCAGCAGAAATTTCACAGGCAAACTCTGTACGTAAACGTGCCCTGAAGTCAGCAACCTGTATCCGCAGTACGAACAGGATGCTCACTCGTTTGTTTGGAAGGAGCGACTCGCTGGTTATGAAATATGAAACCAGGTGAGGGAGTGGGAGAGGCGAGGGGGGGGATGACCCCACGTAACCCCAAATCAAGGCCACGTGCACCTCTAGCGTGGAGCCAGCCGTGTGTTCCCTTCGCATGTGCCAAACATGGTTACACAATCTGGTTCGTTTCCAAACATTTGCGGGCTATTGCAAATGTTAAATCTGGGACCAGAGAAAGGATTTGGGATTTGGGGTGCTGTTAGGGTGGAGGGTTGGAGGAGGGTGTAGATGCATTCTGGCAAACCTCTGAAATAGTGAGCTGGCTTCAGAACGCAAGATTTCCATGCGTTTGCCAGCAAAACAAGACCTCCAAGTTTATCAAATCTGCACATGACACTATGTTGTAACACCTGTGGCCTAGGCAGAATGATCCCACATTTACAACTCTGAATATTCCTTCTCCCCAACCCCTCCTAATCTCCAAAGGGGACCATTTTCAAGCACAGATTCCCAGATAGAAGGTTTGAGCGATCACAGTTGCAGAGGAATAACCAGAGTCGGCAAGGTGATCGTGATCTGTACTGTGTCAACAGAAGACTTGGGAACGGAAATATGTACCTTTCAGATCCAGGCACTCTATCCTGGGAGTCAAGTCTTTATATTCCTGCAATAAAGCAATAGCAAATTACTACACACGGAAGGGAACGGCTTAAAGGTAAGATATAAAGAAGAAGAAGACCTAAAGGGAAGCATGGACAGCCCAGTGTTTCAAAAGCTCTATGTAATATGAGCGTCTTTCATCTCCCAATCTGATCCAGGCCCAGCCCAATTTGGTTCAGATCCAGGGATAGGAACAGGTCCGATCAGAGGAGATATTCCGATATACAAGGGGTGGCACCTTTCTCCAGGATTGGTTTGGGCTGCTCCTGGGTCCAGTCTGGAGACTGGCCTTTTTTAAACAACAACACAATTCTCTTTTTTCAAAAAAGAAATGAACAAGACAGATGTACACACATCTACACGCACACTTCTAATAACAGATATAATAATAAAACCCCCCAGCTAACAGAAGGGTGAAAAGTTCATTACACCGATGTAAACGATGACTAGGGATGCACATAATCAAATCTGTCATCCCAGAAACTGATAATAGCTGGCCACTTCATAACAAAGAGGTTTTCATTCATCAGCCCAAATATACAATGCAAGTGTGTGCATTACATCGCAAATCCTGCAAAACAAGTAGAGGTGGATTCATTTTCTTGCCCTAGTTCATGATCATTGACATTTTGCTCGCTGCTGGTAATTCTTTGATCATCTCAACATGAGCTGAAAGCTCTGTTGATGATTTTCTCTCCCAAGCTGTTGTTTTCAGAGAAGGGTTTCAAATCAAAATAAGGGGCCAAAATTGTCCTCCCTCTTTCGCACCCTGGGTGTGTAAATTGCACCATTCTGAAGGTTCCTGGGAGCCTGCCCAGCTCTCACGTTCTGCAGAAGAGAGGGCCTTCGTCTTGTCCTGCCAATGGGTGTTGCCCATTGTGCAGTGACATGGGACATAATGTCCCATGTCATAATGTCCCCGTCTGTGGAACCCCTGCCCTTTGGAGTGGGTCTCTGATGCTGAATTGGAATATATGGTTCCTTTTCCTTGTCTCCAGCAACAGAGAGCGCAGCACTTCCTAAAACCACCCAAACGGCAGCCGCTATGGGAAGGAGGCTAGGAAGCTGCTGGTTGGAGCAGGAGTAATGGGCTCTAGATCACTGTTGCCTGCATGGATAGATTTATCCCTGTATGCTTTTAGGGAGGGCCCAAAGCTCAGCATCTTCAGTTACTGCGTGAAGCACCTTCCAATGTTCATAACCTTGCAGACTAACTTAGCTCTCTGGGCTCTGGCCCAGTTCCGTCTCTAGGTTAGTACAGCCATCTTGGAAGCAATGGAAACACACACACACACACACACACACACACACACACAAACCTCGTCCTTGTTTAGTGTTTGCCGTGCTACATGGGCCTGGGCTGCAGCCTTTGAAATACATGTGACCCAACTTCAAGAGAGGACTTTTTTTATTACTGTTCAGTTCCAGCGACAGCCAGCTTTCTTCAGTGTTTATAAAAATCCATCTCTGCCTTTGACAGACGAATCTGATAAGCGGTTCTGCTGTGCACTTAAGGAAAGGCACATACCTGGATCTGCTTCAGTAGTTTGGGTATCTGTTTACAGTTTAACTTCTGACAGGCTTGCTTGTAGGCGGTGATAATTTCTTCCACAGTCACATTCTGAGCTGAAAGAGAGAGAGAGGGAGAGAAAGAGAAAGGATCACACTGATGGTTAGCAGTCCATTTGATTTATGCCGCCTACACACTGGAAGGAGCCTTTGGGGTGGGACAGGGTATTTTTAAAAGTCAAACAACCAGATAAACAAATACACATCAGGTAAATTTTCAAAAGCCATATTGCAATTTTGCAGGTCACCTGTCATTAGTGGTGAGTGCTAGCTAAAACCTTGCAACCAGATTATAATACAGTGCTCTGTCACATTCCACTCTTATTAGCAGAAGAGTGGGATATATAAATATTAAATAATAATAAAGAACACTTTCTTGCTTGTAAGAGCCACAATGTGCACAGGGACCAATTCTCCATCTCTTCAGGAATTAGAAAGTTGCGGAAGAGAGTAATAGGGGAAACTGAGGCGGCAGAGAGGGGAACTGGAGTGATGTTTTTGTGTGTGCCAATGAAATCAGTTGCAGGACTAGTCATAAGGATTTGGTCCCTTATGCAAACTTTTATCCTCAAGTTTTCAATACAGTGGTACCTCTGGATGCGAACAGGATCCGTTCCGGAGCCCCGTTCACATCCTGAAGCAAACTCAACCCGTGTCTGCCCATGCACGGGTCGCGATTCGCCACGTCTGCGCATGACGTCATTTTGAGTGTCTGCGCGAGCGGCGAAACCCGGAAGTAATTCCGGGTCGCCGCGGAGCACAACTCAAAAATGCTCAACCCGAAGCTACTTTAACCCTAGGTATGACTGTACCTGGATAAAGGGACTGGGGGTATTTTTTAACCTAGGTGCCAGCATTTGGTTTCTAGGATTTTTCCAGCCCTGTCCAAGCAGCCAGCATTTTTGCTGGTGTTAGCAGATGTTGCATAATGAGATGATTTGCCAGAATCCCGACAGCAGCCACAAAGCTTTGTTCACTGGAGCAGGGAATCGGGTACCTCAGGTGCCAGATAGTCAAATTGATTCAAGCAGCAGAATGCAGATGGCTGAGCTCAGAAACTGGATTCTTTCAAAGCTGAAAGCTAGCATATTTAAGCATCTCCTCTGCATTTCAGGTGTTCAGAGCTCCTTTACACACATTTGCTTACGAAAGAGGTGTAAGGGGTGTTAGGGGAGAGAGACACATCATGCTCTTTCTGAGGCAGTTTGTCCACCTTTCATCCTCACCCTGAACTTTGCTTCTAGAAGCTGTCAGCATGGAAGAGCGGCCACACCCCAGGAATGGCTTTGACTGGCGGGCTAAACCAGGTGAGGGTAGCCAATGGGCATCAAAGCCTCAGTGAGTTAGGGACTTCTACTGCATGCAAAGACAGGATCCAGCAGATTGAGCAGACAAGACCAAGAGCGCGTCCAACAGTCAAGAAGGCAGATTCTGCACGTGCTGTAGAGCAGTGTTCCCCAACCTTGGGCCTCCAGCTGTTTTTGGACTACAATTCCCATCATCCTTGACCACTGGTCTTGCTAGCGAGGGATGATGGGAGTTGTAGTCCAAAAACAGCTGGAGGACCAAGGTTGGGGAACACTGCTGTAGAGGGAAGTGAGGGGCAGAAGGGGCTTGTCCACCTGGGAAGGGAGCCCATCTAGGAGAAGGAAAACTCTGGTCCTCAACCTCTGCTGCCTTGCAGAATATCTCTGGGAGAAGAAAAAGGCTAAGGACTAAACCCAACACAAATCTGGAGTGGCGTCCCTAAGACGATTGGATGGTGCCTTGTATGCCTCCTTCCGGCAACTCCTGCAGCCAAGCTGGTACTGAATGTTTTGCTCTGCTTTCCTTTGGACCACATCAGTGAGGCCGGGGGGATGTCTTGTCTTCTGGGCAGTTCAGGACCTCCACACACACTGCCCAGGCTTGCGCCCAGAGAGGTCACTTTGGTGCTGCTAACACAGCAGTTAGACTTTGCCCCTAGAGGTGCACTCCATTGTTTCAAGACAGACAGATGCCAAAAACAGCTTACGAGAGCTCTGAAAAGTGATACCAGGATTTGCACCCCCAAATTGCATGTGGAGGTAAAGGCCAGGATCCAGAGCTCACCCTACATGTGCACACAAGATTGGGCATGCCCAGTGGGAAGCTTGCCTTTATAAAAGTAAAAACCACCAAGAGAGTTTGATCCCAAATCTATCAGGCTTCATGACAGATTAAAGAAAATTATCCAGCTAAATGGACAGTTAATTTAAAGCCTCACCTATGACCACTGGTGAATAAATTCACTACAGTCATCCCTCATGTTACATTTGCTTCATGTTACATTCTTTCAGGTTACATCCCGTGGCAACCCAGTAGTACCGGAAAGGGTTACTTCCAGGTTTCGCCGCTCGCACATGCGCAGAAGCGCAAAATGATGTCACATGCATGCGCAGAAGCGACAAATCGCAACCTGCACGTGCACAGACGTGCCGCTGCGGGTTGCGTTCTGCTCATGTTGTGAACAGGCCTCCAAAACAGATCCCGTTCGCAACCAGAGGTACCACTGTATTGTTTCCCTCTGTGAAAATTATTTGTAACTGTCAAAAACAAATGAGAGGGGCTCAGGTGTATGCTGGAAACATGGAGGGGAAAGGATAATTTTGCTCATTGGTGGTGGTTCTGTTATTAAAGCTATAAAATGTATACTAAATCCTATTAATGACACGTTGAGAGTTAAAATTAACACAGGATCCCAAGATGTTTTTATTAGCAATTTCCACAGGAATTTTATTATTTGATTTGACCACGGCCCATTAAGATTCAGCATGCCCAAAACTTGAAACCTCCCCCCCCCCAAAAAAAGTGACAATTAACAGCACAGGATTTAGCAGTACTCAGGCAATTTACTGGAGTTATCTGGGGAATGACAAAAGGTATGTAATCTCAATTGTTTTGAGAGAGACTGAAAGCGTTGCAAACTTTATTGCAATAGTAGACCAAACAGAATGACTGGAAATTCTTTTTCATTACTGTAAATTGTATTAATGAACTGTTTTGTGACTCTCTCATGATTTCAGGGCAGGCAACTAGCACATTTTGTCCTTTGAAACAAAAAGACTGCACACCCATGATGACACACGTCACAAAGAGCAGCTGAGGTGACATTTGAACCAGGGACTTCCTAGTGCAATATGTGTTTTGGGACGGACAACTCTTTCATGAGAATCTTGGGTCTCTGTTTTAAAAAAGCAATCTTCTAGTGCCTGTTCTTGCAAATATTGTTATTGTCATCAGGTACATTTCTGGTTCCTTTATTTGTGAAAAGTGACCCAAAGCGGCTTAAAAAATACTAACACTAAAACAAAGAATAAAAACAAAAACAAACCCTAAAAACCAACCATGGTATATAAAAAGACAGAACTAACACAACCCACCCGACTAAGTTAAGAGGCCACAAGTACACCTACAACCCTTCAAATAAAGGACGTAGAACCTAGCTAAAAATAAATGTTTTTCCCTGGTGCTTAAAAATAAATACAATGCGCCAGGCATGTCTCCTGGGGGAGAGCCTTCCACACGCAGGGAGCCACCACTGAGAAGGCCTGTTCTCAAGTTTCCACCATCTGCACCTCCCTCAGAGGTGGGCACAGGGAGAAGGGCCTCCAGTGATGAGCACAGGGTCTGGCTACTTCATGTGGGAAGAGGTGGGCCTTGATGTCCTGAGCTACTTACGTCTTTCTAGGTCAAAAGCAGCTCCTTCAATTGCGCTGGAAACTAATTGGTAGCCAGTGCAGTCATGCCAGAATTAGTTTCACGCTCAAAAGCGCATTAGCAACATTTGCAGACATTCCCAAAGCCAGAGGAGCTGTGGAATTAAGCGCCACAGATGCCAGAGCTTCAGCACCTTGTATACGCCAGTGCAAAATGCCTTGCAAAAACTTAATCTGGCAAAGTCTGGAGAGAAGGAGGTCTGCCAGCGTGAGGAAATGAAGCCAGCGCTGGGAAAAGACGACGCAGAGGGTCTTACAAGGGATAAGGGTAAGGTAGAAATCAGGTGCAACGGAACAGTAGCAGCAACTTTGGAAGGAGGGAACTTTGCTCCCAGGCTTCATCCACAAACCACATAGCAGGGGCCAGAACCAGTCTCTTTGATTCAGAGGGGCTTGCAGGGGGGGCTGGATTTATTTGCTCCGCCTTCCCAAAGAGCTCCTTGCCCCTCCCAATTGGCTAGGAGAAGCTATTGCAAAGCAGGAGAAATTAGGGGAAGGTCTTTGGAAAACTAGGCCCTGTTATGGCAGGATTTGGGGATACCTTGCAGCAGAATTTTAGGGGGGTTGCTTTAGCACAAAGTACATCCACAGCCCCATTTACTGCCAATTTAAATTGCTTGTGCTTCCCTAGAAAGGAGTCCCTCCACCCCCACCTCCATTGCCCCAATAGTCTTTTTTTAAAAATAATAATTATTAGAAGTTTAAAAATTACAGGAAAAAAGCACACAAAAAAGAGAGAAAAAAGTAAAAAATACATAAAAAGAGAACAAAAAACACAATACATCAAAACACAAAAAACCCAAAAACAATTAAAAACACATCCAATATTTATCCTTATCTTTCATTAACTTATTTCCTCGACCTCCTCACACCTCCCTTTTTTGTATTCCATGCCCCAACAGTCCCTCCAAAGGAGGCAGATAGCAAGAGGCCTGTTATTAAGGCAAGACATTCTGGCAGCCCTTAAAAGCTGCCCTCAAAGCGTCCTTTTTACACACCGGAACAGACAGAGACCGACTTGGAACGCTCGGAGAGCAGCAAAACAAGCGGCTTGCATCACAAAACGGAGTTCGTTGCGCAGGGATCCAATTACAACGTTGTAATCCGGTCTGGATTACTGAAGCAGAGCGATCTCTCCACCCCCCACTCCAGGCTCAGTTCGGAGAAAGGATAATTCCACCACTAACGTAATTATCGGGGAAGACCAGAAATTTCCAAGCTGCGGCAGCTGCTGCACACTTCCACTTTAATTGCTTTATTGTGCAGGCCAGGCGTTCAGATATGCGGAGAGAAAGAAGTCTTTCATCGGGCATCACATTTCGTTCTGGGCTTTGAAAAAAAGATCCTAAAAGGAGTTCTGTAGCAAGCCCCTGGCCAGCTTCTCGAAGTGAGAACCGAAGTTGCAGTTTATTATTCAATTCCGTGTGCGAATTTACTCTGCAGTGCACTTTCCAGCCTGTTTGTTTAGTCTAAAATTTGAGTTATGATGGTGGCAGTGAACAAACTAGAGAATATGACAATGCTCTTCGAGGATATCAGTGGAGAGTGGGTAAATAAAAGTGATTACTGCCTTCTGAAAATAAGGATCAATGAGCCAAGAAATGTGGAATATCAGACCTTATTGAAAGCTCCTGTACCTTACCTGCACTTTCCTTGGAAGTTGTCTCCCACCCCTAATCAGCAAACTCTTAAGCTACTAATAAACTCAAGCTACTAATTGCTGAAGGATAAAGGCACCTCAAATGGCAGGCATTCCAGCTAAGAGAGACTTTCCTGCAAAATTCAGCCACTGGCAGAGCAGCCCATTAGCAGAAAAACATTATCAGTTTGGGGTTTGCACGGCATTCAGCTGAATGTAGGTATCAGCCAGGGTTTTCCAGAATGATGGAAGAGAGGGTACACACTGGGCAGACCTTTCCAGCTAGTGCAGAGAGGATGAGATAGGATGGCCAGAGTCAAAGAAGGGGAGGTGACAATCATGTTGACCAAGGAATTGCAGCTTCTCTTTTGAACTGCAGTATTGGAGCCCCACTGTTATATGTAGTTTTGGCTCTTGTTTTTATAGGAAAGCGGGGTATAAATCTAAAGCAGACTAAAAATAACTTAAAACTTTGGACTAAAAATAAGAGCAAGTGTGTTCAATTTATGAAATAAATCTGCACGGTTGTTGCTGATTTTCCTAATACTTCCTTAGCACAAAAGATGGTTTGCTGTTTATGAATAGTCCTGCCCAAGAAATTCCACATGGACTTTCAGTGTGCCAGAGGAAAGCTGCTCTATATTATTACTGATGTATTAATCGCCTTCACAAGGCAATGTACACTTAAGATTATAAAAAACAGTTAAAAACAAAAAAAGCAAATACATTTAAAACAAAATTAAAATGATACAAAGTAAACATTTGTGGTAAAGACACTTTTATGCTGTTGGGTATAATTTACATAGATACAATTTATACATTATAGAAGTGTGTTGTTCTTATAGCTCTGTTGAGCCAAGAAAGTCTATGGTTGGTTGTTATCTTGTATAAAGCAGAGTCGCTTGGTCTAAACTTAGATAAATTTTAATCCTGGGAGTCTCCCCATTTCCAGCCCTTTGTTTACTGTAAGGAGAAGGCGTTTTCTTGCCAATAATTCGCACACAGGGTGTAATACACTGTACAAAATATGTATTGTGAAATTTCCGGTTTTAAAAATTAAGCTCAAAAATTGCGTATGAACAGACAGGCGGTCTTTGTTCCAGCAAATCACTAAATATTATGCACACTCAGTGCTCGCTCAAGATATTTGGTGCCTGAAGTGGTGACAACTCGCTCCCTCCCTCACAATGGACCGCTCAGCCTCCCAAATGAAAGCAGTGCACACAAATGTATACGTTGTCATAACAAAGTATGCTACTAAAGCCATTTGTTTCTCTTACGTTCTATCTCCCAAATCAGGGTTTATTCTCATTTTACAGAATGGAACATTAAAGGTAAAGGTACCCCTGCCCGTACGGGCCAGTCTTGACAGACTCTAGGGTTGTGCGCCCATCTCACTCAAAGAGGCCGGGGGCCAGCGCTGTCCAAAGACACTTCCGGGTCACGTGGCCAGCATGACATCGCTACTCTGGCGAGCCAGAGCCGCACACGGAAACGCCGTTTACCTTCCCGCTAGTAAGCGGTCCCTATTTATCTACTTGCACCCGAGAGTGCTTTCGAACTGCTAGGTTGGCAGGAGCAGGGACCGAACAACAGGAGCGCACCCCGCCGCAGGGATTCGAACCGCCGACCTTTTGATCGGCAAGCCCTAGACGCTGAGGCTTTAACCCACAGCGCCACCCGCGTCCCTTAATGGAACATTAAGACACTTTAAAAACAACAACCTGCAATTGCCTACAAGTATAGCAATCATAATACTAAATTAAATAATTTACAACCTGCTGCCCTTTAGGTTCTCAGAACCAACCCCCTGGAGGCAACGGTGTCATTCCAGCTAGTGTTGAGGCTGGGATTGCATTTACTCTGTATTTTTAATGCCAAAAAGGTCCTTTCAGAAGCACACGTAGTGTCCTTCTTTACTCACAAAGTAGCACAGCGACCCAGTGAAATAAGCTGCAAGGACCCATTTTACAACTAAAGAACTGAGGATGTAAAAAAAGGGGGGATGAGGCTGCCCTGTAAGTGAGCACACCCTGAATATGTAGCACCATTTTTTTTTTAATCCACCGGGCCCTTTTTTTTCATGCCATGCATCTACGCCTTTTATTTTCTCATAAACTGACCCTGCACACATATACCAAAACCGCAGGTTGTCAACAAGCAGGAGCAGCAATTAAGAAAGCCTATTCCAATGTTTAGTTCTGAAGGTCTGGATAACCAGCTGCACATTGGGAAAACAAGCACATACCCCAATACCCTCGTAAGGCTACTCTGCTTTTAACATGGGCCACAGATTAAAACTGAGCAAGGGCTGAAGGATGAGCAGCAGAGTCTCCAACTAGTGACTCACGTGGCCTTACATGGGCAGTGCCAGGGCAAAGGGGTGTTTAACCTTCTCTTTGCCTATGTGAAGCTTTGGCAGAACTCTCCCTTTTTTTAGGCACACACACATACTCTTAAACTCACTTGCCTATTTTTTTTACAGAAGCTGGATAATTTACTTTGGACTGCACAGAATTACTTCTGCAAGTTGTTTAAGAAAAAGCTGTCTCTACCAACTCCTGGAAGTCCTAATATCATTTCTGTGATATGGACGGAAGCTCAGGTGTTGGCCAAGCGGGTCCTAATCCCAAAGCACCCATTTTCTCCTGGCTCAGCTCTTTGACCCACCCTAAGCATGAACAGAAAAGAGACTTGGGCAGAGTTCCTCCCTCTTGCACCTCAGAAGTTCACTTTTTTCACTCCTTCCCTTGTCAGATGCTTCACACAGGGATGATGTGGGAGGGAAACCTGTTCACAGGTAACATAGTTAAGGAACCAGAGAGAAAGAAGCTCCACAATACGGAGGGATATGAATAGAAAAAGGGGTGCGGGTGGCACTGTGATCTAAACCACAGAGCCTAGGGTTTGCCGATCAGAAGGTCGGCGGATCGAATCCCCATGATGGAGTGAGCTCCCATTGCTCGGTCCCAGCTCCTGCCCACCTAGCAGTTTGAAAGCACATCAAAGTGCAAGTAGATAAATAGGTACCACTCCGGCGGGAAGGCAAATGGTGTTTCTGTGCACTGCTCTGATTCTCCAGAAGCGGCTTAGTCATGCTGGCCACATGACCAGGAAGCTGTCTGCGGACAAATGCTGGCTCCCTTGGCCTATAGAGCGAGATGAGCGCCACAACCCCAGAGTCATCCGGGACTGGACCTAACGGTCAGAGGTATCTTTACCTTTATGAAGAGAAAGGATTTTGTCTCCCACTCCACTCTGCCTATTCAAAACATCAGCTGAATAAAGCCAACCATTATTGTTTAGAAGTCCCACTCAATTCAACGGGGCTTTCTCACAAGTAAGCATACACACAACTGCAGCCTTCACTGATTAAATAATCTGCTTTATAACTGATCAATGAAATGCACCTCAGCATCAAAACTTCAATACAGAGTTTTGCTTTTAATGGAGGAATTATATGATTTAGGCACAAACCCTCAGAATAATCACAAGCTCATGACTTTGGGGTGGGGGGAGGCAAATTTCATTTTCTTCTTTTTCATTCATTTTTACACACCAGAACCAAAATAGCTTCAAAATCATACTAGGTTTCTCACCTATTAAAATTTGCAATAAAGCTTCAGTTTACAGATTAAAACTTGCAGTCTTGGTTCACTACAAGTGCAAACACGTAAAAGTAAAAATGCTGCAGGTAAGCCATATAAGTTCTCCACTACAAATGTGACACCAATTTAGAAAGCCAACTAATAAACGTTCAAGCAGGATTTTTAAAAACAAAAACAAAAACAGCAACTCCAACTTATTTATTCCCAGAAAGTATCACAAGTGCCCGACTCATCTTTTGATCTTTTTAAGCTCCGGGCAAAGCTAACAACTGAGGACATCTCTCTGCGAAAGAAGGAGTCCTGTGACAGACCAGGCTTGTTCCCCCAACTGAAGTAGTGTTTTGCAGGAGAGTTGCAAGGCGGGGGGGGGGCGGAAGAGGACAGATCCGCTTACTGTAGCTGGCTGTACTTGGCTGCCAGCCCAGATCAGCTCAGCAATATAAAGCTTGCACTGAAGTCCAGAGCAAACGCAGGATTCTGCCTCCGCCCCCCCCCCCAAAAAATCCCTCCCCAGAGGGCTTAAACCCTCACAGTATTTCCTTTTATGTCTGAACAGGGTAATTTTTGGCAGGCCCTGGTGGCAAATGTGTTTACAGAACAAGAAAAAGAAAAACGCCAGAAGAGGTTGTTAGGATCTGAAACACACGAAAAGCAGGGTCAGTGAGAGAGAGGAGGAGGAGGAAGGAAAGGAAATTCTCTGGGAGGCTGTGACCACAATTCCAAGGAGAGCAAAGAAACATGACAAATCATACTCTGAACTGATTGGGGTAAGGCATGGGGGACGTCCTCAGTGTCATCTGATGGAAGGATCCATTTAGTTACAGAAATACACAAATAACGGCTGGCTACAGCATCAATGTCCAGATGGGAGTGAGGGTGGCAAGGTGGAATTCTCCACAAAGGGGCCAGAGCAGCAAAGAGGTCAGGGGGTGCTATGTGAGCTGCTCTGGCTTCCTGGCACAAACAGACTTCCTTGGCTGCTTTCTCTGCAGTCCTCCAATGGGGAGTCCCAGGGCATCAACCTGTCGTATGTCCTTCCCCTCTTGCTGGATATACTCAGCAGCTCTCTCCCCGGCTGCCTGCCTTTGTCATCTACATGCTTCCAGCCCAGTACCCCAAAACCATAAGCCAGCCTCAGTTTGCTAAGAGAAAGCAGCTTCCAGCTGGGTATTGGTGCAGCTACAACAGATGGCTGAAACCAATTTCAACGGAGGAGTTCAAAAACGGATTCTTCAAAGAGCCAGCGTTGTGTTGGGTCCCCTTAACGCTCAACTGCAGTTGCGCCTGTATGTTGCTTAGACGGAAGAAACAGACCATCTGGACTTGAGCTCAGTCGGTCCTAACTTGGGACGTTAGGAAGGGTTCGGCTTGTGCGTCATCACCATGTAGCTCCAGCCAAGGGAAGGAAAATGGCCAGCAAGATCCCCCAAAAGCCCCATAGCAAGCATTGGCCAGAGTAAATCAAATAGTGCTCTTTGAGCTCAGTGCCTTGCCAGTCTAAACAAAGAGACACTGCTACTAAGCACCTCCATGATTACCCAACTTGAAAAGAGCAGAGTTTGGCAAGAACTCCCTGGGAACAGAAAAGTGGAGATGTGCTTCTAGAAGACAAAACCTTTGGCCCTCCAGACCTTGAGGAACTACAACTGCCAACCGCCCTAGCAAGCATGGCCAAAGGCAAGAGATTATGAGAGCTGCTGCTGTTGGCATCCAACTGTCTCGAGAGAGAGACTGGAGTGTGCTTCCGGAGGTGAAGTCAAACTGCTTCAGAAGGACACTGACAAACTGGAACGTGTCCAGAGGAGGGCAACCAAAATGGTCAAAGGCCTGGAAACGATGCCTTATGAGGAACGGCTAAGGGAGCTGGGCATGTTTAGCCTGGAGAAGAGGAGGTTAAGGGGTGATATGATAGCCATGTTCAAATATATAAAAGGATGTCACATAGAGGAGGGAGAAAGGTTGTTTTCTGCTGCTCCAGAGAAGCGGACACGGAGCAATGGATCCAAACTACAAGAAAGAAGATTCCACCTAAACATTAGGAAGAACTTCCTGACAGTAAGAGCCGTTCGACAGTGGAATTTGCTGCCAAGGAGTGTGGTGGAGTCTCCTTCTTTGGAGGTCTTTAAGCAGAGGCTTGACAACCATATGTCAGGAGTGCTCTGATGGTGTTTCCTGCTTGGCAGGGGGTTGGACCTCCCCAGGAAGTGACCTCCCCAGGGCATAATCCTGGGTTATGTGTCTGGAGGCCCTAGACTGCCCACATGACAAGACCCCCTCTCAGCCTCACTGAAGTGGTCCAAAGGTAAGCATAGCAATACATTTGGTGCCATCTGGGCTGCAAGAGTTTCTGGAAGGAGGCGTACAAGGCACCATCCAACCATTTTAGGGGCTTCGCTCTGGATCTGTGTAGGGTTTACTCCTTAGCCTTCTCTGCTCCAGAAAATATTCTGCAAGGCAGCCAAGGTAAGAAGGCTTCCTTAGAAAACGGAAGCCTTGTCCAAATGAGACCAAAATGGAACGCAAAAGATATGTAAGTGGACATTAAGAGATGCTTAAAAACAATTTGAGGAGCGCGTTGCTGAAACATAAAGGTTAACAACAAACGGTTCTTTAAATACATTACTAACAGGAGACCAGCTGGGAAGGCGATTGTAGGATGACAAGGCAATAGTGCCTTAGGTGTGCTAACGGAGGATAAGGAGATTGCAGATAAATTGAGTGAATTGCTTGCATCTGTCTTCACAGTGCAATACATGATGTAGAACAACTTCCATATGTGGAGAGCCTAAAGAACTAATGGAAATAGTGTTGACAAGAGCATTCCAGGCCTTATAGACAAAATAAAAACTGACAAACTGATGAGTCCAGATAGCATTCGCCCAAGAATCCTTAAGTAACTCAAATGTGAAATTGCTGCTCTTCTAAGAGTTGCAGCTCAGCAATATTTGGAGGGTCAAAGGTTCCCCACACTTGTGACAGCTATTTGGAACATGCTGGTCTTAGTTCTACGTGAAGGCACATTGCCTTGAATCCCACAATAAAGACATGGAAGATAGAAATGTAAGGAAATATAAATAAGTAACACTGGCAGGCCCAACACGATCCATTTTTTACCATGCTAATTTATTTACATAATTTATATCTCACTCCTTCAACACAGATTTAGACTCCCAGGGTGTGAGAAATGTAAAGTACAACTTAAGGCGGGCAAGCTTTTAGCAGAAACAGCATGCACAGAAACGAATTAAGGACAGACTACAGCAGAGCCTGTAGGAAGCTACTTCATTAGGCGGCTCTCCCCATGAAAACTAATGACATCATAATTATTAAGAAGTGCCAGGCAACAGAGAGCAAGGATGCAAGTAAAACCAAACATTGCCAGCTCCTACAGCGGCTCTTGATCTAGGGAGCTTTCTAGCCCCCGAGTCCACAGGCTCGGCTTTTGACATTTCAGCTCCCAGCTCTCAGGCAAAAATATTGTTTGTTCCTGCACAAAGCCAACTCATTTTCCATCTGGGACTTTAGCCAAGAGTCACGACCCAGACATTAACCCTTTCCCAGTCTCTTGCTTTGGCAAGCTTGCCAAGATTGGTCTTTCTCACAAGCAAACAAAACCGTGCCAGCGAAAAGAAGCACTGCAAATTGGACAGACCTCTCGGTTCTGACCCAGAAGCTTGGGGAGGGGGGTGGCAGGGAGAAAGAGAGAGGGGAGAGAGAGAGAGAGAGAAAAGAAGCAACTAGCCTAGGAGAGGAGAAGCGGCACGCTGTGCTGATGGCAAGGAGCTGAGTGAGCAGGTCCCAGCCCAAACTTGACACACGAGAGGCAGCCTAAGCATGGAAGGTCAGATTATGGGATGCATGGGGCTCTTGCCAAAAACAGCATCGCTGTGCAGAGTTCTGCCACTCTGTAACATGTAAGATTTACCCCATGCCCTGGTCTCAGCAGGCTGAACGTCCACATCAGTGACCGGCGCTGGTAGGGGAACACAGAACCCTATAATTTCAGCATGCCAGCATACACTTGGCATGCCAGAGACCCCAGGTCTGATACCCACCAATGCCATTTAAAAAACAACCCCATAGGCAGCAGAGCTGCTGTCAATCAGAATAGACGAGGTACAGCCAACATGGTGCCCTATAGTTGCGACTGTCATCTCCCATCATCTGTCAGGAATGAGGGACGTTGTGGCCCAACCACATCTTGAGGGTACCACCATGGAGTAGATGACTCAAATGGGAGAGGGCCTGTTGGTCAGGCCAAAAGCCCAGTGTTTTGTTTCCACAGCAGAGTACTTCTCAGAAAACTTACAGCAGGGCACAACAGCAATAGCCCCATCCATTCTGCTCCTAGCATATCATAACCAAGAAGGGTGGGCTGTTTCTGACAATACAGAGGTGCCATTTACTTTTCATGGTTCAAAGCCGTTGACAGATCTACCTTCCATAAAAACTGACTTGACAAAATGAGCCAGTGACCCGATTCAGGTTTTTTTTAATATATGTATATATGCTCAGTTTCTGCAGAAACCTGGAATGAAACCCCAGGCCTGAGTCCAGGAGGCAAGCTGTGGTTGGGCTGTGCTGCCATTTGGGCACTTCAGTGCCTGATGCTCAGGCAAACCATTTCCCTCTCAGCCCAGCCTATTTTCATAAGGTTGTGACAGTTCATCTGTCATGCTTAGCTACTTGGAGGAAGGGTGGGATAATAACATAACAAATAATTTAGGACTGCTACCCAATTAAAAAAATCTTAGTGGATTGACCGATTGCTTATATTTACATACAAGTAAAACCAGTGTTTTGGGAAGCAAAATCATACTTTATTTGTGTTTAGATTATGCATCATCTTAGAAGAGACATTTCCTTCTGCGTGAGAGGTAAAACCCACTGTCTCTCCTAAGATGGTGCTTACCATCTGCAGTTTCTTATGAGTACAGTACTTGTTTCTTAAATCTCTCTCTGTGTTTTAATTTGCACATTTTTGTCACTTAAAAGCCTGATTGATTTCCCAAACTTGGGTCTCCAGCTGTTTTTGTACTGCAATGCCCATCATCCCTGGCAACTTGGTCCTGCTAGCTTGGGAAATCCAGAGCTAACCAATTAAAATCGCAGCCCTAACATGTCTAGCCTCTGAAACACAAGCTATAAACAGCTAACCCCCCCCCCTACACACACACACCAACTTTTAAAAGCAACTTTATTCTGATCTAGCTTTGATGGTCCCAACATCTAACACTGTCAACCAGGAGGTTCAACTGGGGCTATACATAAGCTTCCAAAGTTTGTTCTGCAAGTCCACAGACTCCACAGGTCCTCCGAGTTGAGCAAGTTGGGAGCTGCTTGCTTACACAAGGCTTCCCAGGAAAAATATTAATCGTCATGACCAGACATGACTCAGCTGAGGTTTTAAAGGCAAAAGGCCTCTGGAAAGGCAACGCTTCAACTTGCGCCAGCACAGTGAACAAAACCACATCATTATATGCACCAGAACAGGCAACACACAGCCACCAAGCAAAAGCAGTTCCGAGATAATAACTGGGAAAGGGAAGGGTGGGGAGGGTTTTTTCCCCTCAATAACCCAACGTAAACCTTCAAAAACAGTCCTTGTTAACTTACAATTAGAGCCAGCTTCTTGCTAGCAAATGCTTCCTACAGTGAGAAAAGGGGCGAGGGGTGAAGGGAAAGAATCATGCTTGCCTGAGGTAGAGCCTACACAATTTATGACACAACCAGCCAAGTAAACACCCCACTTCCCTAAGGCTGCAAATAATGGAGAGGGCTTTGCCAAGCTCCTGGGAAGCTCCCACATGGGGCTACTTTTGGTTATTGTGTCGCAGGCTGCGCAGGCCTGGCCTAGCTCCACCCCCCTCCTATCCCCACCCCTGTCGCCCATATCACACCTTGCCAAGCTCCCAGGCCCATCCCTTCTCCAGCAGCACCACCTGTGGTAGGCTCCAGTTCTCCAATGAGCTGAAAATACTCCCAAATCTATGGTACTCAACCGAAGGATCAGGACATACAAGGTGGTTATAATGCTTTAATGTGGGTCACACCGCCCACTTGCATGGGTGGGTGCTTTCAAGGACTGCGGGAGGGTATGAGAGACAAAGATGGGGGAAGAAAATGTAGGGGCCAAAACAGGGAGTGGGGAATGTCCTTGAGCTAAGAAATGCCGACCGGAGGCAGCAGTTTTAATAGGGCAGCGTGCTCTCTGCCACACTTCTGCAGACACTAGAAATTTTGTTTTAAATGACCTGATCTGCAATTTCCACTGACCATACATACGTGACTTGGTGCCCAGGCTCTTGCCCACAACATTTCAGCAGAAGCTCTTAGGTATGAGTAAAAAATTATGCTTGAAAGACCTACATTGGCTCCCAGTACGTTTCCGAGCACAATTCAAAGTGTTGGTGCTGACCTTTAAAGCCCTAAACGGCCTCAAGGGCCCAGTATACCTGAAGGAGCGTCTCCACCCCCATCGTTCCACCCAGACACTGAGGTCCAGCTCCGAGGGCCTTCTGGTGGTTCCCTCACTACGAGAAGCAAGGTTACGGGGAACCAGACAGAAGGCCTTCTCAGTAGTGGCACCTGCCCTGTGGAACGCCCTCCCATCAGATGTCAAAGGAATAAACAACTATCTGAAGTTTAGAAGACATCTGAAGGCAGCCCTGTTTAGGGCAGCTTTTAATGTTTGACGGACTATTGTATTTTAGTATTTTCTTGGAAGCCGCCCAGAGTGGCTGGGGAAACTCAGACAGATGGGAGGGTATAAGTAATTTTTTATTATTATTATTATTATTATTATTATTATTATTATTATTATTATAACTTGCAATGGTACAAGTCGTGGTGCAAACACAGTTCATCTATGGCAGTAGCCTTCCACCTTTTCAGACCCAGGAACCACCTTTAACCCAAACATGCATTTGGGGGCCCACTTAATCTATTGCCATATATTTGCATGGTGGTAGTGCAGCTATTGTGACCCACCCTGGATCAGTTGAAGACCTGCAATCTAAGGAACAGGACCCCAAGAGGAGTCCAAGACTGAAGGAAAGCTATGAAGATGTCTCCACAACTGGTCATGCCATCCCAAGAGTTTTTAAATGTGGAATGGCCACACTCATTTGCAAGACTCTCTCTCCTTACAAGGTTGGAGGCACACACTTCTCAGAGGAGCACAGGTCCACTGCCAACATGGGAGAGGCAGCACAAAGGGGGAAAAGCTCCTCTGGCTCTTCCTCCCGTTGCTAGGGAATGTCTCTGCTCTATGGGCAGGGCACCTGCAGGACTGTCTCCCCTTCCTCAGCGTCTAAAATCAAAGGGGCAGGTGGGCCCTTCCTGGGCAGTCCCCACCTATGGAATCACTCCCGCTCTACACCTCTTGTTTCTCACCTGAAATCAACTGCTACCCCAGCCCCGAGCTAGTCGGGATTGTAGGGCTCACGACAGCCAGAGGCTCCATGCAGCCCATATGCCATTATATTACGTCACCCTCCCAGAAGCAATTTAAATGCTTTCTAACCAGTTAGACCAGTCAAAGTGCCAAAGTACACTGAGAAAAGGTCACCGTCCTCTCTTCCCATGTGTAAAGGCCACGAAAATGATGCAAGCTGACTGTGAATGGGAAGCAACCACCAATAACCCATTCCTTTGCTCTATAATCAAATGATTTCATAGGTGAGGGGTGGCCGCTGCTGATCAATGTTTAGCAGCTTCCACAACAGGCCAGAGCCAGAGACGACTGTGTCAGACAAGTCAACTCTCTTGCTGTGGTCAGACAGCTGGACAGGCAAGGAGGAGCTGGAGGGTCATGCTCAGAGCAAAAGTCTGCCCAAGGGCAAGAGATCCTTTGCAACAGAGACCTAGGCCTCCTTAGGAGCTGATGTGGAGCGCAGCCTTGCCCAACCTAAGTGCCCTCTGGATGTTGTGGACTACAACTCCCATCAGCCATGGTGCCTATGGCTGATGAGAGTCGCAGTCCAAAACATCTAGGGCATTGCTTTTTTCCAACTGTTGGGTTGCAGCCTCACCAGTAGTAATATGGCAGTTCTGTGGAGGAAGGGCAGCGGAAGAATTTAAGTTTGTCTACATAAGCCATGCATGCATTCGACATCAGCAAAGACTGACTTCCAGACCAAAGTTGTTATAATGTTGTTTGCACATCCAGATTGCCATCTTTTGTATTGCTGCTACTGAATGATGGATTTGTGGTATGGAACAAAAAGTCATCCTTTGTAACTGGATTAAACTGCCTTGAATAAACAGGCTTGGGTAAATGGTACAAATACTTCGCTATTAGACTGTGCGCTTGCAGGGAGGGTCTGTCTTTTTTTGATCTATGCAAAGCTCTTCATTTTTGGAGGGTAGTGAGCTGCTGTTGTTTTTTGATTAAGCACTGCAAAAACGTTAATAGCAGTAGTACTAACAGAAGCCTGTTTGCCGGTTTGGATCAAAGGTGGACGCTGAACCCAGTCAAACCTCACAGATAGATGTGACAAAGGTGGGGGGAGGGAATGCACCCCACATTTCCCCCTGGGCTTTTATATCTTTAGCTACAGGTGGATAAAATTAATTTTAAGTGGGATGATAAGGATGCACAAGTGGGTCTTGCCCTGACCCAAGACACTTCACACCAGCTGGCACCATCCTTCTGTTTTGCTATAGCTTGCTTCTTCGTTTGTGTTGGGGTTTGTTTTTGCTTTTGGGGAGACACAGAGGCAATCAGATGCAAAGAAGGACAAGCCTTATGCACCCTTGAATTGCGGTAGAAGACAAGAAGAAGAAGAAGAAGAAGAAGAGGAGGAGGAGGAGTAGTTTGGATTTGATATCCCGCCTTTCCCTCCCTTTAAGGAGTCTCAAAGCGGCTAACATTCTCCTTTCCCTTCCTCCCCCACAACAAACACTCTGTGAGGTGAGTGGGGCTGAGAGACTTTAAGGAAGTGTGACTGGCCCAAGGTCACCCAGCAGCTGCATGTGGAGGAGCGGAGACGCGAACCCGGTTCCCCAGATTACAAGACTACCGCTCTCAACCACTACACCACACTGGCTCTCAAAATTTTGGTAGGTGCAGCTTGCCATGCTGGGAGAAACTATTAGAGTGATATTCTCTCTTTTTGTATGATTAAGGGAATTTGCTGCCACTGGACAGTGCCGTAGCTGTGTGCTTAGAGGGCTTTAAAAAGAGATTAGGCAAATGTATGGAAGTGTTTCTGTGGCTATTCGCCACAATAGCTAAATGCAGCCTCTAGGTTCAGAGACAGAAATCACAGTCCCTGGAGTGGTCTGCTGCCTTCATGGGCTATGGCATTTCCTGAAGCGTATGACTGGAGTGGCCACTCTGGGAAACAAAATGCTGGACAAGATGGGCACTTCATTGAATTTGGCAGAGCGCTTCTTATGTTCTGATAAGACAGAGGAGCCCTGTCTTCCTTTGCAGTTGGTCACCCAGAAAGAGGACAAGAAATGCTAACATCTACAGTCTTTACCTTACAGTACCTTTACCTTACAGTCAAGAAAAGGCAATTCCTACATTGCAGACTGGAATTAAAAAGAGGACAGTGCATCTGATAAGTCTGAAGGCCCTGGGTATACAAGCACTGTTGCGCCAACAAATGGCATTCACTTCCTGCTCTGATCGCAGCTGCGAAAAGGCCCTGATTTGGGCCAGTGCTCAACTGCTGTTGTGCAACACGCGCTGCTGGTGGACAATGCATGTGACTAGATCCGGCCTGCACAGCCTCTGACCCACCTAGCCAAGCACAGATGTACAGTAGCCCACATGGGGCTCATAAAGCTTCCTGGTTGTCAGGTGGGGGCTCTCATGCACCTAGAAGACCATAATGCTTCCTTAGCTAGTTGATTATAGGATGGTGAGTCTCAAACCCTGCAGTCCTGTGTTCAGCCAACTAATGTCCACAGTGCTAGAGAAGACTATCTGAGGGCAATGTGGGTGCTGTGTAAGCATTACATACTAGCAGTAGCAAAGTTCAGTATTAATCCAGCAGCTGACATCGGGGAGAGTACAATATTAAGAAAAATTCTGAGCTCTCTTAAAGCTCATGCAGTAAGCTGGCTTTCAGCTTTAACATCCTTTCTAGTTAAATGTGGTGCAAAACACACACACACACACACACAGACATTTTCTTGGCTCAGACAAGCAGCTGTGCCCTTACGGATGGGCAATGATTATCTGGATAACAGGACCTGACAGGTGTCAAGGAAAACAGGACCCAAAACAGCGTAGGCAACGCATACCACAGGCGCAATCAGAAGGAACAGAAGAAAAGTACAGCGTTTATGGAGATGTTTGGATAAAGAAATCAGCTACAACAACACCAAGAAACCCGAGAATGATACTTTTCAAAGAAAATATGTTATCAGCTATCGTTTGGACAACCCACCCACCCACCCTGCTTCAGTGGCAGTCGCCTAGTAGTCTCATTCCCAAATGACACCATGAGAGGGGCACACTGCAGGGGAAGCTTTGTGCCTAGCTGGCATGCTGTTGATGAACAACCCATGGCACAGGTTGCATGGGTAGGATGTTATGACCTGTGTGCCAATGTGAAACCAACTGATGGATTTCTGGATACGCCCTGAGTGGAGACGAACACATGAAAAGCCTACTGCTTTCTTCTTGTCACATATCATTTGCATAATGTGCCAAGAGGATACCTCCCCTCTCTTGCTGAAAGCAACTGAAGGGTGTGGGAGTGTGAGCTGAAGGTTTGTCTTATAATAGGAAGCAGTGAGAATGCATAATGAAAGGAAGGCTGCTTTTCTCACAAATCACCTTGCATGCATGTGACTCGGTGTCTCAGCTCAGCCTTTGCAGGTTAGGTTTGGCAGGGGTGGCCACCCACTTATAGCCTAGAACCACCACCCACTTCTTCTGCTCCCTTCTCCCACTGCTGTGTGTCAGAGGCAGAAGCAGCAAAGACTTAGAGCCTGCTATGGTTCTCCAAGTCATAAAAGACAAATGCATGCATATGGTACAGTATCTTCAGATGGTAGTTGAGGGGTGCTGATGGTGAGGGGCACTTCACCAAGAAAATGCAGTGAATTTGAGACAGAGGCAAAATTTGAATTGATGACTTCAAATCAATGCAGCAGGTTGGACTAGATGACCCTTGGTGTCCCTTCCAATTCTACAGTTCTATGATTCTATGTTTCTAGTTTTTATAGTTGCCCCTGAAGAATTATTACACCAAATGTACTGGCAAATTTATCTTATGTGCACGTTTGAGGTTCTTTTTTTCCTCTTTCAGTCCTGCATTTTTTACTTTCAGCCCAAATATAAACATTGCAAAACCATTTAAGAGGTTAAAACTAGCATCAGTGAAAACAGACTGAAACTGGAGCGGGTATACAATTCAGAGGGAGAAAGTTTTCCACAAAAACAGATTATGCACACAATGTTTGAGTACCAACAGAACTGTTGGCACATGCAAATAAAATACATTGATTTTCGAGAAGGCAGTGCGGAATCCGTCAGAGAACAAGCCCCAGATTCCTGAACTGAACAGGAATTTATAGCAAGGGGCTCTGAAATGTCATTACCTGAGCAAAGGCTGAACGCAAGTGTTACGCGCATGCATTGCTGCTGTAATCCGATTTAAAGGGGCATTTGATACTGAAAGCGAAATTAACAGCTCCAACTGTCCCTGTTTGAATCAATCACTGCTTTTACATGACAACCACTTCAATTAAGCCACACAGCCATCTGCAACAAAGCACCATGACCCACAACATATGGGCATTGTGCAACACACACACACACAATCTCTCTCTCATAATCACTGACTAAGAGCTCCGGGGGCTTCTTGATACACACACAATATTCTCACAGTATTCTCCTGCTCCACTTCTAGAGGAAGCGGCTCAGATCTCGAATAAGCGCAGAGGACTAAGCGCAGCAAACTGCTGTACCAACTGGGAAGGCCATGGCTACTGTAGGATCTCTGTGTACACACTGCAACTCCTGCACACCCCATGAGACCTTATGGTGAAGGGCGGGCAAGAAATCCAATAAACAAGCAATAAAGCAAAAAGAGCTGCAAGGGAAACTTGATCTACTGACTTCAATGAAACCAGAAAATTGCCTAGCCCAGGGTTCCTTATATGTAGGCAAAGACAACTGGTTGGCTCCACTGAGTGATAGAGGATGTAATTGTGTTGTGACTCTATCTGTAGCCACCAGGCATGTCTACTAGCAGAACAGGGAACTATTGCCTCAAGGAAGTCCCACCAACACAAGCAGCATTTCCTTATGGATAGGTGTCACTCTTAGTTATAGTTTTTAAACCACATGCTTGTAAAGATGTGTTCAAAAACTAATTGGTGGCCACTCTAAAAAGTCAGAAACAATTGGGGGGGGGGTGGCAGGGAATCAAGCAGATCTTGCCATTTCTGTCTATTGTGTTTTCTGCCTAAATACCGTAAGTGGGTTGTTGTTTTTAAACACTCCACAAACTCGCCATCCACAACCCAATGCACAACTGAAACATTTATTATTCTTATTACGTTAATTACATTTGTATAGTGCCCTATACCTGCAGGTCTCAGGCCAGTTCACAAGATAAAATCACAAGATAAAAACACAATATACATAATAAAAACAAAAACAAGAACAATCCAATAATCCCCCCCTCCCCGACACATTTTAAAAGGGCATTTGATATCAATCAGCCAAAAGCCTGTATCTGGTCTTACAGATACAGACAACTCTAATAGAATACAACATTGTTGATACAATTATGGTCTGCAGCCTCCCACCTCCCCCTGCTAAAAAAAAAAAGACATTTGACAAGAATGTAAAATCATGACCATGGCTTAGTTCAGTTGTAACACCAAAGTATGGTTTGGCACCATGAGAAGGACTCTTGTCCTCTGCCCTTTCCCTTTCATCTTCTCTGCTTCAGCTAGTTAACTTCTGCAGTTAGTTAATTGTTGCTTTTATGTACACTGTTCTGATTATGCTATGTATATTTTATTTTCTACATAAAATAAGTACTGGTGAAAACCAGTTACCGTTGCAGTTACATAAATCAGTAAATTATAGATTGTTTTTTTCACCCTAAACCAAGGCTGCAAACCTAATTCCAACCATTACTGGTTTGTGTGAAAGAGGAAATAAGCAACTGAGGAGTGAGAACATGAAGGGAGCAGTGAGAATGTAAAATAATGATGCAGCTGTACTTTGGCTTTATGCATAAAGCAATCAAATGTGTATTCATTCTCCAGTATGCAATGCGTTTACTATGGAAACTGCCTAAAAACTATCATTTCAAGTCTTGTCCTACTGGCCAAATGTTAAGGGGCTCATTGAAAGTAATATAATTTATGAGACCACAACTGTTCTGTCACATACACTTTCTCCCCTGTTACCTCTAACTTACCACAAATTAATTTATAAAAATACACATCTGGTGTGATCCCATCAAAACTGCTCTCTAGGGGTCTTAGTAGGCCACAAGCTGAACATGAGTCAACAGTGTGATGCAGCAGCAAAAAAAAGCTAATGCTATTCTAGGCTGCATCTAGTGTCCGGATCAAGTGGCAAAGAGGAGACAGAAGAGATATGATAGCCATCTTCAAATATATAAAGGGTTGTCACATGGAGGATGGCACAAGCTTCTTTTCTCCTGCTTCAGATGCTAGAAGCCAAACCAATGGATTTAAGTTACAAGAAAGGAGATTCTGGCTAAACATCAGGAAGAACTTTCTGACAATAAGAGCTGTTCAACAGTAGAACAGACTCCCACGAGAAGTGTCAGAAACTCAGATATACTGTATAAGCTAGGCACCAAACAGCTCCTAAAAGCAGGAGTTATGGAATGCCTAGTTATCATTTTGGGGGCAGATGGTTCAAACGTCCTATTTTCCAATACAACTTTTGGTTCCTGAAATTCATTTTGATAACGCAGATAAAATATATCAGATAGAATTCCACAGGATAGGGTATTAGTGTGTGAAAACAGTCGAGATACAAAGGATGCCCAGGCATGCACCTCCACATGGAGACCTCAGCTGCCAACATGGCGCCCTGGCACTTTCACATGGTTGAAAGTGGCCAATGGCCAGGTGCAAAGTGCGCCTGAAACCTGGCAAATTTTGAGTGATTAACTCTCCTTCCTTGAAGGTTCTTAAGCAGAGGTTGGGTGGCTATCTGTTATGTAGGACCTAGCTGAGATTCATGCATTGCAGGGGGGTTGGACTGTATGACCCTCACAATCCCTTCCAACTCAGTAGTTCTATGAATCTATTATATGTAAGGCAAACCATGCAGTTGTGGACAGAAAAATGACTACAGGGTCATTCTCCTTCTCCTAACATCTGTACATCCACCTGGCGTTCCTAGCAAAACTATTTACACATATTTTCCTTTGAGCTCAAGAAGTGTAAATGCATTCAAGTTTACTTTCTTAACCTCCATTTGTCTCTAAACATCCACTTATCTCAAAACAAAGGCTTCAGGGAAAGAAAAGGAAAAGTTGGGACAACTTTACATTGCTGTTCAATGTTCAATTCAATGGGTGGAATTAAACATCACACTATTAGGATAGTTCTGTCAGTGCAAGCATTTCTCTTTGCCAGATTAAACACTCTTCTCTCTCCTCCCCTACTCCCATGTGTTGTTATGGGGATTATCCCAACAACCCCTCAGAGACTATGGGAGTGCAGGGGTAGGCGGCAAGCCCCTTGGTGCTAGCGGGACTTGCTGCGTTGACTCCTGCTTGCACAGTTATTAAGTTGACTCTGACCCTATTTCTCAGTTCTGGAAGATCAGCACAGGTATTGTCAAAAATATCATACGTAAATTTTAAAACTCCAAATACAACCTCGGAAAAACTAGAGAGACTCAGATGCTCTTACACCTGGGGGGGGGGGACACCAACAAGAAGGAAAGTGCTTTGGAGGGAGATCAAGAGCTCCCAATGCAAATGTAATAATCCAAGGTTAGACAGATCCTTTGAAAAGACCTCTTAAAATGGCATACAAAACGCGCAAAAGAAAACTGTTTTCAACGCACTTGCACAGCATGCATACCTGCAACACAATTCTAACATCATGCTCTGCCACAGAACACTTGTGATACAGTGGTACCTCGCAAGACGAATGCCTTACAAGACGAAAAACTTGCAAGACGAAAGAGTTTTTTGTTTTTTGAGTTGCTTTGCAAAACGAATTTCCCTATGGGCTTGCTTCGCAAGACGAAAACGTCTTGCGCCTTTTTCTTAAAACCGTCAATGCATTCCTATGGGAAACCGTCAATGCATTTCCTATGGGAAGCCGTGCTTCGCAAGACGAAAAATTCACAAGACGAAAAAACTTGCAGAACGAATTAATTTCGTATTGCGAGGCACCACTGTATACACCATCCAAGGAATGTGTAACTTGAAAGAGGAAAAAATACACATGTAATAGGACTTGCTCAGGAATGAAAAATTCTTACCACCAATGCAACATTATTATCAACCAGGCATTCATAAACTTTTCAGTCCGATGCATAATACTATAGTATTATTCATTATTGAAAAATGCTCAATGATAATGCATTCTCAATAATGCTAACTAGTGATATGAATTATCAATAATAATACTTCACCATTTAGCTTTTTTAAAAAAAATTATCTGAACCTAGATACTGTATTTTTAAATTAAACAATGGGAGCCATCAAAACTCCACAATGCACACACTATGGCAGGGTTTGGATGCAATACTAAACCATAGTTTAGCACTACAAGAATAAGCCTAATTTCTCCCACCCAGGGTCACATGCTTCTTTCCTATCCTAGCCTCCTCTAGCAGACAGAAAGAAGATGGTAAACTTCAGTTTTAGATCAACCACACTTTTAACTATATTGTCCAGGCCCTAAACCATGGTTCATCTTAACCACTGTTAGTGACAAGACAGCTTTATGCCTGGAAGTTTGCTTGTTTCCATTATCCACAGTTTAGATGAACCCGTTTGTCCAGATTTAGACAACATGGCAAGCTGTGGTTAATCAAAAGCAGAAGGTTCTGTATTTCTACACACCGTCTACTCAAAGAAGGGGGCGAGTGCAAATTAGTTTGGCATTCTGTCTGAGCCAACCCGGTAAAAGTCATTTATGCAGGGCTACTCTGTACTTAGAATATCAGACATGAACCAGGAGCCCCAGATTCAATTCTGTGCTTAGTCACCAATTCAGTGAGTGACCTTGAAAACAGTTCAGTTCTGCAGCCATAAAATGGGAACATTAGAAGCATGCCTGCACCATCTGGGGCTGATGGGAATTGTAATCCAAAATATATTGAGGGCACCAGGTTGGGGGTGGCTGTTCTAGAACTTAGTCTGACAACTGAATTATGTTCCTGTTTTCAAGAGCAGGTCAGTGCCTATTGCTTTGTTATTTCCTAGTTCATCTTTTTGTATCAGCTTTCTGCTTTTATAGCATGCACTTACTTTTAATTGGATTGCATAGCTTTGTGTTTGGAACCCTTGATCATAAGACGCGCTGAGAGCTTTTGGTAGATAAGTGACTAACAAAGATAAAAGGAAATATTCAGTTTGCATACTATAAACCAATTGCCGATCCTGTGAATAAAGGGACTGGCTTGGACAAGTCCAGTCCAGCTGCAAGAAGAGAAAAAGGTCTCTAGAGAAGTTGGAACTTGCTTACCATGACGCCAAGGATCTTTGGGTTCCACAGCCCCAGACACAATGTCTTCATCGGAAGGAAATGTGACATGTTTTGCACCAGGCTTCAGTTTCCCATCATCAGCAGGCAGAGAACCATGGCTTGTTTGGTCATCTTCTGGACTCTCTCTACTTGTTGCTTCCAAGCCTAAACAACAGTTCTGCGAAGGGGAGTCCAATTTTTCCTGCAAACAGTTGTTCTGTTGAGAAAATGTTTCAGCAACCGTAAGGCATTCTCCGGCAGCTGTGGCCAAAGGAGGATTATTACAGGCCACCTTATTTGCCAGCGACTCTTCCTGTAGCGGATGGCTCAAAGTCTCTTTCCCCGATGGCTGCAACTGCTCCTCTGCCAGATCACAGCGCTCAGTATCTTTCAAATCCTCCTTTGAAGGACATGCAGTAGAATTGCCCACCATCTCTCTGCCAGGATGGCTCCCTAGCGTGGGAGGGCTGTGCGTGAGGTTTTCTGTATTCTGAAGATGTGATGAAAAGTCCAAAGCCTCTTGAAGTTTTGTCCCACCTTGACTGCCCTCCACTCGAGAGACAGCCCAAGGATCAGAAGCCCTTAGCAGGCCCTCCTCTTCCTTCTGCACAGCAGGAGGTGGCAGCAGCAGCATGAGGTGGTCCCCCTCAGCAGCCTTCCCTTGCTGCTGCTGCATGGGGGAGACTTGTACACACTCCATGGCCAGGCAAGCGTGATAGGTTTCTGTCAGGGAGAGCTCTCCTTCTTCCCTTCTCATGGAGTCATTACTGGGGGGTCACCTCCTGTCTCTTTTTCACCTTCCCTCACCTGGCAAGAAAAGGCTCCCAAGGTCTCCAGACCCTTTCCTCCCAGCAATGGTGCAATGAGACCATGAATGATGAATGGGATCACCTGGAGGAGGATGCAGGGAGGACCCCTGCCTTTTTGGTACAAGAAATAGAACCTTTACTTAGGGTTGGAAGAGAGCGAGCAAGACAAAAAGGGCACTACTTTAAATGGGCTTGGGTCAATTTCTATGAAGATTTGGCAGGGCACGGAAATATTTTGCTGGTCTGGAAAATGTGGAATGCTCCCTTGCCCGTTACGTTTTTACCCAGTAGGGGTAAACAATGGAGTGTTAGTATAATGGTTGAAGAAGGACTGATTGGATCTAACACCTGCAGAATAGAAAAAGGTCCAACAGAAAAGGAACAAAATGGGGCCAACGTCTGCTCCAGAGGCCCAGGAAAGGAAATGCACAGGTTCCTTGTGAAAGCGAGAGCTATCGTAACAGGAAACAGTCCCGTCTGAGTAGTGTGGGAAGCTTATGTGCGTGTAGACTAAAAACACCTGCAGCATAAACAGGAATAGCTGGCAGAAGAGGGCTAAAAGGACTAGTGTCACGCTGCAGAGGAAAATAAACCTCGCAGCTGCCCCGCTTTTACAGAAACGGGTGCCTGGGTGTGCGTAGTAAGAACCAGAGAGCAATTAATGCCTCACAGGCAAGTAGGGACTCTGCCAAGCGTTTAAAAGGAACAAGGTGAGCGCCCGCTCTCTTTTTTGGTGTGCGTGTGTGCTGGGGGGAGGGATGGCAAAAGGTATAAACAAACGCTATCCTTTTGGAGGAAAGGCGATGCCTATCAAGATATCTGGGCTAGGGGGTGGGGTAGATAAACCGTGATTAGTAATGGAAAGTCGTAGAAAGGCTCTTCGTCGGTTGCTGAGGGGTAAGAGGGCCTTTGCTGATCCTCTGGCTCAGGGCTTTGGTGGTGGCAGGCTCGGAAAGGAAGGGGAAGAGGGGAGGGCTGGCGGGGCTGCCTGAGCCGAGGCAAATACGCACCCGGCGAGGCTGCAGGGGGGAAGAAGAAGAGAAGAGGGAGCCGGTTCTTGGGTGCCGGCGGGGCTGAGGAGGGAGAGCAAAGGCGCCACACGCTCGGGACCGGCAGGGAGGGATGATGGAGGGCCGGGCAGGTGCGCGCGCGAGAGAGAGGCCCGTCCCGAGCGAGCGGCCCCCTCCCGCGCCGCCGCTTCAGCCAGGGACGGACCCGAGAGAAGCCTCCTCCTCGCAGTCTTCTTTCGCCGCCGCCGCCAGCAGCGAGTGCGCCAGCGGCCTGCGCATCCGCCGAGGCCCTTTCCGCGCGCGCGGGTGGAACAGCCTCCGCGACCACAGGAGCCTTCGCGAGGGCTTTCTCCCTCCCTCGGCAAACGCAGCGGCGGTGGCGGCTCTACCTTCGTCCCCCTCAGCGGCGGCGGCTCCTCTGGCAAAACACCCACCTCACGCTCGGAGCCGACAGGGTCACGTGCCCCCGTTTCCTGCGCTCGGATTGGCGGGCCGGCGGACGGCGCTGGTTGTTTTTTTAAAACGCAGCCAAGCTTGCCCCCTCCTTTCCTTCCCACACTCACTTCTCGGCCCCCACCTTCCCTTTCGCCAGGCGACAGCCAGCTGCTTTTCAGCCACGGCACTTTCGACCACAGCGGCCTCGAGTGAGGGGGGGCGGGGCGGCGCGGGATAAACCTGCCGGTGCGGCTTTCCGCGTGGGGCGGCAAAAAGCAAATATTGTATTATTATTTTTAGTCGTGTTCGCATCCTCCTGCCCAAGCGGCGAAGAGGGAAATGGAAGGATGGGTGTCCTCGAATGTGCTGACGGCGAGACAAGGAATGGCGGAACACGGAGGGCCTCCTGATCATGACGTAACGATCACGCGCTTCCCTTTCATCTTTCATCCCACCAATCGCTAGGAGGAGCGGGAGGCGGGGGTGCAGGCACATGGGCCAACGCCGCTCGCCGCCGCCTAGGGGCATACAGGGCAGAGTCATAGAGTTCCCAGTCCTCCTATTAGCAGAGGGGACATTTAAAAAAAAGCCGATAAGGGAAGAGCGGCTTGTCGTCCGCTCATAATAATGTACTTCCGGGTGAAGAGGCTGCTCCTTCCTGTCCGGGCCGCCAACGTGCTGAGTGCTTTGAGGCCCGCAATTTTGAGCGGAACGGTTTGGGGTTGCCATGACGACTTGAGGAGACCGAACAAGGCCTATGCAGGTTAGTCGGCGTTAACTGAATTGTTTCATAACTGAGAGGCAATATTTATGGCCAGAGAGAGGAGCGTCTGTTTTCAAAGAGTTTTTAGCTTAATACAGGATGTGGGAAGAAGCGCTTGGGCCTGGCGTCATGACCAGGCGAAGCTCAAAGCTGCTTTCTGGGGAACTCAGTCATGGAGCGGACTGAGTGAAGGCGGTGAAGGTCCTGTGTGAGTGCCTGGAGGCGGTTGGAGGATGGATGGCGGCTAACAGACTGAGGTTGAATCCTGACAAGACAGAAGTACTGTTTTGGGGGGACAGGGGGCGGGCTGGTGTGGGGGACTCCCTGGTCCTTGTGGTATATTGAACGTGGTCACCAAACAAGACAAGGAAACCTGGATATAAGGATAACCCTTTTATTTGCAACGCGTTTGCAAAGGCGGGCCCCCCCGCACTCAAGAGTACGAAGAGGCCCCGAGCAAGCTACGGATCGTGACTTTTGTTCCTATTGCTGCCGCCCCTCCCTTAGAGGCTTGGCTTACAATCTACCTATTGCAATTCAACACAACTCTAATACATAGACCAATCTACACTCTTTTCCTAATATGGGAGCTATACATTCTGAAGCTCCTTGTGGTTTTTTGTGGTCTTTTGTGGTCTAACTGACAGGAAGCACGCTCAAGCTGCTGACTCTGCCTGCATACAGGGTCTTCTGTAAATTTCCACTGGGTTTGAGGCACAATTGATTACTCCTTCTCACAATTCCCCCCTCTTGTTGTACCCTGCCTCAAATTCACATAACAATTCCCAATGTTCTCCTTCTTCGCCCTCCGTAGGCACAGGGGCATACCGCATGGACATTAGCTGGGTTTGGACCTGCCTTTGCGCTAGTAGAGAAAGAGAATTATTGATTGCCCTTACAAATATGGGCAAAACACATGGAATTAACACACACCCAGCAGCTATGAGTCCAATAAGGGCCACTATTGCCTGTAGCCCGGGCAATTTGGGAAACCAAGATCTAAACATGTCCTTGAAGTTCAACCCCTCCCATGTTTGTACCGGGACATGTGCTAGCCTAATCATGCGATCTGCTATATCCTTAACTACTTTTCCACTATCATCTATTTCAATACAACAGTTAGTCAGGTTAAATTTACCACAAACCCCTCCTTCCTTGGCCAATAAATAATCGAGCGCTAATCTATTTTGCATAATATAAGTGCGGCTCTTGGCACTTTCTTTAGCCAGTTTAGTTAAAGCAGAAGCAGTTTCATTAGTAATTATCTCTACCACAGCTTGTAAGCGTATTATTCGGTTTAGCAAATAAATAGGATCCCGTCCGAATGACCCTGCAGTCCCATCATTAGCCCATGTCGCTGGCCCATAATACTGTATTATTCGTTCCGGGGGCCATTCGGTGTCTTTCCAATTCCCTATATGAATAGCCCGCTTTTTCCTGGGCCCTATTTCATCGTAGACAGGCATTCCCAATTTGGATTTTACTTCTAAGGGGAGCAAGAAAAAGCTAGGCCGCAAGGTGGCCAACACGCATGAGCCTGTCCATTTTAAAGGGAGCCGGTTATATGCATAGGACCCACATGCCCAATAAAATCCATCTGGGGTTGTCCATTCTAAAGTGGTATTTTGGGGGTCCTGCAGAAAGGTCATATTAGTCATGTTGGCTAAAGGTGAGGGCCACTTTTTGGAGGAATTATCCGAGCTCCACCATTCTTTACTATTCCATTGCCCTAGGCAGGGCATATTCCCTACCCATGTTCCATTGGTGTCATTCCTTAGAAAGCATTCTGTTCCCACCAGCTGATTAGAGATCTGCCATATCTCATTTCCCAAATGGTGGTAGGTAAAATTCTTTTGGCTTTTATAGACCTCAGTATAGTTCACCTCATGGGCTACCCAGGGCCATTGATCCCCCATGTTGGTGCCCCCGCATACAAAACAATTCCTGACTGTTAGTTCTTTTGCAATTGTTTCGGCTAAGCTTAGAAACATGTTGTGAGCTTTAGGTGGAAGAGGGAGATGGTTGAGTTGTTGCATCTCCTCCTCGAACTCTTCGTAGACTGATAGGGGCTTTTTGGTGACTCTGGTAGTATGCACTTGGATAATTAAATAACCATAGGGGTCCTTACCTGTGCCCTCTATTCCCAATCCTAGGTATATGTGTTTCGGTGTGGTGGACACCGATTCCCTGGCCCATAAGCAGATAGGATTACATTCCCCCTTTTTACAATCTGTGGATGCGCCCCTCCTTGTGAGGTTTATCCCCTCAGGTCCTCTATATGTGGGCTTCGACTTGACCCCCTCTGTGTACCAATAATTCCATGCTCCACCCCCTGCTCCCACATTGGTCCCTCTTATCTGTTTGAACAAGTACTTCCTGTCCTGTAAATATGATTGTTCCCAGCTGTGGGACCCACATGTCACTCCTGCCTGGTTGTTCGGGCCTTGTCCCTTGGCTATAGCGGTGCATGCATCGAAACATACGTGGACTGCTTTCCCTCCCCTCGTTACATTGTGTGCTATGTACCCCTGCCTGTCTTGGGCTATAGAGAACATTTTCTTCCTTTCCCCCCCTTTGTTTGCAGTTCCCCCTTTGTATCCATATACATATACACTTGAAGTGATCGGCCCCACCACCAGAGGTTCATAGCATTCTGTCTTATTTTCTTTGGTCTGACACCTATAATACTGAGTTTGATTATATATACACGGTCTTAATTGTGTGAGGCACTCCGGAGCCACATTGTAATACATTAAAGTCCTGGTGACTTTATTCCCTGTCTTTGTGGTCTGAATACACTCTGTACATTCCTGGTCCTGGGTGCCTGAACAAATCCGGGCAATGCCCAGACCCAGGAAAAGGAGCATTAACCCTCTCATGGCTCAGGGAAAGTGTCTCGGATCTGGCGTTTTCCTCAAATATCTCAAGGCTAGAGTCACCGTGGGGGTCTCTAGTAACTCACAATGGACCACCCCCTGCAGAGTGACTCTACAATATTGAATTATTATGTCCTCTACAAAGACTATAGAGCATTCTTCAGTACAATGCACGCAACAAACACATGCTTCACAGTGAGCGCAGCAACAACATTCGTAGAAACACTTGCAAGTACAAAATAAACACATCAGGAAAGCATTCACTGTCCTTAATCTCCTCCCTGGTTCCTGGTCCCTGATCTGGTGAGTTTCACCTTCAACGGATTGTCTGGGCTCGGTGTTGCCGTCCAACTCTCAGGCGGGGCCCTTTTTACCCGGTGATAGTGAGTCCATCCGTGTTCTCGGGTCCGTACTGCTGACTCAGTGGTGAGCAGGACCTGGAAAGGACCATTCCAACTCGGGCTGAGTTTCTCCGCCTTCCACGTTTTGATCAGGACCAAGTCGCCAGGCTGGAAAAGGTGTTGTTGTTCCAACAACGGGGGTCTTTGTGCCAAGACTCCCTGCCTATGGAGAGATAATAAGGACTGGGACAGTGACTGCAAATATTTCCTCAGAAACAAGTCTTTGAATACTATCTGGGGGTTCCCCAGCTGTGTCAGGTAAGGCCGTCCCATCATCATCTCAAAAGGGGACAATCCCGTGTCCTTCCTAGGAGCTACCCGCATTCGCAACAAAGCCAGGGGTAGATTTTTCGTCCAAGGTAGTCCATTTTCCAAGTATAATTTAGTCAAATGTTTTTTAATTTCTGCGTTTGCACGCTCCACCTTCCCGCTACTTTCGGGGTGCCAAGGAGTATGAAAGTCCCATTTTATTCCTACCAACCCCATGACTTCCTGCAGCACCTTTTGGGTGAAATGAGTCCCTCGGTCTGAGTCCAATGTCTCGATCATTCCATACCTAGGAATGAGGCTTTCTAGTATGTTTTTGGTGACTACTTGAGCTGTGGCCTTTCTACTGGGGTATGCTTCCACCCATCCCGTCAGGTGGTCTTTGAAGACCAATAAGTACTTCTGCCCTCCCCTCTCCGGTAATTCAGTGAAGTCTACTTGCACTCGTTGAAAAGGCCATACTGCGAGGGGTCTCCCCCCTCTTTCTGTCTTCTTTGCCCGCGTTTTATTAACCTTCTGACAAATTAAACATTTCCAGGCGATGGCATGAGCCATTGGCCACATGTCACGGCTCCAATACAGGGGCTTAACTAAGTTAATCATTCCTTCAGTCCCAAAATGTCCACTCTCGTGCACTTTCTCCAAGATTCCCATCATAGTTGTTTTGGGGAGTACCATTTGTCCCTCTGGGGTCTCCCAACCACCCTCCTTTTCTTTCCATCCTTCTTTGACCATGTATTCTTTCTCTCTGGGGGTGAATACTAATTTGGCCGTGTCTAATGGGGTCAAAACGGGGACCCGGAGAGCACATTGTTGGATGATTTCCTCATTTGGTGTACCCTCCGCCGCTTCCTTTGCCCTTAGGTCCGCCCATGCATTTCCCATCTCTTCCGGGCTTTTCCCGCGTGTATGTGCCGATATATGTACCACGGCTATCCTTCGGGGTCCGCATAGGGCATCTAACAGACGTTCAAGGAGCATCATGTGTTCTATCTGCTTTCCATCTGCCCTAATATATCCTCTCTCTCTCCATGTTCTACCAAAGGTGTGTACTACTCCCCAAGCATACCGTGAATCTGTCCAAATGGTTACTTCCAGACCTATCCCCAACTCCAAGGCTCGGGTCAGTGCCATTATTTCACATTTCTGGGCTGACCACGTGTTTGGGAGGGCCCCACTTTCTATCGTGTCTCCATTTTCCAGCACTACAGCATATCCTGACCTCCTCTTTCCCTCTTTCACATAGCTGGATCCATCTACAAACCACCGTTCTCCATCGGGGAGAGGTGTTTCCATCAGGTCTTCCCTGACTTTCGCCATTAGCTGTATGTCATTTAGGCAATCATGCTCATCTAATTCCCACTCCTTCCTTTCTCCCCTCAGGAACTCAGCGGGGTTCAAATTCCTGTCTGTTCCTATGGTGATGTCAGAACCAGTTCTCAATATACCTTCATATTTTACAAGGCGGCCGTCAGTCATCCAGGTGGACGCGGCCCCTGTCATGACTGAATTAATCTGATGGGGGCTGTGTACTATTAGGACTCCCCCAAAGGTCAATTTCCTGCTCTCAACCACTAATTCTGCAGCGGCCGCCACCGACTGGATGCATGAGGGCCAGGCCCGTACTACTGGTTCTAAAGTCTTGCTCAAGTATGCAACGGGTTGATATCGCCCACCTCTCTTTTGGGCCAAGACCCCTACAGCGGTTTGGGAAGTTGTGGTGACATACAGGTGAAATGGCTGTTGGAGGTTGGGTAGGGCTAATACCGGTGCCTCAATCAGAGTCCGCTTTATCTCTTCCCAATGTTTTTGATCTTCCTTGTCCCATTCCACTTCCTCCTTCCCCATGAGTTTCTTATTCAGAAATTGTGTCAGCTTGGCGTACTGGTCTATCCATAGCCTGCAATATCCCAACAACCCCAACATCCTCCTGACATCGGTTTTGCTTTTAGGGGGTTTTAATTCTAGAATCCCCTTAACTCGCTCAGGATCTAATTTCCTGGTTCCCCCTTCTAGAATGTGGCCTAAATACTTAACTTTCCGCTCCGTAAACTGGAGCTTCTCTTTAGACACTTTCACACCCAGTGCTCCCAACCAGTTCAAGAGTCTGATCGAGTCCTGTTTGACCTCTTTTTCCTTCTCCCCTATCAATAATAAATCATCAAAATACTGCAAAAGACGGTTGGGACCCTGGGTCTGAAAATCTGCCAGCTTTTCCCCTATCGCTTGGCCAAACAAAAGAGGGCTCTCGGTGTATCCCTGGGGTAACACTGTCCATCGATATTGCTGTTTCCGCCCAGTATGGGCGTCCTCCCACTCAAAAGCAAATAGGTCCCTACTATCTTCATCAAGAGGGCACGTCCAAAAGGCATCTTTTAGGTCTATGACCGTGTACCACCGTGTGCTGGGTGGTATTCGGCTCAACATGGTATAGGGGTCCGGGACCACCGGGAAACGGGGCACTACTATGCTGTTTATATTTCTCAGGTCCTCCACCATCCGATATTTCCCATCTTTCTTTTGTACTGCCAAAATCGGGGAATTAAAAGGGGACATTGTTGATTCCAAAAGGCCCTGTTGTATCAGTCCTTCCACCACTGGTTGCAACCCTAATCTCCCTTTTCTCTTCATTGGGTATTGTGGGGTCCACAAATGGGTGATCCCTGGTTTGACAGTAATCCTAATGGGACTTATATCTAATCTTCCAACAGTTCGCCCATCCGCCCATACCCCGGGGTTTATCTGTTCTTCATCCTCCTCTCTCAAAACATACATAGGGGTTCCAGCATTTAAATCCATCAGTTGGAATCCTAACTGAACCATCAGGTCCCGTCCCAATATATTTATTCCCGAATCTGGTATTAGCAATAGCGACCCTACCACTATTCTTTCTCCCCTTCTGATTTCAGTATTGTCTAACTGAACAACTTCTTTTGGTTTCCCACTTACCCCTACGACTTTTAAATTGTGATCTGTTTTGTTCACCCCTTGTGGTAGCATGCATACAGAGGACCGAGTGGCCCCCGAATCAACCAAGAAGACTAATGTCTTCCTAAAAGGACCCACACATAGGTTCACCAGTGGCTCATTCCGGGTCCTAGGGCCTGAGCCGGAGGACCCCTATTCATCATATAGGCTGAAAAGCTCAGTCACACCCTCTTCTGACCCCCGATCCCCTGTCCGTGGGCCTGGTCTTCCCTCAGGAGGGTGAGTCACCGGAAGTTGGTCCCTAGGAGTACGACATTCTCGGGCATAATGTCCAGGTTTGTTGCATCGGTAGCAAATGAGTCCGGTGGGCCGGAAGCCTCCTCCTCTTCCCCCTCTTCCTCTGTAGTTCAGACCTCCCCTGGCCTGCCCCTGTCCGGTTTTGCTTGCCTGGGGACCCTCCCAAGCCTTCTGCAAGGTAGCTGCCATCATTTGGCACTTCTGTTTACTTTTTACTACATCCCTATTGACGTAAACCTGCTGGGCAGCCCTCACTAATTCTGAGGTGGTGGCCTCTTGCCAATTCATCTTTTGTAACTTCTTTTGTATATCTGGCCAAGCCTTTGTCACAAATTGCATCTTTAAGAGACCATCGAAGGCCCCCGAGTCCGGGACTACACCTGAATATTTGGTCAGGTGTTCCCTGATCCTCTGGACGAAGTCCCCTGGGGACTCATCCCTCTGTTGGTGAACCTCAAAAGCCTTGGTCAGGTTAGTACTTTGAGGGACCGCCCGTTTGATTCCTTCTATTATTATGTCCTTCAAGTCCTTCAAGTGTGTTCGATGGCCTGGCTCATTAGGGTTCCAGGGGGGATCCCTCAGAGGGAATTTCTGCTCTCCTGCCACTACTGCCACCTGGTTATCCCCTGCCGCCTGGTCTGCCAGCTGCCTCTCGTCCCAATAAGTCATGGCTGCTCTCCTTATTAGTGCTTTCTCTTCAGGTGTAAATAAATGTCCTAAAATGTACATTAGTTCGGTATATGTGTATAGGTGGGGTCCCATCCACATCTGTAAGAGGTTCGCCACCTCCTGGCTATTTTCATGTAACTTGGGCAAAGTCTGCTTTAGTTCCCTAAGTTCCGAGGGTTTAATGGGACTCACCACGTATACCATAACTGGACGTCCCTGTGCATCAATACCCCCTGGGGTTTCACGGAGGGGGAAACTATCAATTGTCTTATCTTCCCTTCTTGGCCCAGCTGACTGGAAGGGCAGACTTTCCACATCTTTTACGAGTTGGCCCGCCTCCCTCTTCAAACGCGAATAACGGTTGTCGTTATAAGGGGGTGGAGATGGAGCAGACGGAGTGAGTGAAACGCCTGCCTCTCCCGACCACGAAGGGGCCAGCCACGAAGGGGACGACCTACACGACCTACGCCCAGGAGATGTATGGTCTGTTGAATCTTTACCAGTTTGTACTTCTCTGTCCCCCTTTCCCGCCTTTGGCGTGTCCGGAGGGGAAGAGAGATTTTCCGGGTTCACTGGGGCTGCCGGGGCAGGAGCAGGGGGAGGTTGGGCTGAGGGTACTGTTCTCTCATCCTCCGAATCCTCCTCCTTTGTCCTTACCGGGTATTGTTTGGCCAAGGGAGGGGGGTCTGGTCCAAAAAACTTAACGTGGAACCAGACTTCCAAATAGGGTTTCTCACCCTCTTTCTTCTGCCTAATCAGATAGTACTGCAGTTGTTTCATCCAATATGTATCAGTCTCTCCTTCTGGGTTCCAATTATAACCTCCCTCAGGTCCTATTGGATATTGGGGCCAAACCACCCTGCAGAATTTAACCATCCTTACTTTGGTCAAGCCCCTAGTATACTGTCTCACCCCATCCTCATTCCATTCCAATAGGACCTGCCCTAAGGGACTATTCGGATCGATGGGATCCTGCTTTCCTCCATTAGACCCTTTTCTACACGTACTCTGTCCCTTGCCCATTGTTACAATGTCTCACAACCGCTCACTCACAGATTCACGCGGACTCGCCTGGCCGTTTCCCTCGCGGGACCACGGAACCGCAAGCTAATCCTCTCGTCAGGACTAGGTCCTGATCCACACTCACGCGTCCGTATGGAGCCTCTCTTTCACTCAGGAGACGAATCACTCACCCCCTCCTTCTTTCCAATCCCAAAGCTTACTCACCCAATGCAGTTCAGCGCCGTTTCCCTCGACTAGTGAACAGGCGGGCGTCCCCGCTGGGTACTCACGGTCCCCGACCACGATATCTCTCCTTCTCAGTCTCGGATTCAGTTCCCTATATCAGGTTTCCGTCAATCAGCCCTCGTGAACCGTCACAGACACGCCCGGGTCGGGTTTCTCCGAAAAATCGGAGTGGCGCCTACCCATTCACCGGGGGTCGCTGCACAGCTCGTCGAGGGCCCCACGTTGGAGCGCCAATTTGTGGTATATTGAACGTGGTCACCAAACAAGACAAGGAAACCTGGATATAAGGATAACCCTTTTATTTGCAACGCGTTTGCAAAGGCGGGCCCCCCCGCACTCAAGAGTACGAAGAGGCCCCGAGCAAGCTACGGATCGTGACTTTTGTTCCTATTGCTGCCGCCCCTCCCTTAGAGGCTTGGCTTACAATCTACCTATTGCAATTCAACACAACTCTAATACATAGACCAATCTACACTCTTTTCCTAATATGGGAGCTATACATTCTGAAGCTCCTTGTGGTTTTTTGTGGTCTTTTGTGGTCTAACTGACAGGAAGCACGCTCAAGCTGCTGACTCTGCCTGCATACAGGGTCTTCTGTAAATTTCCACTGGGTTTGAGGCACAATTGATTACTCCTTCTCACATCCTGAATGGGGTAACTGTGCCCCTGAAGAACCAGGTGCGCAGCCTGGGAGTCATTTTGGACTCGCAGCTGTCCATGGAGGCGCAGGTCAAATCTGTGTCCAGGGCAGCTGTATCCCAGCTCCACCTGGTACGCAGGCTGAGACCCTACCTGCCTGTGGACTGTCTCGCCAGAGTGGTGCACGCTTTAGTTATCTCTCGATTGGACTACTTCAATGCGCTCTACGTGGGGCGACCTTTGAAGGTGACCCAGAAACTACAACTAATCCAGAACGCGGCAGCTAGACCGGTGACTGGGAGCAGCTGCCGGGACCATACAGTATAACACCGGTCCTGAGAGATCTGCATTGGCTCCCAGTAAGTTTCCGAGCACAATTCAAAGTGTTGGTGCTGACCTTTAAAGCCCTAAACGGCCTCAAAGGCCCAGTATACCTGAAGGAGCGTCTCCACCCCCATTGTTCTGCCCGGACACTGAGATCCAGCGCCAAGGGCCTTCTGGCGGTTCCCTCATTGCAAGAAGTGAGGTTACAGGGAACCAGACAGAGGGCCTTTTAGGTAGTGGCGCCCACCCTGTGGAACACCTTCCCTTCAGATGTGAAGGAAATAAGCAGCTATCCTATCTTTAAAAGACATCTAAAGGCAGCCCTGTTTAGGGAAGTTTTTAATATTTAATACTGTATTGTTTTTAACACTCAGTTGGGAGCCCTCCAGAGTGGCTGGGGAAACTCAGCCAGATGGGCGGGGTATAAATAATAAATTGTTGTTGTTGTTATCCAGGTGCATCTCTGTCTGCCCCCACCCCTGACATCACATAGGTTGTGAGGTATGGGATAGGTGGGGGCGGTTCGGGGAAAATGGCAACTTGGGTTGAGCCAAATTTGGCCCATAGGCTAGCGATTCCCAACCCCTGTTTTGGACTATAACTCCAGGTCTGGTGGCTAAGGCCAGATTATAAACTAACCCATGTAGGAGATGGAGAAATATATTATATCCAGTGCTTTTTTTCTAAAAAAAAATATATGTTTAGGGGTACTCTCATTTTGACTCAAGAAAATCACCATTTAATAGTTCAAATCGGAAAGAATAAATACAGTAAATGGACAAAAATGCAAAGATTCACAAAAAGTTTAGGGGTATGTGTACACCTGCGTCCCCCCAGAAAAAAGCACTGATTATGTCTATCATATATATATATATATATATATATATGCATATGCATATACATCCTAAGGTATGTGGTTATTCGCTACGGTGCAATAGGAAGCTCACATTAATCAAGGCCCATTGTGCCCATTATGTTGGTTAACCTTCATAATAAAATGCTTCCCTCTCGATTGCTTTTAATACTAAAAATAGCCTCAAGCTATATAAGAGAGAGGGCATGATTCAGTTTTAATATATGTCTGTATTCTTTAAAGTTTAATAGTAAGAATCCTGTTATTCAGGTTTCATTTTAATTTTTAATCACAGCATCTGTTACTTTTCTGTTATTGATTGGATCTACCCAGCTTCTGATTCTCAAAAGCTCTTCCCACGCTAAATCTTCCTGGGTCTCTGGTTAATTTATTTTTCTCTTGCCCTGCTCCGCATTTGGTTTAGTTGCTCACTCTGATGTGTTTTTGATAGTGTGGTTTTTCAGTGTCCACCCTTTAGCGTACGTAGCTTCCTTGGGTGTCTTGATGACGGGGAGGTGGGGTAAAAGTGTTTATAGATGTTTTCTTGCTGTTCATCCTGTCCAGCCCATTTCAGACCTGTAAACTGGAATCCACTCACATGATACTGGCTCTGTCTCTCTACATTACTTACTTTGGAGTGCACTATTAACTCTGACATCTCTTTCATAAAGCTTCAGTGTGGCATCTTAGCCCATTTTCTTCCACCCATTTTTCATCTTTTTTAAAAGAAGAAAAACATCAGCAAAAGCTGGACAGATTATTTCACCATTGTATACATTTTTTTATGGACACAAAAGTAGAAATATTGTGCCCTTTGAAAAACTTTCCCCACCCAAGTGGCCTCCAGATTTTTTGGATTATAACTTTCACCATCCCATTGTAGTCCCAACAACATTGGGCGTCGATGTGTGCCAGTTTGGAGAAGGCTGACTTAAAACAGTGCACTAAAATGCACCATATTCCTGTTGAGTGCTACATTTCTCCCCACCACATTCCTCAGAGCTTTTTGTCCCTTTCCTTGCTATGAAGCAGAACTTGAGACTTGCCTTGAGACACCAAGTAGGGGCTTAGAAGCAATGACTAGCAAGGTGCTTTTCCGGTGTATGTAGTTAGAAGCAGGGTGGATAAAGTCAGTTATTTAAAAAATAAATGAATAAATCAGATTTTTAAATTTAGTTTGGATTTTTTTTAATTTAAATTGGATTTTTTAAAATTTTGCTTTTGGAGGAAAAAAATTTCTAAAGATGGTTTTCTATTTAAGTTACATTATAGTCCAAATGCTATTCATCAGGAAATAAGGATTTGTTTTTAATTATGTAGCATGAGGCTTTACATGCAATGTTTAGATTTTGAGGTAAATGAATTCCATTAATCTGTTCACAATGTCATGCTCATCCAGAGCTTTCTGTAAGATTATTTGGGGCAGCTTTTCTAACGAGAAGATATTATCACAGATGCTTGTTTTTGCAGTTCTCAAAAGGGTGAATTAGTATCTGCAGAGATAACATGCCTTCTCTTCACAGGAAAAATGTTATAAAATAAACATACAGAGTTGAGGAAAAAACTTTAATCCCATTGTTCCTTTGCAAATTTATATACACAGAATTAACCCCTTACCAAATGCTAAGTTCCAAGAGGTTCAATGAACAGATTTGTTTTGAATGGAATAGATCTGCATAAGTAGCTAAGTGTGAAGCAGTAAAAATGAAAGTGCAACCTTGTGAGCAGAATACTCCGCAAGTCTTGGGATCTTTGTGTAATAATTGTGCAAGTCAGTAATTTTTGATAAAACTGTAAAAAGCACTCTGAAAATTTATTATTCCAAAAAATGAAACCTTCATCTCATTGTAAATATTTAAGATTATACCACCAAGAATGAGTCTTTCTGTAAAAAAATAATAATAATGATTTAAACCAAGTCTTACTGACTAGTGATTTAAATTGATTTGATTTAAATCAAATCCACCCTGGTCAGAAGAAAATGCTGACTCTCCACCAATAAGATACGGACCACCTGCTCTCTTGTGACAGTCTCTTGCTGCCTTTTTGTCCACACATTTGGTGCAGTCAGGTTTATGATGCCCCTCTGCTTAGAAACAACCCCCAGGGGTATTAGACGCTTAATGAAGGTGCTGCTGGAGCACACCTTGTATCATTCCTGACTAGTGGCAATGATGACTGGAGCTGATGGAGATTGGATTGGAATCCACATCCCCGCTGTAAAGTGTTAGGGAGGGCTTCATGTTTCACACAACAGCTGCTGGGAGCACACATCTGTCATTTTTTCACCCCAAATGTCAGTTCCAGCAGAATTGACAACCACTGTTCTCCCCTACCGGATAAGCACTGACAGAGAGCTTCTATTTTAGAGCAGGAATCGGGAAAGCCTGTGGTCCTTCAAGCATTGTAGGGCCATTGGCTGTGCAGCCTGGGGTCCGTGCGAGCTGGGAGTCCAGCAAGTTTGAAGAGCCACAGGTTCCCCATAAACAATGTGTGAAAAGTCAGCCAGCTCTCCCAAATCCTCTTTTCAGGAATGTCTGGTGCCGATTCTCTTTGGTCATGTGAATTCACCTTTAGTGGCAACCACACCGTCACACAGTTTTCACCTTGGTTTAAGGATGCTCACTGTGACAGGCTTGGTAGCTTTCTCATTTATTGCTCGACTAAAGGTCATCACAGTTCAAAACAACAACAGCAGCTATTCATCGTATAGAGAAGTTGATGAGGCGTGATAAGAACATGAGAATTCTGCCTTGTTGAATCAGAGGCAAGGTACATCTGTCTCGTACAGCAGGCTGGTGATAGCCTTTGCCTGTTTGCCTCTGGGGTTTGGTGTTAAATCATATGCTGCCTCTGTGCCCATATATCCCATGTATCTCACAGCTGAGCCATCTAATCTTCTGGCTGTCCCCCCCTCTTGTGGTAGGAAATTCCACACATTAATTCCATGTTGCCTGAAGAAAGACTCGTGACGGTGCCAAGCCCTCTGCTTGGGTTACCTGAGAGGAGGCTTATCCCTGCTCTGTGGTTTCTACCGGCACCCACAGCCCTCCACCACCATGTCCTGGTACGTCTTCAGGACCACCATGTCGTGTTGGTCCAGGTAGAGCATAGCGATGGGGCTGAGGTCCGTCGGGACGCAGCACGCCCTGGGCACCCTGGAGTTCACCGAGCTCAGCATGGTCTGCACCACAGCGTGGCTGGAGGAGTTCATGTGGTCGGCTAGCGGGAACCGGCACTCCCCGGAGCAGTAGAAAGCGTGGTAGCCGCTGGGGGCAACTATCCAGTCGTTCCACCCAACTTCCTTGAAATCTACAAACAGGCGCTGCCTCCGGCACCTTGTGCTGGCTTTGGCCTTGGGCTTCAGGCCTTTGCGTTTGCTGCGGGAGGCTGGCCCCTTGGGGGCTCTCCGGCCTCCTTTCTGGGTGAGCCCACCCGGCTGGCTCCTGCTTTGTCTCTTCCCACGAGTCAAAGGCTGCCCTCTCCGGTCGTGACTGTAGGTGACCAGCAGAGGCCTTTCTAGAGCCCACTGGGCCTCCTCCTCTCCGGGAGACCGCCTCGCGCGAAGCGGAGCCTGGTGCCGAGGAAGCTCCTGGCTGCCGTTGGGGCGCTCCACCTCAATGAGAAACCCAAGGTGGTGCCTTTGGCCCCCAGCCCTCTGGAAAGCAGCGGTCACGTCAAAGCTCTCCCACTTGGGCTGCTTGGGAGCCAAGAATCTGCGAGCCAGGAGGAGACTGCTCTTGTTTCCGGAAACGGGTAGGGGGCCCATTGCCTGGTATATGTTGATGTGGAAACCCCTGCTTTCCTTCTGCGAGTGGTACAGGCGCAGCTCCAGGGCGGTTAGCTCCTCTTCCACAGGCAGCAAGGTCAGGTTGAACAGGAAGTAGAGCGAACCATCTACGGCTTCAGGGGTGTTTTCCAGATCCTCTAGATGTGAAACAGAAGCCGGAAAGGGATTGAGGACTGAGTGTTTGGGGCTGGTGTGGGGAGCCTTTGGCCTTGCAGATGCTGCTGAACTACAGCTCCCATTGCCCCTGGCCATGAGCCATGCTTGCTGGGTCTGGTGGGAGTTGTATTTCAGCAACATTCACAAAGGCTGCCCATGCCAGGACTGCAGGAATTGCCTTCTTGTGTCCAATCAACTGTCCGTCTAGCCTGCTCTGTGTTTTGCCCCCTGCATCCATCCAGGTGCTTCTAAGAAGCTCCCAAGCAACAACTGTCATTTGTCTCAAAGTTATTGTCCTAACTTTTTAAAATAAAAGAAAATACTTATTTGTGGCTATGCAGTGTGCTGCACTTTCTTCTTAGACTGTTTTTTGGGTTTTTTTAAAGAATCAGAACCATATCTTGGCATCCCTTTCTGTGAAGTGACATGTCCTTGCCTGAAGTGGTGCAGGGTTCCTGGCTCCTACTCTGTGTGTGGCTCTGTTGCCTTGCTTGCTCTGCAGGTGGCGCTGTAACCCAAGACAAATCATACACATCCCAAAACCCAAGAGGGAAAAAGAAGAGAACTTCCTTAAGTAAGCAGAGCATGGGGGCATTCTTGAAGTATCTTGGCATTAGGGAGCTTTCCTTTCCTTCCTCCTCGATGAAGCGTGTTTGACCCTCAGAGTCAAAAATCAGAATTGTAGAGTTGGAAGGGACCACAAGGGTCATCTAGTCAGTGCAACCCCCTGCAATGCAGGAATCTTTCAATGTGGGGCATGAACCCACAACCCTGAGATTAAGAGTCTTGCTCTCTCCCAACTGAGCCTTCTACCAGGTCAGGCTATTTGTCAGCCTCTTATTGTCAGCCGTGGCTGGCAGTGGCTCTCTTAAGGACCAGGGCAAACAGAGGGGCTTTCCTTTTAACTGGGGGTGTCAGGGATTGAACTTGGGACCTTCTGCATGCAAAGCAAGGTTCCTGCCTGCTGAGCTACCTCTGTTTCCCTTTACGCAGTGCGGCCGCTTATCTACAGCTTTCCACCTCTCCTTCATCCCTGTCCCTGGCTCCTGCTTTTGTGCAATCACTTCAAGGATGGAGAGCCTGTAACTGGCTCTAGTTGGACTCCAGCTCCCATCAGCCCCTGCAGCTGGCATGGCCAATGTTCAGGGAGATGATGGGAGATGTAGTCTAGCAACTTCTGGAGGGCCTGGGCTAAATGTCCCTGCTTTTCTCCCCTCTGCTGCTACCCCAACCAATTTCCCAAGGCCCCAGCCACCCCAACAGCCCAGATGTGGAATTTGAAGGCAGATGTGGCAATCGCAAGCTCACCAACATGGTGGAAGGTGCGGATGGTGTTGGCTCTCCCGGCTTGTTCCTCCAGGAAGGGAAGCTCTGTCTCTTTGAGGGAGGAGGGAGCCTTCCCCAAGCAGAACTGGTAGAGATCCAGAAGATATTGGGGGACCACAAGCCCCGCCCTTGGCTCCGGGCGCCGTTGCAAGCCCAGGCGTCTCAGCAGGATGGTCTGGAGGGCTTGGATGGGGACCTGCTTTGAGGAGTCATTCTCGCCAGCAGTTCCTGGAGAGGCCGCTAGGAGGCCTCCAGATCTCCAGAATTCAAGAGGTATAAGCAGAACCACCAAAACAGCCAAGTTACCAGAAACCATTGTGGAACTGGGGGAGGCAGAGGGAAGACAAAGACATGGTTGGTGAATGTGGCTTGTAGACAGAATTGCATTTCCTGGGTTATTGTTTTTTGCCTTTTCCTCTCCACTCCCCGCCACCCCACCCCACCCCCCAAAAAACAGAAAATCAAAGAATGCATTTGACTTGGAATATGTATACTCTAGATTAAACTATAGTTAAAGGGCGCCAGTCAAAAAGATGGGTTGCCTTTTTAGCGTTGTGCCCCCTGCTGGTAGTGGGGTGAATTACCCCGTGCTGCACATCAGTATAATTTGATGCAGTTCAGTTAATTCTGTGGGATTAGGATATAGCCTCAGAGAGTGTATGCGTGTTAAATTTCTCCCAGACTGTCTCCGTAGGATGCTGCAGGCAAGTTGCTAGCAAAGGTCTTAGTGAGTATGAAAGAAGCCTGAAGAAAGAATGCCTCTGCTGAGACTTTTGAACAGAGCAAAACCCTGGGGAGTTCAGGTCCCTTTATTTTATCAAGTGCACATTTTGCTTTGCAAAAGGGTTTCAGTGCCAAAGAAAATGTGTTGCGATAAAGCAGAGGGGCTTCTTGGAGCAAGCAAGTTAGATTATTGAGAGTGATGTTTGCTGCATTTTTTGTTTTTGTTTCAAGAGCATGTCTTTTGCCTTTGAAAGAATTCTGCGGTAGATAAGAGAATGTCCTGGCCTTTGTTAATGTTTTGACATCCCTGCTCTTCCTTGATCTTCCGTTTGCCTAGGCTTGGGGTGGGCAATCATGCCTGATGCCTCACTCACCCTCCCCATAGCTTACCACAGAGGAAGTCATCCTCTGTCATCCATAGAATTGTAGAGTTGGAAGGGTCCGCAAGGGTCATCTAGTCCAACCCCCTGCAATGTAGGAATCTCAGCTAAAGAAACCCTGGCAGATGGCCACCCAATCTCTGTTTTAAAACCTCCAGCGGAGGAGAACCCACCGATGGAGAGAAACTGAGGCACAGAGAGCTTGCCCTATAACACCCACGAAATGGGCACAGTTTGCTACAGGCCGACATTTGCGACTAGCCTTGACCATAAGCACTCAGGTCAGCTGTACCCCGGAGATTGCACAAGCCCTTTGAGGTGTTGTGCTGATGAATGTGGGAAGATTCTAGAACAGTGGCTGTAGCCTTGCCCTCAACGTGGCACCATGCACTAGTTGGGTGGGGTTTCCGCCAGAGGTGGGCAGGCAGACTGGCAGTGGGTGGAGCTTCTCATGAGGGCATCTTGCTGCTGGATGCTATCTTGAGACACCCTCTTCACCAAGCCCCGGCTAATACATGTAAAATTAGCAGAGCAAGCAAGGGCCCATCCAGGGCACTGCCCATAAGAGCCCTCTGAGCACGTTCACAAGGAGGGTAGTGTTGCTTTTCTGAAGTGTTGTTGACAGTGTGGATGCCGCGTCCCCCGTTCACCCCGCTCAGAAGTACTTACTTGCAAAGGTTGAGGCTGTTGGCAAGCATCCATTTTCCCCCCTCCTGCAAATCCAGCAGCTTTTCCTTGCCGTTAGGTCTCTCCCAACCTTGCTGCTGCTTCTCTCAGGTCGCCCAAGCCAGGGAACAGCCCCATGGCCACCCCGCTTCTCCCCAGCGACCTACGTCGTCCTTCCCTCGCTCGGCAAGTGAGCCAGAGGCCGGCCAGCCTCCCAGCTCTTCTCCAGAGCGCTGGGGCTCTGCCCACCCTGCCTGTGGAGGTGCCGTCCTCGCTGCCTTCAGGATGTGATGTCAACCAGGCCAGGAGGCCGAGCCAGAACAAACAAGTTTGTTGTGAGTTGTCGCCTCTTCGCTCTCTCCAGCACAGCACGGTGGCCCATTTTCTGGACTCGCCACTCGCTTCGGCCCTGCCAGGAAGGCAAGAGAGCTATGCCAGCTCTGATCCCAGGTGGGGAACAGGAGGCCAGTTGCATCTCCACCCCAGAAAATTATGGGACATCTGCTTCACCAGTTAACAGCTGGGCCAAGGACACAAGATGGCCAAATTTGGCCGACTCTTCATCTCCCCACTGCCCGGTTAGCAACAGGCCTTCGAAAACACCCAGAAGGTGCTGCTACCATGAGCCAAAATTGGCGACGTGACACTGTTTGAAGGCCAACCCTTCCAGTCTGAAATTTGGGCTGCCTACCACCTGGAGCTGACGTTTATCAACCTGCTACTAAGGCACACTGAAAAACAGGGACAGGTCACCCACCCCGACGCTTCGCTTGGCACAGGGCTAGTTTCCCAGCGTTTGTTCTGGCAGCCCAATTTACACGCCTGCAAAGTCAATGCAGGCTTTTACATTGCCGCTTTGACTGCCCCCGCCCCACTTCTTCTTCAAAGTAACACGTGCGATGATTCTCAGGTCACGTTCAAACAGAAGCCAGTGCCGTCCCAAAGGCACGAGCCTCGCCAGAAAAACAGCCAACCCGCCCCTTCCCCAGGCCCCGTTCTTCCTGGCGTGCTGCCCGGGAGTGTAGGGGATCTGGGCCAGGTCCTTATCAGGCCAGAGGGGGAGAGGGCTTTCAGGGGCCAGCGCTTCCTCCGCCACCAGACAGCACGCGCCGGGAACGAGCTGTCTGTGGAAAGAGCGCGTCAACAGGGCCTGAGGAGGAAGCGCTGCGGTCATCGCCCAAGGCAGACTCTTGGAACAAACACACGGTGCAGGAATGTGGCCTCGTTGGGGACCTGGGTGAGGGGTTGGGGAGAGGTAATCTCCAGCAAGGCTGAAGCTCGCGGCATTCCCTCCCAGAAGCCTAAGCTGGAAAAAGGTCTTGGCTGCAGGCGCACATTAAGCCAGATTGAATGCGCAGCAGTTCGGCTGTCCTTTCCCATGGCAGAATTGCAGCTCCTTAAGCTGGAGGTGTGCAGTATAATGGCTGCTTTAGTTGAGATCCCTGCATTGCAGGGGGTTGGACTAGATGAACCTCGGGGTCTCTTTCAACTCTACAATTCTGGGATGCCTTTTCTTCATGCTCATGCTGGGGACCCTGACCACTAAGCAAGCCACCATAATTCCCAAGCAGCAACTTGTGCTTTGAGTCCACCACCGACGCCAGTAAAATTCTGCAGGAGCTTCCATGGTACGTGGTCCATTTGAAGCACGGGAAGGTTTCCTCTGGTGCTCCAGAATTGAAAAACCAGGAGCGTTTCGTCTCCCACCAGGTGGTTCAGAGAGCATGCTGAACCTGTATGTGTCCTGGCTACCAACTTGAATGGCTTTGGAAGAGGATGGAGTAGATTCATGGAGTGTGTCACAAAACTGTCAGGCAAGGAATGTCCAGAAGGAGGAGTTAACTCTGTATTGTCAAAAGTACACTTACAAGTTGGGAAAGGCATCTCCACCCATGCTACCTCCCTCAACTACGCCAGGTTTGCACCCGATGAGGCAGTTGCTGCAACAGAGAGCCCTTGCCCCCAGTTTATGTATATACCCTACCCGAGTTTTGCACTGGCAGGTGCAGACTATGGCTGTGGGTAACCCGCTTCTGCTGCCCCCGCTTCAATCCTCTTCTAGTCCTGGGACCCAGAGGCAGAGATGCAGCAGGTAGCCTCATCTGAGGACAGGCAGCCCTCTTGCAATCACACCCATGGCAGAACCTCACCCAGTGGCAACCAACTGGAAGGAGGCAAGACAGGCATGACAAATTGGGCAGAGAGGCAGCAGAAGGGCTGCTCTGTGGCTGGATCCTTTGAGCCTAGAGGACTGTGAATCATGCTGCTTTCTCCCAAAGCTAGTGCGTACTGCCCTGCCTTTTTGGAGTCAGTCGTCCTCTGGGGGCACATCTCCACTAAAAACCCAACAGAGGTCGACTGTCACGGGTTTTCCCATTGCAAGGAACTTTGGGAATTCCGAATCGGCCCAGGGGTTAACCGCCTCTTCTTCAAGCTACTGTCCACCAGGGATGCTGTGGAGAGGAAGCAGTAAATTCATTTTAGGTAACTAGAGTTACCTAGCGTTTGGCTCAAAGTCTAAGCTCCTGGATTCAGCAGCCTCCATTTCTGGCCCAGGCCAACCCCTCTCGCTCTCCTCCTTGCACCAGAGTTGTCCTTGGCTGCCGGTGGCTGTTTCTCCAGCTCGCTGTGCAAAACATCCTCTTCGCCGCTGACCCTGGGCTTGGCCGCCCGCCACAGAGGATGTTGGCACAGTGAGGGAGCGTCAAGTTGGTGCCGCCACCGTCCAGAGGGGAAAACAGGCTGTCCTCGTGCAGCAGCACTTCCTGTTTACAGGCCCCCATAGGCCTGTGCTTAACCCTCTGCTGCCTGAAGACCAGCAGCCATGGCTGCTGCAGCGGGCAGAGAGCTCCCAGCTGGCAAGAGTTCTGCCCTTGGCACAGGCCAGAAGTGACCCAAAATTCCAAGTCAGCGGCTCACCTCTCCCCTAAATCTACAGCACAGGGTGGGAATAATTTTTCATTCTCTAATGGGTAATGGGGGGCGGGGTGCAGAACAGCCATGCTGCATACCAGTGGTGGGCAGGGCCAGAGACAGACCTGGGCAGAGCAATGGGTGAGACTTTTCCTTTTGTACAGTGGGCTACATTCCAGCTGTGCAGAGGTCAGAGGTTTTCTAGCAAGAGGCTTCATCGCCATTGTAGGGCACAGTCCAGGCAGGCAAAAGCACTTTAGGGGCAAGGTTGACAGAAGAGGGTAGCCTGGAGGGAGACCCAGGGGCTGGAAGGCTGCTTTTGCTCGGAGGTTCCCAACCCCTAACCTACCACCCACCTGGAACCAAAAGTACATTGCTTACCTAGAGCTGGTTGTCTTCAACCTTCTCACACCCCATGACCCACATTTAACTCAAACACACATTTGGAGACCCATTTCTCAAATCTTCTATTTGCACGGTGCTAGTGCTCCTGTTGACACCCACCAGTTGAAGACAGGATGTGAAATTTGTCGCCATCTTGATCAGGTGTGAGAAATCCAAACATTAAGGCCACGGGACCTAGAAATCTTTGTAAGTCTGGGTTTTTTTCTCTCTCCTAGCGCAGAATCATAAGGTTCCTTTAACATACAAGCTTTTCTTTCAACATTAAAATGGGCTCATACGTCTCATGATTATGGAACACAGCAACAAGAGCAAAAAATCCTGCAGTCTATTTCAAACACTTTAAACTACAGAGGTAACTTGGTCTGCTCAGCAAGGCGAATAGGAGGGCAGAATGTATTCGAAGCCATAGGAGCACTTACCTCCTGAATTATTCCTTAAGAGTACCTGCTGCTGCTGACACAAACAAGGCACCAATTGTATAACGTATTTCTCCTCTCTGCCAGCAGGGGTGCACGATGAAGGTGCCGGTTGCGGTCATCCGCCTGCCCCACGGACCCGACGGGTCAAGCCGCGGCTTCGATCCCAACTCTCCCCGTTTCCAGGCCCTTGGTCCTGCCAGCCTCTCCTCTGGCAGCACAGAGCAGGAGCAGCAAAGCCGTGTGACGCTTCGAGAACGCTACCTGCGCAGCCTCGCAGCCATGGCTGGGCGGCCCGTCAGATTCACCATGTACGAGAGGGTCAAGGTCACAGCTTTGTTTGGCGCATCCGACATTGACATCCTGAACTTCCAGGTCTCCGAGCTTCAGACTCCGCTGGGGATACAGAGAGAAGCGCTGCTCCGATGTTCGGACATCATCGAGTACTCCTTTGAGCTTTGACAGATCTGCCTTTTTACTATTAAAGCACCTTTTATAAGGAAGTGTTCAGTCCTTTGTGAGTTGCAGAGAGCAGGCTCGGTTTATTCCTAGCAGACATGTCCAGCGGGCTATAACAAATTAAGGAATGAGTTTGACCGCAGAGGAGGCTGCCTGCTACATCTCTTCATGATTCACTGTTCTGCACGCACTGCCTCCCACTCTGATTCTGGGTCTGTGTTGCAAGTAGGAGCTGTAACAAAATGTCACAGTATGAAGTGCTGCACCCCACCGCTTTCCTGTTTTGTTTCCCTAGTATTGCCAACATTACTAGCTCCCATTTTTGCTGTTTCAGGGTCTCCCCCTAAGCCTGCTAATCACTCCTTGTGGGCAGCCCCATTTTAACTACGCTAGCGATGACACAGCATCAACATTGTAGAGGGAGTTATTGTATTTAAAAATGGGGTATCAGAGTTTTTAGGGGGCTAACCAGGTTGGGGTAGCTGGGATAGCAGGCTTGTTGGTTTCTGAATGTAGATTATGTAGATTTTTCTATTTCGTTGTTCCGTATGGGACAATGACAATAAAGATTATCATATCGTATTCTCTCATGCAATAAAGCATTGCAATACAGCAAATGCTGATTCAGCAGCTGCTTCTAAACAAATGGCAGGACTTAAAACCTTGCCTCCCTCATCCCTGGAGGGGTGGCACTTGGCTGCTGACGCTTGGTGCTGGGTCTCCCGTGTCCTTTGGCATTTACCTGAAACTAGCAGTGCAGTGGAAATTCTCAGCTGCTTCAGCTCAGATGAAAGTGAATGAAGGGGCCCTTAATTTTTTAAAATATGCATTGCAGCTCAGTTCAAGCTTGCACACAGGCCTGACTTTTTTGTTTATCCTTTTGAGTTTATCATAAGCCATCATGAAATATCCAGTTAGCCTACTGACCGCTGAGGACTCCAAGCCTCCTGGTCCCAGCCACGGTGCTTTGATTCACACTGAGTTACACACAGAGAACAGGATGCTGCCCTAGGTAGGCTTTTGATTTGATCCAGCAAGGCTTTTGTGTCCATAGAAGGGACCCCTGGTTCATTTGTGCCTGCCCTTGGACTTAGGTCACTATATTTCACTCTAGCACCCTGACTAGGGCTGGGCGATACAACATCCAAAAACTGGTGTGAAGTCAATTTTGTGATACCAGTTTCATAATTTTTGACCTGCCAACACATCTCAAATCATGATTGTGTGTGTGCGCTCGCTCTGCAAAAATCCCAATGCCTCTCTAGATTATTGCAGCCTGTTAACTCTGCCAGCTCAGCTCTCCCCTGCCTCCTGCAGGGGAAGTGAATGACAAGAACAGGCACCAGCAAAAATCACAATGCAGGAAAAACCGTGAAGCCAGCCAGTGCCTTGACATAGCTCCATCCTTCTTTCAGACACCATAATATCACTTTACCACAATGTTTAGCTGGCGATATATCGCAGTGTTGAAAACCATGTCTCACCCACCCATCATTGGTGGGGAGAAAACCCCCTAAAGTAGGAGCAGGCTTGATTATCACATAGTAGTTGCTCTGATTGGTGCCTGTGCATTTTGCTTCACAACTTTTGAGCTGAGAGGCTTATTCCCAGGCTGACTCTGGATGCAAGCAGAAGCCCCTGGACTTCCCCATCCTCACTCCTTGCTGCGCATGATCTCCACAGGGCTTATCACACACAGCTTTGGGATGAAAGGAAGCGCACGTCCTTAGAAGCTCCTACCAAAGTCTTTCCGAAAGGGAGCAAGACGGTTCTGTGCAGCTGAAGGTGCTCGTCAAGAGACGACCGCTTCTGGTTTTTTATTTATGTATTTATTTAGACAGCATAGAAACAAAAACCAGCAATGTACAGCGTTATTACAGGATTACATGAGGCCTGGTGAACCAGCTGGGCGGGAGGCGGGCAGCGTGGCACTGAACCAGGAACAGCTTCTAGTGGCGGTAATGAGGGCTCCGAGATCGGGACCGCGAATGCCTGTAGGAGGCAGAAGAACAGGTCACATGAGAACTTAAGGAGAAACCTACATACCGTATTTTTCACTCCATAAGACGCGCCTGACCATAAGACGCACCTAGTTTTTAGAGGGGGGATGCAAGAAAAAAAGTATTCTTTAAAGGGAGCGCTGAGCAGAGCCTGTATGCATCCCAGGCTCTGCTCAGTGCTCCCTTTCACGAGCTGTGTGGGGCTGCCCTCTGTCCCTTCTCTGTCCCTGCGTGGGGCTGCCCTCTGTCCCTTCCCCCACCTCCCGCAAAAGCCAGAAGGGCAGCCCCTCTGTCCCTTCCCCCACCTCCCGGAAAAGCCAGCAAGCGCCGCGCGCTCTTTAAAGAGCCGTGTGGAGCATGTGTGCAGCTCCTGGGGGCTTTTCCCCGAAAAGGGAGAAGGGACTGACTGGCTGCCCTTCTCCCTCCTTGGGGAAAAGCCCCCAAGAGCTGCACACACACTCCACACGGTTCGAGCACCGAGCAGAGCCTCTCACCTGCATTCGCTCCATAAGACACACAGACATTTCCCCTTACTTTTTAGGAAGGAAAAAATGTCTCTTATGGAGCGAAAAATACAGTAGTAAGAGTCCCACAAAGTCACAATTCCCGTTGGTGGTAGATGATCGCTCTGTTAAGCACTAGCCAGAGCCAACACAACGTAGCAGATAAGAACGTTGAACTTGATATGGGGAAGTGGTTGAGCACTTTTAATTGCTGAGCCACAAAGCCCACAGTGGCTGGCCTTGGGGAAAGTCTTCCTCTGCGTCAGCTGCATTTTATAGGGGTTTTGTGAAAGTAAAAAAATCAGAAGGCCTAATACTGCAATGCACCAAGCTGCTTGGAAGCAGGGCAAAGCACATTCCACTATGCATGTACTTAACCATGTTACTTGTACAAAGAGACTTCAAGGGCACTTAATGACAACTCATAAGTTCAGAACTAGTCACTTGGGTCTTAATAAAGAGAATGGCTTCCTGTCCCCTGACAGATGTGGACACAATCATCCCAGCAATGCTGAAATAAGTTATCACCTCTCCACCACTTGCAGAGGCTTCTCGTGCCTACTGTTTCCCTCGTTATTAATATTTAGGCAGAATTTATAAACATTGCTGTTCACCCAGATGCTTGTTGGCTGAAATATATTATTCTTGGCAACTCTGAAAATTATTTAGCTGGGAAAATATTCTGCCGTTTTTTTAAAAAAAATATCCTTTGCATTGTTTTTGCTGTTTTGTTGTTTACTACCCCAGGCTCCTTTGGGAGGAAGGGCAGGAGAAATAGCTAAAGACAATACAGAACATGCATCTGAAAGCTCGGACCGAATGACCACAAACTCTTACTTTTTGCATCTCACTGCGATTCAGTTCCTGCCTTGCATTTTTCTCCTTTAAAATTAAGCACACACGTGGGTGGGTGCAAACACAAGCAAGCACAACTATACATATATAGTTCTGTGGACCACCCTGAGACTTCTGCCTATGGGGTGGTATATAAATTCAATAAATAATAATAAATAATACATACACGCACGCACCCTGCGAACTTGAGATTTCATTTCCTGCACCTAACAAAGTAGGCTTGTGTCCATGAACATATGAAGCCTATTGCTCATGCCTTAGCAAATCTAAGACATGAAGGTGCCAAAGGACCCTTTGCGAACTGTTACAGTGGCTGGGGAACATCTGCAGCCTGAAAGGGATCAGGCAGGCCTCAAGTTCAAAGTACCGTATTTTTCGCTCTATAAGATGCACCAGACCACAAGACGCACCCGGTTTTTGGAGGAGGAAAACAAGAAAAAAAATATTCTGAATCTCAGAAGCCAGGACAGCAAGAGGGATCGCTGCGCAGTGAAAGCAGCAATCCCTCTTGCTCTTCTGGCTTCTGGGATAGCTGCGCAGCCTGCATTCGCTCCATAAGACGCACACACATTTCCCCTTAGGAGGGAAAAAGTGAGTCTTATAGAGCAAAAAATACGGTATTTAAATATTTCAGGCAGCTCAGAGGAAGAAATGCAGGTTCTGAAAGGCGCCCCTATCTCCACCTCTGCTCTGTTTTAAAAGCTCAGTGAGAGGCCTACTTCTATCTCCCTTTCGCCACTAGAGTCGATAAGCAAAAGCAAAATTTACCTCCTTGAAGAGCTGTAGTCTCGACCTGCAAGACAAATGGGGGGAAAGTCAAGAACCTCCAAATTACATTTCCGGAACTCTCCGCGTTTGCCTATTTAGGCTAAATCTGTTAATCTCTTAGCAAGCGCAGTAGAGGAAGGGAAGGATGTGAACCTTGAGCCATTAAGAAGCAGAAAAATCACGGAGACCCTCTGGTGCCCCTGAGGTTCGGTCAGCCTTTACAAGGGACAAAGCCTCTTGTTGTGGGACAGTCCCTGCTCTATGGAACTCCCTGCAAACAGAGGTTTGGCAAACCGTCTGGCAGGAATATTTGCTTCCTTCTTTCAGGGTCCCAAAGCCTGCAGAAAAGCGAGTCAGGGATGAATCGGCTATGGGGGACCACCTAATTCTCTTGCTAATAAGGTAAGGTAAAGGTACCCCTGCCCGTACGGGCCTGTCGTGTCCGACTCTGGGGTTGCGCGCCTATCTCGCTTAAGAGGCCGGGGGCCAGCGCTGTCCGCAGACACTTCCGGGTCACGTGGCCAGTGTGACGAAGCTGCTCCGGCAAGCCAGCACCAGCGCAGCACACGGAAACGCCGTTTACCTTCCCGCCATAAGGCGGTACCTATTTATCTACTTGCACTTAGGGGTGCTTTCGAACTGCTAGGTGGGCAGGAGCTGGGACCAAACGACGGGAGCTCACCCCGCCGCGGGGATTCGAACCGCCAACCATGCGACTGGCAAGTCCTAGGCGCTGAGGTTTTACCCACAGCGCCACCCGCGTCCCTTTCTCTTGCTAATGGTCACACCTAAATCTTTATGAGGGTGGAATTCATTACCCCAGTGTCAGAGCAGAGGTTGGACGGCCCATTTGTCATGGATGCTTCAGTTGAGATGCCTGCATTGCGGGTGGTTGGACTAGATGATCCTAACTCTACAATTCTATGACAGTTGTGTGTGTTTTTTTTTTAAGTAAGAGTCAATCTGCAAACGGTGAAGTACAGTGGTACCTTGGTTCTTAAATTTATCCGTTCTGGAAGTCCGTTGCAAAACCATGGTGCACTTTCCCACAGAAAGTAATGCAAAATGGATTAAACCATTCCAAACTTTTAAAAACAACCCCTAAAACAGCAATTTAGCATGAATTTTACTATCTAATGAGACCATTGATCCAAAAAAGAAAGCAATAAACAATGTACTGCAGTCACACAATTCATCAATCAGTAGCTGAACTGGGTTCCATATAAAAAGGTAAAGGGACCCCTGACCATCAGGTCCAGTGGTGACCGACTCTGGGGGTGGTACTCATCTTGCTTTATTGGCCGAAGGAGCCGGCGTACAGCTTCCGGGTCATGTGGCCTGCAGGACTAAGCCGCTTCTGGCGAACCAGAGCAGCACACGGAAACGCTGTTTACCTTCCCACTGGAGCGGTACCTTCTGGGTGAAGTTCTTTTATCTCTGTAGGGACCTCATTGTCAAAGTCGGACCCCCAAAATAATGATCTTTCTCCAGTGTTTCACAACAACCCCATTGCCACTCACTGTAACGTGGGGAAGGAGACCGACTCTGCCGGCTGTACTGCCGCTCCCACTCCTCTCGTTCCTTCTCCCGGCGCTCGCGCTCCCTGCCAAGGAAAAATGCTGCAGATTTAGCAGGCAGGCAACTAAGCCACTCCCTCCCCCCAATGCTCCCCCACTGCTCTGTGCCAGGAGGGACAAGGAAACCCCCAAAGGCATTACTTCATCCGGATCTTCCTAGCCATGGCACGCAGCTCGTCTTCCCGCTCCTGGAAGAGACGAGATAGCACATGCCAGTCAGCCAAAGGGTGAACACCACGCAAGGCAGACAAGCCAAGGGTGAACTTGGCAAACGGTATGCTCTGAAGCGAAAAAATGGAAATTCTGCAAGTGGAATAAAAATTCTGCATCCTTGAAAGCCATGGTTTGCTTCGCCTCGCTAAGGACCGTTTGAACATCCAAACGCCCAGCCCGGTAGACTATCGTAGCAACAGACCACAATGTGAAACCGTGCTGTTTTCTGTTGGCTTGCTTTTAAGTATGGTTTGGCACTATGCCTGAACCTCAGCAGTCTGGTGTAACCATGGTTTGTTGGCCAACTCGCCAAGTTACAAAGCAAGCAAGAGCTGTTAGAAAATAAGTGAAACCAAAGAAATAAGCTGTGGCTTGCTTGCTCATCTGTGAGACAACTTGCAGTTTTTGTTGAAGAAACCATGGTTAGAAGAAACCAGGGCACAGCACTGTAAATGAACCCTGCCTTTAGTGTTGCAACCTTGTCTTAGAATCATAGGGTTGAAAGGGACCATGAGGGTCATCTAACCCAAGCTCCTGCAATATAGGAAACCTTTTGACCAACATAGGACTCGAAGTCACAACCTTGAGATTAAGAGTCTCATGCTCTACTGGCTGAGCTGGCAAGGCTTACTACACAACAACGGGAAACTCAGCCTTTAATGTCATCAACCTGGTCCTGCAGAACACACTGCCAATAGAGGTTCAGCGAGGGTTTCAACTTTTAAATGCCTGCTGAAAACTTTTCCAATCCATCAGGTTTCTGCAGACAATTAAAAATGCCTCCTTCCGTAATACCCAACTGCCTTCTGACTTGTAACTTTTTATACGGTTTTTATAGTATGGTTTTATGCACAACTGTTGCAAATTGCTCTGAGATTTCTTCTCATGAACAGCGGTACATAAATATTTTTTATGCATCCCAGTTAGCATTTGTCCATTCCAGCTGCATTTTAAGTTTATTCCACTTGCAGAATGGGGCTTTTCAGACCGCAGAATTCAGTGCGCCTGCCAGTTACCTGTCTTTCGTGTTCCTGCTGCATCATCTTCTCCTGGGCGGCCTTTTTATCTGCTTTGACTGAAGAGGCAGAGTGGGGAATATGAGCGTGTGCAACAAACAGGTCAAAAGAAGGAGATGGCTCCCCTGTGTCGCCCGCCCGCCCTCCCACCACCCCAGCCAGCGTCCTCCAGCCCAGATGCTTACACTGCCGGTTAAGCGCCTTCTGCATGCGCAGCTTCAGCTTCTCCTGTGGGGTCAGCTTTGGCTACAAGCGGAAGGCAAACAGAAAGGTGTTAAGAGGTTGCCCCTCCCTTGGCCTGAGCTCACAGTCAAACGAGTCTGGGAGAAGGCATACACGGGGAGAAAAGGGCCTTGGCGGAGGGACCCTATATAATGTATTTCTGCACACAACATCTGGAGGGAGGAAAAGAGAGATAGCCATGAACCAGAGTCCCACTTTCAAGCAAGGAAGAGTAGGCTGAGCTCCAGGGGACTCACCAGCAGCACACCCTGCTCAAGGGGGCTGTGCTTCCCCCAGCAAGAAGAGGGAGGCCATCTCCCCAGGATATATAGGAGGAGAGCCAACCGAGGCCTATGGGCTCCTTTGCCTGTAACGATCAGGAGCCAGGCGCTTTCAACTGAAGAGGATTAATTTTTCTAAAGGAGGAGCGTTTCAGGTGCGGAAAAGGAAGCTGGAGCCTGCAGGAAGGGAAAACAGTCCCTGGCAATCTAGACTGGGCCATTCCCAAGGAGGTGGCGGTAGTGTCAGGAGTGCTCTGATGTCAGGAGTGCTCTGATGGTGTTTCCTGCTTGGCAGGGGGTTGGACTCGATGACCCTTGTGGTCTCTTCCAACTCTATGATTCTATGATTCTAAGGAATCAACTTAACACACATTGACAGGGTACTGAAATCCACCCCAACCCCAACAAGCTTGTTCAGCAGACAGTCACGGCGACTGGGCATCCAAGTCAATGGATAATGCTTGCTGGTACTCAATGGCCTTGAAAAGGGCAGGCCGGAGAGCTGAATTTTGCATTTCGCAGGCAGCCAGTAAAAATTGTTAAGGCCAATAACTTTCGAAGGGTTCTTTGCAAAGGTGGGCTTCCATCTGCTTCTCCTCCACTCTGTCCTGTGGCTGGGCTAATCCTCAAGAGAACACAGGGGTTCCCAACATCCTCTGTGCGGTGCTTCCGAGGTCTCTGGTATGCAGTACCCCACCCCAACCATAAGCCCTGAGAACCCCCACCTTTCCATCTAAAAAGAAGAAGAAAAGCCAAGGTTCTAGCACTCGCGATTGCTAAAACAAAGCCAAAACACCAGACACAAGCAAACAAGCCCTGCCCCACCCAACGCTTCATTAAGTGGCTGAAATTTAGCCTTTCAGAACCTCTTGGTGACTCTCGACCAAATGTGTTAATTGTCTTCACCGGGAAAATACTGTTGGGAGAAAATCTCATTGGGAGATGGGACGGTTCTGCCTTAGGGTACAAACGCACACAAGCAAGTCGCGGCTGGGTGCTGCAGTCATTGAGCAAGGATCCCCACTGTGGCTCAGCCAGTCCTATGCTGTCACCCATGATGGGACGGCTCTCATGATGAGGTTCCCATACGTTTGCACTGTTTGAAGAACGTGGACTATGGGGCCAGCACCTGCACACCCCCCCCCCCCGTGCCAGGACAAGCAGCTGTGAAGGCAGCTCTGCACTAGACTCCCACCCCCCACATATTTACTTTCCATGCCAAAGTAGGGACATGGGTGCCCACCTGTGAGCATCAATTCCAACAGCTACCACTACTTCCTAAAGACATGCCCAGACATAAAGAAAACTAACCCAAGGGCACTCCCTGAGCAAGCCCAGTTTAAAACAAAGAGAACTTGAACTGGAAGAGTTAAATAAGCTGCGAAAAGACAAGAAAGCCACATTTGCAGTATGCCTTGGGAGACCTGGCTTTACATTTTGAGAGATGGGGAAAGAAACAGTAGATTTGTTAAACTATGCCCTAAAATCGAGAGGTTTTGCTTCCTTCCTTGAGCTTCTGAAGAGCTGCAGGCATCGTTCAGATCTACAAGTAGTTTCCCCCCCTACGAATTCCAACAAGGAAATCGGCTAGCAAATAACTTCCTTTGCTTTAGGCTCCAGCCCAAGCAAGATCAAATTTCACCGACAACCCAACCCCACCTCCCCAATGGCTCAGCTGCCTGCTTGGATAAGCGATCTCTCTGGAAGGTGAACCTGTGGCTTTCCGCATTGATTTTTTAAAGCTCTATACCAACTTTTCATGCCTTAAGAGTTGAAAGCAAGCAACGTTTGAGCGGGGGTGGCTGTGCTCTGCCACGGACACCAAAAGCAGGCAGGAGTCATTTCTAGAAGAAGCACAATCTTTGAGGGAGCAAGCGGACACCGTAACCGAGATAACAAACGTAGTGCTGTCGAAAACTCCCTTCAGTCGTGCAGTGGCTTGAGCTAGGGCTAAAAACCTCCTGCGTGCATAAACGCCACCACCCATACCTCAAATCTGTCTTGCTGACACCATACCCCATTGTTTAAATGCTCAGGGAATTCCATGAGATGTCAGAAATGCTCGCGCTGGGGCCACTCACAGCTCCCAGTGGCGCTCTCTGGGACTGAATGCCCACTCAATTTGTATTGATAACGGGGGACACTGTCTACGTGTTTCTCTTAACCCAGATCAAAAAGAGGTCCTTGGTTGTGCCAGAGGTTGCCAACACTTTCAGGTCACTCCTTGGATACTGAACCAAGGATCAGGAGGCATTACTCCAGGATAGTCCACGGAAAGCCACTCAAGACGAATCAAACATCTGGAGGGCACCCTGTTGGCAATCCCTAACATCAGCTTTAAGGCCCGGCTTGGGGAGGAAACGCTTTTGGATGGCGTTGTTTGGGGAAAGGGCATGTGACAGCTGTTGCTTTTTCATTTCCCCCCTCTATTTTTCAATATCTCATTGCTGCTTTGTTTATTACTTCTCCTAAATGGTTTCTGAAACTTTTGTTGTTTTAATACACTGTTAGCTACCTTGAGCCCACCGAAGAAAGGCAGGGTATGAAGAATTTAATAAATGAAGGAGGAGGAGTAAATCCTAAACCGCCCCAACCGCCAGGGGCAAGGATGCATGGAGGCTGGCCCAAGGCACAACTCCACCCGGCTTTCCCATGACAGATGCTTTCCCAACGGGCTCACGGTTGGGTAGGAAGACAGCTCAGCAGCACCGCCATGTTTCTTTATACGCACACTGGTTTCCCATGCGGTGGGGTGGGAACAGGCAGGGCATTTCAGGGGAAACGGAGCCACAAAACACGGAAGGAAAAGGCTTCAAGGAGAAGCAAGATCTGGTTTTGGTCCCAACAGAGGAAACCACCAGAAGCCAGGGCTGCATGGCAGGGGCAGTGCAAAAGGGCAGGCTAATGTACAAGTGTCAACAAGAGAGAGAAATCCAAGTTAACAGGTAAACCCATGCATTCACAAACACACACACACACACACACACACACACACAGAGAGAGAGACAGAGAGAGAGACAGAGAGAGAGAGAGACAGAGAGAGACTGACTCCCCCAAAGAGACAACCCCCGGTATGAGATTCTAGACCAGGTCAGGAAACCCCCCTCCAAAGCAGCTACCCACCCACCCCCTTTGGCAATACCAAAAAGTTAAACCCCCAACGTTAACACAAACTTCCCTGGAGACCCAACCCCCTCAACACTAGCCTGACAAGGTCCAAATTTAAAAGACGGCTTCCTGGTTTGGTAGCACCCTAAGGAGGTGCTCAAGAGCTACATTCTGACCACGTCTGAAGCAGTCAAGTGTGGCCATCCAAACTCTACAAAACAACAACCCTTTATTTTCCCTGCATCTCTATTAAGTTTCCCTGAGTCTTTTTCTGCAGTGATGGAAATTAAGAGGTGAGGTTTAAATTCTTACTGACTTTGGCAGCTCCTGTCTCTTTACCACCGGCAGTTTCAGCCCTGGAGAAAAGGGAGGGAGAGAAGATAAACCAGGTTATATTTGTTGCAGCAGCAGAAGAAAGACGGGTGCCCACTCTGGGACAGGAAGGGGTATGAACGTCAGTACAGACAAAAAGATGCTCAGATGCACCTGCTGCTAAAGGAGCACCTTTTGCTGCAGAGGCTGCTATTTCTATTCCCAGATTTTATTAGCCACTGTGGACCCCTGAGCAGAAGAAACCTGCTTGGCTGCAGGAGTTGCCGGAAGGAGGCATACAAGGCACCATAAAACCGTCTTAGGGACCCCACTCTGGTTTTGTGTAGGGTTTACTCCTTAGCCTTTCCTTCTCCGGAAAATATCCCACAAGGCAGCACAGGTTTCAGATCAGAGTCTTCCTTCTCCTAGAAGGGTTCCTTTTTCAGGTTGATATACAGTGGTGCCTCGCAAGACGAAATTAATTCGTTCTGCGAGTCTCTTCGTCTAGCGGTTTTTTCGTCTTGCGAAGCAACCCTATTAGCGGCTTAGCGGATTAGCGCTATTAGCGGTTTAGCGGGTATTAGCGGGTATTAGCGGGTATTAGCGGCTATTAAAGGCTTAAGGGATTAGCGGATTAGATGCTAAAAGGCTATTAGCGGTTTAGCGGCTTAGAAAAAGGGGGTGGGGAGCGGAAAAAAATCTCAAGACTCACAAGACATTTTCGTCTTGCAGAGCAAGCCCATGGGGAAATTCGTCCTGCGAAGCGCATCGAAAAACAGAAAACCCTTTCATCTAGCGGGTTTTCCGTCTTGCGAGGCATTCGTCTTGCGGGGTACCACTGTACTATTGTGCTTGATGCTGCAGTGACTGCAGTGTTTGTCGCTTGCCAAAGCTATTGCAATTCTTTTGTGAGCCACCCTGAGCTCAACAATTGTTGTAGGAAAAAGCAGGCTGCAAACATTAAATTGAAATAATCATAATAATAACTTTTTTATTTATACCCCGCCCTCCCTGGCCAGAACCAGGCTCAGGGTGGCTAACACCAATAAAATTACAATAAAGCGTAATGGGGGGGGGGGGGGGACCAGTTAATTAAAATACGGGTTAAAATACAATTTGAAATGCAGCTTCATTTTAGTAGTAGCCCATAAATCAAAACCATAAGGGGAGGGAAACATAAGGCTCAGACTGAGTCCAAACCAAAGGCCAGGCGGAACAGCTCTGTCTTGCAGGCCCTGCGGAAAGATTTCAAATCCCGCAGGGCCCTGGTCTCTTGCGACAGAACGTTCCACCAAGTCGGGGCCAGTACTGAAAAGGCCCTGGGCCCTGGTTGAGACCAATCTAAGCTCCTTGCAGCTCAGGACCTCCAAAGTGGACCGTAAGGTCCTCCACGGAGAATACCAGGAGAGGTTATTTGTGGACCGTAAGGTCCTCCACGGAGAATACCAGGAGAGGTTAAAGCACAGAGCCTAGGGCTTGCCAATCAGAAGGTTGGCGGTTCAAATCCCCGAGACAGGGTGAGCTCCCGTTGCTCAGTCCCTGCTCCTGCCAACCTAGCATTTCAAAAGCACGAAGTGCAAGTAGATAGAGAGGTACCACTCCGGAGGGAAAGTAAACGGCGTTTCCGTGTACTGCTCTGGTTCGCCAGAAGCAGCTTAGTCATCCTGGGCACATGACCCAGAAGCTGTACGCCGGCTCCCTCGGCCAGTGAAGCGAGATGAGCGCCGCAACCCCAGAGTCGTCCGCAACTGGATCTAACGGTCAGGGGTCCCTTTACCTTTACCTAAGGTCCTCCATGGGGCATACCAGGAGAGGCGGTCCCGTAGGTACAAGGGTCCTAGGCTGTATAGGGCTTTAAAGGTCAAAGGTAAAGGTACCCCTGCCCATACGGGCCAGTCTTGACAGACTCTAGGGTTGTGCGCCCATCTCACTCAAGGAGGCCGGGGGCCGGCGCTGTCCGAAGACACTTCCGGGTCACGTGGCCAGCGTGACATCGCTGCTCTGGCGAGCCAGAGCCGCACACGGAAACGCCGTTTACCTTCCCGCTAGTAAGCGGTCCCTATTTATCTACTTGCACCCGGAGGTGCTTTCGAACTGCTAGGTTGGCAGGCGCTGGGACCGAAACAACGGGAGCGCACACCGCCGCGGGGATTCGAACCGCCGACCTTTCGATCAGCAAGCCCTAGGCGCTGAGGCTTTTACCCACAGCGCCACCCGCGTCAAAAAGTCAAAACCAGCACCTTAAACCTGACCCTGTACTCCAATCAAACCAGCCTGCACCCCTTGCTCACTTTTTCAGTTTCTCCCCTACAGCTGGGGAAGCCGCAGGCCTCAGCAGTTTCTCTCTGGCTGGAGACGCTGAGCGGCTGCGGCTCCGTGACTCGCTGTCGCTGCGGCTGCTGCGGCTGCTGCTCCAGTGCCTCCCTCCCCTGCCGCTGCTCCACCGGTAGCGTTCTCCAGACCGTGAATGGCTTCTAGGGATGAGAGAAGAAGCATGTTGTTGGGAATCGATTTCTCTCTCTCTCTCTCTTTTTTTTTTTTAATAATATTTATTAAATATTTTATGGTTATGAAAAAAGAGACAATAAAGAAAAACAATACATAGATTCAACAAACAATACATCAATAAAAAGATACAATACAACAATACAACAAAAACAAAACAAAAACATTTAAACACACATCCAAATTTCATGTCTATATCTTTCATTTGCTTATTTCCTCGACTTCCTCACACCTCCCTTTTTTGTATTCTAGTTCAAATTTGCTAATTCAACAAATCCTTTCCCTCTTCTTCAATTTTTGTTCTATAATTTATCCTAACACAATTTAACTTTAAATATTCCACTTTAACACATTTACAATTAATATTCATATAGTTCTTAATAACACTTCTGCTAAAACCATGTAAGTTCATTCCAATATTCTTCTAACATTCATTAATTTTGCAATATTTCTGTAAATATACTTTGAATTTTTTTCCAATCTTCCTCCATCGACTCTTCTCCCTGGTCTCGGATAAGAGTCGATGGAGGAAGATTGGAAAAAATTCAAAGTACCGTATTTTTCGCTCTATAAGACGCACCAGACCAAAAGACGCACCTAGTTTTTGGAGGAGGAAAACAACAAAAAAAAAATATTCTGAATCTCAGAAGCCAGAACAGCAAGAGGGATCACTGCGCAGTGAAAGCAGCAATCCCTCTTGCTGTTTTGGTTTCTGTGATAGCTGCGCAGCCTGCATTCACTCCATAAGACGCACACACATTTCCCCTTACTTTTTAGGAGGGAAAAAGTGAGTCTTATGGAGCAAAAAATACGGTATATTTACAGAAATATCTCTCTCTCTCTTCCCCGCCCCCCCAAAAATATCAGGAGCTCCTCCGACTCACCTGGACCTGCGGCGGGAGCCGTATCGCCAGCCCCGCTCGGGGGAGCGAGATCTGGAGTGGCGCCGGCCATCCCGCGAGCCTCCCGCCGAGTAGCGCCTCGTTCTGCTTCGGGACCGGGAGTACCGGTGGCTGCGCGAGCGGCCGTAGCGGCTAGCTCTGTGATAACCCCCGGCCCGGTGAGACCGCGAGCTGGAGCGCGAGCTGGAGGAAGAGGACGTCGACGACGTGGAGGAGGAAGAGGAGGAGGTGGAGCGTCGCCTGGAAAGAGGAGAGTCACGGCGCTGGATATTCACACGGCGCAGGCAGATCGGCAGGTGTGGGGAAAGTTGGGGGGGGCAGGGAGGATGAGAAGGTGCGGGAGGACCCCCCGGGAGGCCAAGACCCAAGTCCTGCCGACGGGTCCGCAAGTAGAGACAGAAGCTTCCAAATTAGCAACTACAGCGCCGGAGCTCAAAACATTCACATCTTCAACTTTCTCTCTTTGCGCTGCAGCAAGCAGAGCACACCAGAGGAGCAGGAAGGGTTTGGGAGACCCTGTGGGCTGCTGGGTTACTGCCAGATCTCACTGTAAACTCGCGGCAGCTCGGCATCCGTTCCGTTCCTGATCGTGCCAACTTTTACCTCTCCATGAATGGAAAAAAGCTTTCAATGGAAAAGATCTGCATGGAAACAGATTCAGAGGGAGAGACTGGGGGTGGGGTGGGCCAATGACTAAACTGTACGGATTCTTGCAGCCTCCCAAATCTCTGAGCGGTGAAAGACTGAACAAATGCTTCCAATATGCAATTGTGGTTTTGCCGGTTACGTCCCCGAGCTAGCAGTTAGTGATTTCACTGTTCTAATACCAAATCTATGGTGTAGTTGTCATATTGAGGTGGTTGACCTGGGATATACCACTTCAGACTTCCAAAAAAAAATTCCCTTCCTGCGGGAAACTGGCGTGGCAGGGAGAAAGGTGGCCTAGATCCTTTCTCCCCAACCTTTAAAACCATTTCCGCACCTGCAATCTTATGGGACACAGCCTACAAGTTAACCACCTCATCCTTTTGCAGTGTTCAATTTTGCCTGTTTACAAAATTTTATGTTTCAACTTGCAGTAAACCAGCAACCCAGGGCTATGGGATGCCCCAACCAAAAAGTACAACAGGGCCCATTTTAACTCAAGGCAGCCACACAGGGTCTCTGGCCTTCCTGCTTCCCTCAGTGAAACAACAGCAGCTACTGCTGCTCTCGTTGGAGAGATACAAGATGAGCCAGAAAGAAAAACCCCAGCCCCATATTCTCCCCCTGGTACAAAGCATGGCTGAGCCCGGCCCCCTTAACATCCCTTTAGCCAACCACCCTGAGGTTTCCCAGCATTCCACAGGAAGAAGGGAATCTCTACTTCCTCCCTCATTTCCCAGGGGAGACTCTGCAATGAACAGTCTGGCTTTGTGGGGATTGGCCCACAGGAGAGGCCAGTGGGAATGCAGTTCCCAAAAGTTGGTGGTCAAGGTTCTGAGCAGTCGGGGAGGATGGGAAAGAAAATAAGAAGTCAACCTTTGACCCTGGAATGGTCTCTGCTTTAAGGTTTGGGAAAGCGAGGCAGGTACGAAAGTTACCGACCGGGAGGAGGCGCTATGACCTGCCGCAGCGCTGCCCTGCTGCACTTGGCTGGAGCGTGCCTTGCCGAGGGAGGCGGGCTTCCGGGGGGCTCCTGCGGTTTGAGCGGCGGCGGCGGCGGCAGCAGCGGCGGCGGCTGCCTCTTCGTCACTTCCCCCGAAGCTGGTGATGAAGGTGATCTTCTCCTCATGATCCGGGGAAGGCGAGCGAGAGCGGGAACGGGACTCGGAAGAGGATTCCGAGGGCGATCTGACAGATCAAGGCAGATAATCAACTGAGGGTTACGAGCAGCATAACAGAGCAGCTGGGCATTCCACTTGCTCTTTACCAGACACCCCAACAAGATTGAGGAATGCAAAATTCAGGTGTTCAGGAGCGTTGAGGATTCCTGCTCTGCGCTAAGCCATCTGGGTGATGCAGTCTTGCTTGTGGACGTAGCTTGTCTGAACAGACCAAAACCCACCTAGCCCAGTGTCCTTTTGAGAGAGGCCCAGCAACCAGCAGGCATTATTAAGTGGACTACAGTGGTGCCCCGCAAGACGAATGCCTCGCAAGACGGAAAACCCGCAAGACGAAAGGGTTTTCCATCTGCAGAGGCGCTTCGCAAGACGAATTTCCCTATGGGCTTGCTTCGCAAGACGAAAATTGACGAAAAAATTTGAGGGTTTTTTTTGCTCCAAAACCCCTTTTTCTGAATCGCTAAGCTGCTAAAAGCATTTTAGCAGCAAAACCGCTAATCCCTTAAGCCTTAAAAAGCCGTTTTTAGCCCTTAAAGTGCCAATAGCGCTAATAGCACTAATCCGTCAATGGGCTTGCTTCGCAAGACGAAAAAACCGCAAGACGAAAAGACTCGCGGAACGGATTCTTTTCGTCTTGCGAGGCACCACTGTACCAGCTACTTTCTCCCCACTTGTGTGATAGAGGATGGGCCAAGCCCCTGGAAGGCAGCCCAAGCCGGGCTCAGTGCAGCGCTAGCAAACTCTGTGGTGCAACGCAGCTTATGAAACAGCTGGGGAGCAAAACCGCCTTGGTCAAAACACAAAGCCATCAGCATGGAGTTTCCCCCTGCAAGGCAACTCAGAGTTATTTGCCTCACACTGGACCCCCAACTCTCTCTAAAACAAAGCGAAACACACACAGAGAGAGCATGTGTCCTGCAAGTACAGTCATACCTCATGTTGCATCCGCTTCAGGTTATGTGTTTTCGTGTTGCGTCCCACGGCAACCCGGAAGTACCGGAACGGGTTACTTCCGGGTTTCGCCGCTTGTGCATGCGAATCAGCGCTAAATCGCACTGTGCGCATGCACAAACTTTGGCTTTGCGTCAGTTCCATGTTACAGACCGGCCTCCGGAATGGATCCCGTCCGTAACACCAGGTTCCACTGTACAGATGTTTTGTTGAATGCGAATGAAAACCTTCCCTTCACCAACCCAAGGATTACGGAGGAACATGAGCTGGCAGCAGGATATCCAGCCTAAATTCCATGCCATCTGCTGCAACTGTGCTCAGTCCATGTCTTGCTGGCCTTTATATCCCAATGTTCCACTTCCAGCCTTTTACAGCAGCAAAGGTGCCTCAAACTATGCAAACACCACATTTTGGCTGTCTAGTTGACAGGGAACAGCCCATGTTGGCTTGTTTTAGAAACCCCACCAGAGAAACCGTGCGCCCACTGGGTGCAGGTATATGAAACTCCAAGAGTACGAACACCCACCCGCACACGGGGGGGGGGGCAGCTGCATCCACTCACCGTTTGTAAGGGTCATAGGTGGGACTGTCTCTCCGAGCATAACTGCAACGATAGGGGATTAAATGAGGACAAAACAGACACCGGTTCTAGAATCACAGAAGCATCCTGGGAGACTTGCAAAGGCCCAACCTCTCAGCAAATGCTTCAGCCCAACTCAAGGAGCACAGCCTATTTTTGCCCCAGCAGCCTTTCCTCCCTGCAGAGGCTGTCATACATGCTGCCCTTGTTGCATGGCCCTCACCCAGTGCCCTGAGCCGCCATGAGGGACAAAGGGAAAAGCATTCCCGGGTGCTCCCTCTCAACTCTTGTGGAGAGACAGAAATGCCCAGGCTCAACAGCGGCTGAATTGAGCCCCCATCTTCAAAAAGGCTTACCTCGGAGGACTGATTTTCCTTCCTTTCAAACGCTTCTCTCGGAATTCCCTCCTCTGTCTCCGAGAGCGGCGGCCCTGGAAAGAGGGATAGTCACAAGAAAGGCTCAGAAAATGCTCCCATTTTCTGTTTTCCCTGGAATAAATTAGGTTTTTTGGGGGGTATCCCACCCGCACCCCAAGCATGCTTCCATGAGGAATTGATGCTAAAGTTTCCCCCGCTGTTTAACCAAGATGAACCTCTTGGTCCAGCCAGTCGTAAATAGAGGAGATCACAGATGATCCCTTGGGGTAGCAAGACGGGGTAGGCAAGATGGAGAGGGCTTCTTAGCACTGCCCAGGTCCCCAGCTTTCCATACCGAGTACATGGCTTTCTCCTCCTCCAAGGCTTTGGCATGTTTGATGGCTTCTGCTTCCTCCTTGTCCTTCCGTAACATCCTTTCAGAAACAAGGGGAGGAAGCGGCAGGTGGGAGAAAGACAGGGATGCTTAGATTCGTGGGGGGGACACAGGCCTTCCAATGTCTTGCAGCAGCTATTCTAACTGGTATCAAGACATTCAGTGCTCCCCACCCCCCAAAAACACCCTCAATTTGGTACAAGAGCCTAGTGGCAAGCTTAGGCCTAGTTAGTAGTTCCGCCATTACTGCTAAAACCAGGCTCTCCTCCCCTATTCCCTCCCCCCAACCAAGGGGGAAAGGGCTGCTGTTCCCCTAAGCACAGACTTCTAGTACCTGTCCCCTTCAACTGGCCCTGTGATGACCTCAATGACATTACAGACAGCAGAATAACTCCCAACTGCAAGGGAAAGACGCTACTGCTTGCTAACACAGATCTACACATTTTATGCATGTGGTGTCAGAAAGAGGGTGGCAAGTTCTGAATTACGAGGTGTCTGCTTGCTTGGTTTCTGCAGCACAGCATTTTTATCCCATGAAAGGGGCCCTACAGGGTCACGTCTTAGGCTCAGCTAGGTCAGCCTCCACAATCCAGATGTTTTAAGACTACAACTTTAAGACTGACTTTTAAAGCCCTTCACGGCCTAGGACCCTCATACCTATGGGACCACCTCTCCCGGTATGCCCCACAGAGGACCTTAAAGTCCATAAATGGCAACACCCAAAGCTCCCAGGCCCTAAGGAAGTCAGATTAGCCTCAACCACAGCCAGGGCCTTTTCAGCACTGGCTCCGGCCTGGTGGAACACTCTGTCTCATGAGACCAGGGCCCTGCGGAATCTGATTTCTTTCCCCAGGGCCTGTAAGACAGAGTTGTTCCACCTGGCCTATGGCTTAGAATCAATTTGATTCCCTCCCCCTCTTTCTTTTTTCCTTTCTCCTCCTGTGAAGAGGCTGCATTTTAATGTTTTAATGTTGTTTTTTAAGTTGTATTTTAATCAACTTGTTTTTATTATTGGTTGTTAGCAGCCCTGAGCCCGGTCTTGGCTGGGGAGGGCGGGGTATAAATAAAATTTATTATTTTTTTACTACTACTACTATTATTATTATTACTACTACTACAACTGCCACCTTTCCTGGCCATCAGCCATGGCTGGCTGGGTCTGGTGGAAGGTGTAACCCAAAACACATGGAGGGCACCAGGTTGAAGTCCAGCAGCAGCAGCCAGTCAAAGAGAAGGCAACAGCCTCTCTTAAGGGTGGGTACTCTTTCAAGCAGAACCTAGACCACCTGAAAAGGTGACACCCCTCCTCCCCTGGGTTGTTCCCCAGCAACTGGTATTCAGAAGCAGACTTTCTCTAAATATGAAGCTTTCATTTACCTACCATGGGCAATAGCCACTTACAGACCTCTCCTTAAGAAATCTGCCTAATCCCTTTTGGCAAGCAGTAACCAGTGTGGCAGTTCTGAACCACCACTCCAGTTGGCTAGGCTGGCTAGAGCGGACAAGAGCTATAATCTGCAGCACTGGCGTCCAAGTCAGTGGCTATTCAGCACGGCCAGCAGGTGCATATTCTGCAGGTTACTTATGACTTCACAGAAGAAAAAAATTCCTCTCCCCTGCCCTGAACAAATTGCCAGAGCTCCTTGGCTGACCCCAAAATCTATTATGAGCGAAGGACAGGGGGTGATGGTGAGCTTACATAAAGGTAAAGGGACCCCTGACCATTAGGTCCAGTCATGGCCAACTCTGGAGTTGCGGCGCTCATCTCGCTTTATTGGCCGAGGGAGCCGGCGTACGGCTTCCGGGTCATGTGGCCAGCAATCCCACAGCAGTGCACGGAAATGCCATTTACCTTCCCGCCGGAGCGGTACCTATTTATCTACTTGCACTTTGACGTGCTTTCGAACTGCTAGGTTGGCAGGAGCAGGGACCGAGCAACGGGAGCTTACCCCGTGGCGGGGATTCGAACCGCCGACCTTCTGAATGGCAAGCCCTAGGCTCTGTGGTTTAACCCACAGCGCCACCCGCGTCCCTGGTGAGCTTACATATCCATTCTCTGAACCTTTCATAATTTTATAAGCTTCTGTCTTGGGGAAGGTGGTCTACCCCTTAAATTATGTTGGGTGCCCTTTTCAGCACCTTTTCTCAGCTCCATGACATTACCCAGCTGCCTTGCAAATAAACCCACGAAGTCACTGGCCTGCAAAGAGTTTTACCAGTCTCCTGTAGAGGAGAGACAGAGAGCTCCAGACCTTCCTAAATCGACCTGCTGCATTTCCATGCTGGCCACAGAGGAAGGATGCAATACTCTACCCCTCCTGCAGGCAACTCCTTGTCACCCATGGTGTTTAAAAATAAGAGGCTGGGTACCATGCGAGGTCCGGGGTAACCTAGGTGATGCATCAGCCACTGCACAAGCCCAACGCCATGGAAACGCCTGGCTGATGATGCAGAAGAGAAGCTCAGGAGCCCCGACAGAACAGGCATCTTACCGGACAAAGTCTCCCTCCGCCATCCCATAGGTGGTTGCCTGCTTGTTCAGGTCAGCCACTTGCTCCTGGTTCAGCTCATCTACATCGACTTCAACATCTGCAAGCAACACAAGGGAGCCAGTTGGAACCTGCACACTGAGGACCTTCATTTAACTAGGGATAATGTTCTCTGTGAGATTTCTCTTCTACTGATTTTTCCCATCCCTATGGAAACACACCTGGTGCCTTCATTATCAGTTTTCAGGCACCAGGCTAAGAACTTTTTCTTCCCTTAGGTCTATGGCAACTAAACTGGCCTCATCTTTTTGAGGGGTGGGTACAACCTGTCCCCTTTATGTTATCAGATGAGTACAGTGGTGCCTCGCAAGACGAAAAGAATCCGTTCCGCGAGTCTTTTCGTCTTGCGGTTTTTTCGTCTTGCGAAGCAAGCCCATTAGCGGATTAGCGCTATTGGCAGTTTAAGGGCTAAAAACGGCTTTTTAAGGCTTAAGGGATTAGCGGTTTTGCTGCTAAAATGCTTTTAGCAGCTTAGCGCTTCAGAAAAAGGGGTTTTGGAGCGAAAAAAAACTCAAAAATTTTCGTCAATTTTCGTCTTGCGAAGCAAGCCCATAGGGAAATTCGTCTTGCGAAGCGCCTCTGCAAACGGAAAACCCTTTCGTCTTGCGGGTTTTCCGTCTTGTGAGGCATTCGTCTTGTGGGGCACCACTGTATTTCAGATATTTTGCACTGTGGGTTTTAAACTGCATTAAATTTTACCCATTTGTATTTTTACCTTGTTAAAGTCGCCCTGAGCCTCTTTTTTTGCGCATGAAGCGACTAACGAACGTAATACCATTTTAGTTATTGTAAAGCTATCCAAGCCAACGCCACACGGCAATTCTGCATCGTCAAATCAACCTGTCTAGTCGGAAGCAAACCCTACTGAGTTCAATGGAATTTACTTCCAGGTGAGTATGCATAGGATCGCATCCTCAGTGGCAGGAGAACTCTGGGAGAAGTGGCTGAGGGTGGGGTGGCTGTGGGGGAAAATGCATGCGGCAGCAGATAGCTCTTGGGAAAGAATACAGGTCCCCATCTCCCACAGACCACCACCTACTGCACATGGATTAGGGGTGGAAGCATACATCATGTTCAGCACATCGTAAGTCAGGAAGCAGACTGGGGATACTGGGAGAGGACAATGGAGCACCGTCAGATCCCAGACTTTCTAAAAGCCCAATCCCAAACGCCCGGGGGCCTTGGAGACATACCAATATCAGGGATAACTTCATCCTCATCCGTGTTGCTGTCTTCTTCCGAGTCTTCCTCCTCTGTTCTCTTCTCAGACGGGTTCTCAAGCTCCGCCACCGTGCTGTCCTCGTACGTGTAGCCAATGGATGCCTTCTTCTCTGCTAACCTAGTTGGTCAGACCCCTCCCATTAAGTACACGCTGGGTGGAGTATGCAGCACAGACACCTGCGCTGGGATTCTAAAGCTTCCCCCGTCATCAAGCCATACCCCTCTTTGCAACCTTTCAAAGATGCAAAAGTAGGAGGGGGAAAGGAATACCTGGGCCTGCTAAATATAAAAATATACATTCACGTTGCCACTGAAATTCAAAAAGAATTTGAGGATTTCTTCTCGGAAGGAACTGCTTCATAAGGCTTTTGAGTAAAACAAAGACCCTAGTCATATTCCAAAGCAGGAGGGGGAAACCTCAGGCACAGGGGTGAAATGTGGCCCTTCACGTGTCTTATCTGGCCCTTGGATCTCTCCTCAGACTACAACCCTCACTGGCCTGCTTTGCCCTTCAATTGTTTTTCCAGGATTGATTGTGTCCTTGAACTCTGCTCATGCCTCTTGTCCTAATGGAGGACAGAGAGAGAGGTGTGAGTAGGTGTGTCCCCAAACTAGCCTATGGTGCAAAGGTAAATTCTGCATTTGTTGCTCCACCCACTTTTCCCCTGACCCCACCCAACACTAGCATGTGTCCTCTGCATGGAGGAGAACGTGGCCCTTGAGTTGAAAAGGTTCCTCACCCCTGTTCCGTACACATTCAACCTGTCCTCAATCCTCTGGGTAGGAGAAAGGAACCAGCTCAAACATACAAAAGGCTCCGGATCACGAGCTCTGCCTCCCTGACTGAACTCAGTCGAGCTTCCCAATACACTCACTTCTTCTTTTCGTCCTCGTTGGGCTTCTGGAGTCCCCCGTACAGCTCATCAATGTAGATCTGATACAGACACTGCTCCTCTGAGACTGGGGGAGAGAGAGAGGAGGAGATGGAGGTGAAGCAGACCAGAAATTCCACGGGTCTAGCGCAAGGAAGACTGCCTGAGAGGGCCGAACAACTCTCTGTTCCTCCATCCCCATCTGCTGACTCCCCCTCCCCTCCAATCCTGACACACCTAGGAAGGGGAAAGGGACCCGTTTCAGGCAGCAGGTAGCCAAAAGACAAGCAGATATGTTTGCGGAGAGGAACTGCCACCAGCCTCCCCAAACTGGTCAAGCAATGCTTCTCCGCAGCCTGCCTCCAGAACTCCCATGTTCTCTTCCCCTGTCACTCAAGGAAGAAACCACACCCCTAGGGGGAGACACAGGATGGTATCAGCAGGAGCTGGGAAGCAAAGAGTGACAACAGTGGTCCTTCCGCTCTCAGCGTGCACCAAGCAAGAATTTGTTCCTATCTGCAAACACACCTATGCTTACATCTCTCTCAGGCAAGCTGGTTTGAGCGTCTTCACAAATTTGCCGTACACAAGAGAGGCAGTTTATGGGGGGGTGTTGCTTCAGCTGGCTGGTCCCCCATCCCTGAATTGGACCGAGTACCAGAGAGTTTTTGGCATCTAGAGTTATTGCCTCCACCAGCTAAAGAGGCCACTCCTCCCAGCACTTGCAGGAGACAGTACTGTCTTATCTTGTCATTGAGGGGATGAGAGAGAGAGAGGCAGCAATATCCTGATCACGGGGACTCCAAACTATGTCATGGGTCTGACATACTGCAGCCCTCCCTCAATCTCGCCCATTTAAGGGATATAAGAGAAGGTAATCAGATCAGTTGTGCTTCCTGGTTACTAACCTACAAAATAATCTGGGGTGTAACTTATCAGCCTTCTTGGCAAACAGTAGCAGCAACTGCCACCTGAGCCAGAACCTTAAGGACAGAAGCTCTACTGTTTCCTGACATCTGCCCTAAGACAGAAGTAGAAAGAAAGTCAAAGGGAACTTACTGCCAGCGAAGTCGTTCTGCACCAAACCTCTATACCTTTCGTAGTTGCATTTCCTCTCATCAGACTCCTGTTCTGGGGTACTGGAGAAGGAAGAGGAAGAGGCTTAGGAAGAGGGATTAGAATGCTAAATATTATGACGACAATTTGTGGGGAGGGAACAAATCTGAGTTATGGTGCCTAACCCGTTGCTTAAAGCTGGTTGATGGCTGTGCATTTAGAATTTAACATAAACTTTGTCCTTTGTTTTTAAATGACACCTTTCTAGCCCACAGATTGAAGCTGTTTCCATTTGCATGTGAAGTATATGGTCTACCACTGAGCAAGGGCCCTCACCCCCACGTTCAAAGAAGTCAAAGGGGACCTCCTTTAGCATCACAGGATTAATTGCATGGTTCTTTGGACCCTAGCTTACAAAGCCAACTGTTAAAAGGATGGGAAAATGCTCCATGAAGGCATAAGCAAAAACATACAGGTCTGCATGTAACCATTCATTTGCTTAGCTGTTTCTAAGGGAAATCCCTGCACACATTTTTTGCATCACTTAGATATGAAGACAACCAGGGCATTTTACTTTAATAATGAAACCTCAATCCTTTCAACCATTAAAAAACATACCAAACAAGGTTAAAAACTAGTAGTTAGAGAATACCCATTAGCCTGCATAATTTTATGTTCATTTGCATAATACGGGAGCACAATTTTGGAGAAGACTCGCAGGCATTTCAAGTGCGAAATGGGTCCTTTCATAGCAAAATACCAGCCCACCCTCCTCTTCAGAAGTAGTACAGCAATGATCTGGCAGAGGAAATCCTCAAATCTCTCTTGGATAGCAACAAGGCTCTGTTGCCTCAAACTGTGCAGTACATTAATAGCCCAACTGTGCAAAGATTCTGGACAATTCTGGCCTTAACCTACCCGACATAAGAGATCCCACTATTTCGTTTAACGCTTGCTTGCCCCTTTCGAATGATAAAGTCAGGCGTCAAGCCTAATTATCCAAGCTCCTCTTTTCTTTGTTTTCAGCTTCCAATTAACCATTTCATTGTGCAAACAAAGCAAGGGACCCGAAGCAAGGGGCAATGCATCTCAGAATAATAATAAAAAGCAAATGAACGCCTTACATTGGGTTTAGCAGCGGAGGAGTATACATGGGGATGTAGTCCAGGTGGGCTCGAACATCAAACCGATCAATCATGTTGTTAGTATCCCCCTGCCATGGCATCCTGCAAGGGGCAAGATGTCAAGGGAAGGGGGTTAGAAGTCCTTCCAAAATACCCTCGGGGAGGAATCACATGACAAGGGCAGCCTCCCCACTCGTTTTCAGTAGACAAACTTCCACATTGCCAGCACAGAGCTGAAAGCTACTCACATATTCACAGGGCTTTCAGCTGCAAGAGCCACAGCAGAATCTAAGTGGACTTTGCAGGCACGGCCGTGGACCTGGAGGAACTGGGCGGGATCCTTTTTCTGGAAGAGAAGCACAACACAACAAGCTGTCACATTCCTAAGCAGACCGCAGCTTCATCTTGGCACAGTATGGTCTATGCTTATGGGAAGTGGCTTAGAATCATAGAATCATAGAGTTGGAAGAGACCACAAGGGCCATCGAGTCCAACCCCCTGCCAAGCAGGAAACACCATCAGAGCACTCCTGACATATGGTTGTCAAGCCTCTGCTTAAAGACCTCCAAAGAAGGAGACTCCACCACACTCCTTGGCAGCAAATCCCACTGTCAAACAGCTCTTACTGTCAGGAAGTTCTTCCTAATGTTTAGGTGGAATCTTCTTTCTTGTAGTTTGGATCCATTGCTCCGTGTCCGCTTCTCTGGAGCAGCAGAAAACAACCTTTCTCCCTCCTCTAGGTGACATCCTTTTATATATTTGAACATGGCTATCATATCACCCCTTAAGCTCCTCTTCTCCAGGCTAAACATGCCCAGCTCCCTTAGCCGTTCCTCATAAGGCATCGTTTCCAGGCCTTTGACCATTTTGGTTGCCCTCCTCTGGACACGTTCCAGTTTCTCAGTGTCCTTCTTGAACTGTGGTGCCCAGAACTGGACACAGTACTCCAGATGAGGTCTGACCAGAGCAGAATACAAAACTACAACTCCCATCATCCTTGGCCATTTGTCATACTTGCTGGGGCTGATGGGAGTTACAGTTATGGTAACATCATCATCATAATTTATTTGTACCCCGCCCACCTGACTGGGTTGCTCCAGCCACTCTGGGCAGCTTCCAGCACATATAAAAACATAGTAAAACATTAAACCTTAAAAAGCTTCCCTATATATGGCTGCTTTCAGATGCCTATACAGAGGCTCCTCACCTCTCCTTTGCAGGGCTTCAGATGAAGACTTTTGCAGTCCTTCCTGGAGATGGCAGGGACTGAACCTGTGACCTCTGCATATGCTCAATGAGTTCTATGAATTCTTATGAGTCACATCTTAAGAAGAAACCAGATGGTGCCATTCAAGAGCTGCTTGCTCCCCATGATTTCCCTTTCCCTTTCTCAAGGATGTGGAGAGAAAGGAGCAGGACAGAGAGAACTCCCTCATTGGGAACACTGGATGAAAAGGGAGGGTAGTCATGAGCAGAGCAAAAGAGGGAGACACTCACTATCTTTTCGTAATACTCTCTCCGGCGCTCAGCTCGCTTCTTGTAATCAACCATCATCCCCCGGAGCTTGCGCTCATGCTTTCGAGCTTCGTGCCACATCCTGCCCGCCTACAATCTGTTAGAGAGAAAAGGGCAAGAACAGGAGAGAAGATGACACCAAAACTGCACGGAGCAACATTCTCACACACGTACCCAAGGATCTGTTGCACCCAGAGCAAATGTAATGGTTTGATAACAGCATTAAGAGATCTCGTCGTGCATCAAGCACCTGAAAGCAGCAGGGAGAAAAGCGGCAGCTCCCAAAAATTGTGTCGGGACATGCTAGTGTGACATAAGAAATACAGTAAAATAAATTGAAGCCTCCTGTGAAGCCATATAAGCCAACCAACTAATAATAATAATAATAATAATAATAACAATAACAATAATAATAATAATAATAATAATAATTTATTATTTATTATTTATACCCCGCCCATCTGGCTGAGCTTCCCCAGCCACTCTGGGCAGCTTCCAACAGAACACTAAAATACAATAACCTATTAAACATTAAAAGATTCCCTAAACAGGCCTGCCTTCAGATGTCTTCTAAAAGTTTTGTAGTTATTTTTCTCTTTGACATCTGGTGGGAGGGCGTTTCACAGGGCGGGTGCCACCACCGAGAAGGCCCTCTGCCTGGTTCCCTGTAACTTGGCTTCTCACAGTGAGGGAACTGCCAGAAGGCCCTCGGGGCTGGACCTCAGTGTCCGGGCAGAACGATGGAGGTGGAGACGCTCCTTCAGGTATCCTGGGCCGAGGCTGTTCAGGGCTTTAAAGGTCAGCACCAACACTTTGAATTGTGCTGGGAGCCAGTGTAGGTCTTTCAAGACAGGTGTTATATGGTCTCAGCAGCCGCCAAGAGAGGAGGCTGCCCATGATGTTGCTTAGACAAGTTACTACTCTGGTCTTGCCTCCTTCCAAGCAGCCTCAGGTGGAGGCAACTAATACTGGCATCTCTGCGCATCATTAGTGGATTCAACCCTCCCCAATGTAGAGGTGTGGCAGAATCAGCCAGCCTCAGAGAACAATGCCTGCTTCACCTTGTGCAAATCATTTCTCTAAGTTTGCCTCCTTCAGATGGGGAGGAGTTGGATAGTAGAAGCACACTCTGAAAAGAAAACCTGTGCAGGTATAAGAGCGAAGTGGATGGCTGGGAAGAGTTGCAAGTCAAGGGAGCTTTGACTAATCGTACTGCAGCTGGAAGTCCTGACATGCAAAGCCAATACTCACTCAGAGCAGGAACTTGAGAAATGTCAAAATGGATGCTCTTCTTTTCACTAATCACAGCCCATGAAGAGATCGAAGACACTCTGTGTATCCAGGAGGGGTATCCTAGATAATTGTGAAGTCAGAATGGGTAAGAATGGTTGTGGGAAGAAATTTGCCTGCAAGTTCACCCACAAATAGAATAAAACATATTCATGTTGGAATCAAAACACGGAGTGCACAGCAATTTAACCCAAGTTATTGTGTATTGTGTACTGAGAGCCAGTGTGGTGTAGTGGTTAAGAGCAGTAGTCTCGTAATCTGGGGAACCGGGTTCGCGTCTCCGCTCCTCCACATGCAGCTGCTGGGTGACCTTGGGCCAGTCACACTTCTCTGAAGTCTCTCAGCCTCACTCACCTCACAGAGTATTTGTTTTGGGGGAGGAAGGGAAAGGAGAATGTTAGCTGCTTTGAGACTCCTTCAGGTAGTGTTAAAGCGGGATATCAAATCCAAACTCTTCTTCTTCTTCTTCTACCCAAGCAAATAGGCTGTAACTGGGAAGCCCCTTTCCACTGCATGGCGTCATTAACAAGGCTTGTATTGACTGCCCACGAAGGTAATCAATTTGTGAGGCAAAATACCCTTCTGTCTCCTGGGTCCTTGTGTAAAGAGAGTTTCCCTCACTCCCAAAATGAATCAGCACTGTCAAATTTTAATCAGCAAGGATGAAAAGTTAGTGACATGCTGCTTTATTTTTAATAGGTTGTTTTAGTTCTGGTCCATTACTAAAATAGTGAATAAAAATATTGTTAGAAGAGGGCCTTTTTTAACATGAGTGGCAGCTTCTTTTAAAAAAACAACAACTCACACATTAATATCTGAAGGTGAAATTTCTATACTGAAACCTGTAGATACTCAAAAACATTTAAATTTAATCAAATAAGCTGCTAAGAAGCATATCATCTATCAGACTGACATCTCCAAGAAAATCGCTGGTGTATTCGCCACTCCTACGTTACAAAATATGCGCGTCCTTTTACCCAAGTGGGGACCCTACATGCAGAAAAACGCTATGCAGAAACCCATCCTCATCTGTGTATTCTTTTTACAAGCATACAGATTCGCTAAACATTTCCAAACCACCATGAAATCTAGAAACGTTGCTTGTTTCTAATTTAAAACTGGACACCAAATGCAAGTCACTTGGACAGGGCGTCCAAACCCCTGAAGCAGCCTTCTCAATGTGGTGACTTTCAGGTATCTGAGATTGCAAATCCCAAAGGGTTGAGAAGGCTACTGCAGAGCCCATGGATTGTCCTGAACCATTCCTCTCTGTGGAACACATACTTCTCATGTGGACTTAAATATTTCTGTATGCCAACGTATTTGAGTGATGCTCTTCTCTTGTTAAAAAATAAACAAAATCCAGTCTTGTTTAAATCCTTCAAAAGGAAAGAAGCCAAGGAGTTACAGACACCAAAAATATAATCTACAGAGCTCCCATCTTCAAAATATTTCGTACAGTCTCAGCTAGTAGCCTCGTCAGCAACTAGTTCATCTCTTTCAGAAAGGGGAGTAGCAAATTCCTACCTCAAACTCTCTCCCAATGGTTCACTCCAGTCCTATTAAAGGTAAAGGTAAAGGTACCCCTGCCCGTACGGGCCAGTCTTGACAGACTCTAGGGTTGTGCGCCCATCTCACTCAAGAGGCCGAGGGCCAGCGCTGTCCGGAGACACTTCCGGGTCACGTGGCCAGCGTGACAAAGCTGCATCTGGCGAGCCAGCGCAGCACACGGAAACGCCGTTTACCTTCCCGCCGGTAAGCGGTCCCTATTTATCTACTTGCACCCGGGGTTGCTTTCAAACTGCTAGGTTGGCAGGCGCTGGGACCGAACAACGGGAGCGCACCCCGCCGTGGGGATTCGAACCGCCGACCTTTCGATCGGCAAGCCCTAGGCACTGAGGCTTTTACCCACAGCGCCACCCGAGTCCCTATTACTATATTACCAGTCCTATTACTATACTCCTTTTTACTGTACTCCTGAGTGATCGGGAGGCAAAGTAGAACAAGGAGGGTCAAGATGTGGTCCCATGGACCTCCAGTTGCCATTCCGTATTCCAAGAGCATTGCAAAGCTATTCTATTCAGGCTGCAGTCACCAAAACTCAAAGCAATTAGCCGAAGCGCAGGGAATCAGGGCTGTTTTTCAAGACAAAAAGCAGAACACACTTCCCATCTTTCTGCACTTCCCAACTTGTGGGTAGGAGAGGTTCACTCTGCCTCACCTTTTTGGGACACTGTTAGTTTGGACTTTTGAAATCAGCTCGGTAGGTGAAGGAGAAGGTGCTCTCAAACAATTAAAAAGCCACCTGGCTACCTGCAAAGAGGGCACATGTACGTAAAAGCACACACAGCATTCAGCAGAGGCACAAGTGCCTTTTGAATTCTGCTGACAAACTGAAACAGCTTTTGAATGCAAGATGCAGCTCATCACCATTCAGACTCACCTGAAAAAAAGAGAAACCTCATTCACCACAGACCTCTGAAAGTCCTAGCCCTACCATGACGCTTTTAGGCAACTGAGCCATTGCTTGAACAATAAAGAATCTTGTGGCACCTTAGAGACCAACACTTTTACTAAAGCATAAGCTTTCCTGGGTCAGAGTCCACATCATGACAAGCACCTGATCTAATGAACTCTAGCCCATGAAAGCTAATGCCACAACACCTGCAAGTCTTTTACATTTCTAACAGATCTCATTGCTTCTGCTGCAACAGATTAAACCATGGCTACCCCTCTGGAAGCTGAGCCACAGCTTGCCATTTTCAGAGGAGTCTTATCTCTATGTACTCCTTTAAAAAAGCTGAAAAGACAGAAAGGGAGCAGTAGGTCCCATTCAGGAAAGCGAAATAAGCCTTAACTTATGAACTAGAGTCAAAAACAGCCACAATGAAGGATGTGGGATGAAAAGGACTTTCAGGAAATCAGTGATGCTGGAATAGTTAGCAAGTGACCATCAGCATAATTAAATTAAAAATCATCATTACACAAAAATATGATGCTAACACACTTGGTGGGAAGGAAGACGAAAAGACAGCCACATAAAAATAAAATATTATACTGTGGCACAAACCTGGCAAACAGCACACCTAGGATTATTCCACATAGTATATAACATTATGAACAATATTCTAAGGCAGACATCTATAGATAGAGAACTTGAATATTACGTTCTCGGCTATACATATAACAAGGTATACCTTTGGGTGTAGCTGCTGAAAATTTCAGGAATATCCCCTTTATTTTTTTGCTATTTATTATAGATTTGTTGCTTAATACCAAAATGTCCTTCAGCAATTTGCACACACAGGGTTGGTGCCAACGTTAGCCATACTCAGAGTAGAACCATTGAAATTAATGGATATGACTAACTTAGGTTCATTAGTGGTCTACTCCAAGCAGAATTTAGATGGATACAACCCGCAATTTCTTTTTTCTTTTTTAAATCAACATCAAGTTTTAACAGTAACACCACAGGAACCCCTCCCCCCCAAAAAACAAGAGTTAAGAGACAGCAGTGAGCATTTTTGTCATAATTCCTCAATAGCCTGGAAAAAGAGATACAGTGGTGCCTCGCAAGACAAAAAGAATCCATTCCGTGAGTCTCTTCGTCTAGCGGTTTTTTCGTCTTGCGAAGCAAGCCCATTAGCGGATTGGCGCTATGAGCGGTTTAGCGGCTATTAGCGGCTATTAAAGGCTTAAGGGATTAGCGGATTAGCTGCTAAAAGGCTATTAGCAGCTTAGTGCCTTAGAAAAAGGGGGTGGGGAGCGGAAAAAAAACCCCAGGAATCGCAAGACATTTTCGTCTTGCGAAGCAAGCCCATAGCAAATTCGTCCTGCGAAGCACCTCCAAAACGGAAAACCCTTTCGTCTAGCGGGTTTTCCGTCTTGCGAGGCATTCGTCTTGCGGGGCACCACTGTACATCTTAATCCACTGTAACATCCCTACTGACTCAATTCTACTCTATCAGTCACCCAGCAGCAGCCATACCACAGGGCAGACACCAGCTGCAGCTGGCTCTTCTCCCCAACTGTCGCCCACCAAGTGACAGGCCCCAACTGAACTATTTCCACCCCAGCCAGAAACAATCTCTTTAAGAACTGCCTCCTGAGGTAGCTTTCTTTTCTTTCCCCCTTCCCCTCTTTTCCTTGTGCATCATTCCTTTTGTAACACTGTGAGCCTGAGAAAAGACAGAATCTTACAACTGGATCCTGAAAAGCTCCTTTTTTTGGCAAAAAACAATTAAAACTCCATGGCAGGAATGCTCTCTGAAACTAGGGAAAATCCAGAGGTGTTTAAAAACGTGCTGTTGGGGGTGGAGGGCGGAAGAAAAGTTAATCCTGAAATATGTCTTTTTAAAAAATTGTTCCAACCCTCAATATGTTTTTATATCTCCCCCTCCTCCCTAAATGGCCCTACAATGGCAGATCTGACTCTTAAAATTATATTTTGGCTCCCAAGAACTGGGTATCTTATTCTCTGTTGTGGAAAGGGGGAAACTGAAATACTCCACCCCAATAATTCCCACATACGTATCGATTTTATATATATATATATATATACACACACACACACACACACACAAACCATCCCTCTCTGTATGTGTATACAGCGGTACCTCAGGCTAAAAACTTAATTCATTCTGGAGGTCTGTTCCTAACCTGAAACTGTTCTTAACCTGAGGTACTACTTTAGCTAATGGGACCTCCCCCTGCTGTTGCTGCGCCGCCACCACACAATTTCTGTTCTCATCCTGAAGCAAAGTTCTTCACCCGAGGTACTATTTCTGGGTTAGCGGAGTCTGTAACCTGAAGTGTCTGTAACCCAAGGTACCACTGTTTATATATAGATAGATATATATAGATATTAATATAAATATATATAATCAATATGTGGGAATTACTGGGGTGAAGGGTATATATAGTAGAAAGGGGAAGAATGAGATAGTCCACCCCAATAATTCCAATGTATGGATTACAGTATATATTACTAATATATGAATATACAGTGGTACCTCGGGTTACATACGCTTCAGGTTGCAGACTCCGCTAACCCAGAAATAGTGCTTCAGGTTAAGAACTTTGCTTCAGGATGAGAACAGAAATTGTGCTCTTATGGCGCGGCGGCGGCGGCAGGAGGAGGCCCCATTAGCTAAAGTGGTGCTTCAGTTTAAGAACAGTTTCAGGTTAAGAATAGACCTCCGGAACGAATTAAGTACTTAACCCGAGGTACCACTGTATACTACTAATATGTATTAATTAACATACAGTATTAATAGATTATGAGAGAGGGAGCAGGGCTGACGTGTCAAAACAGCGCCCCCCTCCCAGCAACCACGCATTAATGTTACGTTAATACACCTATCTATGCAATATCAAGCTGTCTCTCTATCTTACATCCTCTTTTCCTGAGGCCAAAGGGGCTCCCACAGGACAGCGCCCTCCCTCAGGCTGCTTCTCCCTCCTCCCCACAAGCGAATAGGCCCCATTCACCTGAGAGCGAGCGAGAGAGCAGGGCTCCCCTGTCAAAACGGCCCCCTCAGCCACCAGCCCCGGCCAGCTCGCAGATTAGAGGACAGGAGAGGCCATTCCTCACCCGCCCCAAAAGTCGCAGCTCCCACACCGGAACCGGAAGTACCCCAGGGCCATAGAGCGTTGGGAACGCGAGGGGACAGAGCGCATACCTTCCTAGCCGAAGCCCCCATTCGTCCGGAGTGAGTCGCGTGACCGGTGGCGGCGCCGGCCAATCACAGCGCTCCTCAGCCCTCCCGCTTTCCGTTCTCTGCGAACATCCCCCTCTGCTGGTCAGTAGGTGGGAATGCATCGCAAGGAAGCGCCCGCGCAGGCGCAGGAGGAGGGGAAAGCTCTGTTGGGGTCTTAAAACGGATCCCCATCCCATCCCATAATCCCCAAACATGCATTGGGGAAAGGCAGGAAGGGGCGGAAAGCCAGCTTTAGCCCCTGAACGGCAGCGCAAGAAGTTAAGAGCCCTGCTGGATCAACCAATGGCCTCATCTGGTCCTAGAATCCTAGTTGGAAGGGGCACCCAAAGGTCATCCAGTCCAACCCGCTGCAATGCAGGAATATGCAGGTGGCCCCGTATATGGGGATCTTGGTGCTGCCACCACCACGCTCTAACCAACTGAGCCAACGGCATCCTGCTCCCACAATGGCCACCAGGGTGTCTGTGGGAAAAATCCTCAAGCAGCAGGAACCGAGGGCAAGAGCACTCTCCCCTCCTGTTGTTTCCAGCAATCTGGGCTGCATCAATAGGAGTATAGCATCTAGATCAAGGGAAGTAATAGTGCCACTGTATTCTGCTCTGGTCAGACCTCACCTGGAGTACTGTGTCCAGTTCTGGGCACCACAGTTCAAGAAGGACACTGACAAACTGGAACGTGTCCAGAGGAGGGCAACCAGAATGGTCAAAGGCCTGGAAACGATGCCTTATGAGGAACGGCTAAGGGAGCTGGGCATGTTTTGCTTGGAGAAGAGCAGGTTAAGGGGTGATATGATAGCCAGGTTCAAATATATAAAAGGATGTCACATAGAGGAGGGAGAAAGGTTGTTTTCTGCGGCTCCAGAGAAGCGGACACGGAGCAATGGATCCAAACTACAAGAAAGAAGATTCCACCTAAACATTAAGAAGAACTTCCTGACAGTAAGAGCTGTTCGTCAGTGGAATTTGCTGCCAAGGAGTGTGGTGGAGTCTCCTTCTTTGGAGGTCTTTAAGCAGAGGCTTGACAACCATATGTCAGGAGTGCTCTGATGGTGTTTCCTGCTTGGCAGGGGGTTGGACTCGATGGCCCTTGTGGTCTCTTCCAACTCTATGATTCTATGATTCTATGATTTGGAAATATTGCTGCCTCCAACAGTGGAGGTACAGCACAGCCCCCCCCCCCCCGGCTAGTAGCCATTGATAGCCTTCTCCTCTATGAATTTGTCTAATCTTGCTTTGAAACCATCCAAGTTGGTAGCCCTCATTCCCAAGAGGGGTTAGGTTGGCTCCAACTATGTTGGGGGCCAAGATCTACCTGCTCAGACAAGCCTGTGGAAAATAAGGTGCAGACGGTGCTGATCACTAGGCTCCTGTTGAGGTAAATTATATTTAAATTGCTGTTTTCAGAGCTGCATTGCCATTGTTGTTTTTAACCAGTTTTGTTTTTATTATTCTGTATTTTATAACAGATGTTTTTAAACTTTTGTAAACACCACCTTGAAGCCCAACTTGGGAGAAAGGCGGGATATAAATATATTAAATAAACAAGATACCTGGAAATGCCACCTTGAGCTCCATAATTGAAGAAAGGTGAGATACAATTAAGTAAAGGTACCCCTGCCCGTACGGGCCAGTCGTGTCCGACTCTAGGGTTGCGTGCTCATCTCGCTCTAGAGGCCATGAGCCGGCGCCGTCCAAAGACACTTCCAGGTCACGTGGCCAGCGTGACGAAGCTGCAGCTGGCGAGCCAGCACCAGTGCAGCACACGGAAACGCTGTTTACCTTCCCGCTATAAAGCGGTCCCTATTTATCTACTTGCACTTAGGGGTGCTTTCGAACTGCTAGGTGGGCAGGAGCTGGGACCGAACGACGGGAGCTCACCCCACCGCGGGAATTCGAACCGCCGACCATACGACTGGCAAGTCCTAGGCACTGAGGTTTTACCCACAGCGCCACCCGCGTCCCGTTGAGATACAATTATCAGAATATAAATTTTTAAAAAAGGATAATTCTAGGCCCAAGGGGTGGGGTTGACCTGTCCTTCAAAAGTGCCAGGGCTGAAATAAACCTGCCCTTGGAAGACACCCCCTTTGACTCACTATCTCTGCTCCCTAACTGCCAAAAAGTGTGGAGCAGCTTTTCCAGATGACTTGCTTACTGAATACTCACCTGGGTTTTTCTCCGGGGAGGCTAGAAAACAGTTGTGTCAAAGCAAGCGTTATCCTACGCTGTCAACTGTGTTTCACTCTCACTTTCCTTATGGCAAAAAGTCCAGTCCTTTGGGGAAGTAGGCTTGCTGTGGAAGAGCTCCACCTCAGCTTTAACTGCACAACCCAAACTTGCTGATATGGAACTGAATCCCACCCGAAAAGGGCAAGTCTGTGAGCATCCAGCGTTGTTGGAAGTTAGCAACTGACAAGGAAACAAGCCCCGTACACAATCCGAAGCAGTGCCTGTTTTATTAATACTTCACATCTTTCCAGGGCTCAGCCTTGGCACAGAAAACAGGTTATAGGGCTAAAATTAAGGCAGTAATAATGCATACATTTGAAAGGTAAGCCCAGAGAAGGTACAGTACTTCGTTCAAAAGGACCCATCCAACATTACCACCATCCCAAGATGTATAAATTATTCTCCCTGCCTGGTTACAGATTCTGTGACAGCTTTTGAAGATTTATTTTCCTTACACACCTTGAAATGCTTTTTATGTGACCATGGGGTTGGAAATCAAGTGGTTGTGTTTTATTCTTATTATAACAACATCAAAATCCTTTCAGCTACTTCAACCTTTGACCTTAGGCAACATTTGGTTTTAAAGGAAGAAGCAGAAAGAAACCTGAAGAAGGGAGAATGTGACAAAAACCATTTGCCAGTACTGAGGAGGTGGCAATGTCTTCTAAATTCAGAATGGTGCCTAGGGACAGTTTCATTGTCGAATGCCAAAAAGGAGAAAAAGGCAGGGGGAGGCTATCTATGGTGCTATCCTCTTTCTAGGGATCTATTTGGTTTCCAAGGATGAGCTTTTATAGAAAGGTCACATCCCTTTTGCTGGTAGCTGCTAAGGACCTGCAGTGTCAAGGTCACCTTGGGTCGTATCCAAGGTCAGTTACACTCAGAGAAGACCAGGGCTTTTTTTCAGTCGAAACTCACCAGGACTCAGTTCTGGCACCTCTCAGGAAGACGCCATTGTCATTCTAAGAGACCGAGGGAGGCCTTCCAGCCCCTCTCTTTCTAGAAAAATAGCACTGGAGAAGACCCACTTAAATTAATACACTTGACTAACTTAGGCCTATTGATTTCCAGTCGGTCTACTCTGTCTAGGATTTAGTTACAATGCAACCCATTAGGAAAAACACACCGTGGTTTTCTGGTTCTGAATGTGAAAAATTTACACTCAGGACACAAGAGTCAAGGCCTATAATACTCGCTCCTTAACACATGTGTTGTTGTTTTTCTGTCATCACACCACCAGCCTATTTCTCCCCTCCCCTCCCCTCCATTAAATCTGGATTTCCCCTTTGCAGGGAAAACCCAAAGAAGTTAAAACAGAAAAACAAAAATGGTTGCCAACGACCTGTTTGCGATATCTCAGTGACCCATTCAAAGCATTAAGTCCTTGTTTGGAAGCACCCTAAATTTCTAGGCCCTAAGGCTGGACGGATAGGCTTGACAAGTGCCTGGGCAATGCCTTAAGAAACCTTTAGCGACCATGAAAGAGCTCAGCAAGATTCTGACTGGCCAGTCGGCAGGGGTACGAGAATCTGCAGTTACAAGAAACATTCTGAAATGCACAACAATGTTAGGTGCTCGCCAATTTTTTTACTGTGAGCAAATTTCCTCCTCAGCTCTACAATACCCCTGCATGGACATTTAAAAAAGATTTTGATGGACCACCTAGCACTTCCATGCTAGTGACATGTTGTAGCCTATACAGGGGGAAGAGAAGCACAGCCTGCCACATCCCACACGATAATATCCTGGCTTGTAATGCTGTCTGTTTTCTCTGGACCTAGCTGCATCAGACAGCCTCAAGTGCACTCTTTAAAAGTGGTGCAAGCTTTCAGCCCCAAGAGGCTTGCTTCGCACAGAGAAGATGAGAGGGGGAGTTTGTAACTCCGCATTAGAGAAGATTCATCGCAGCCACACATTCAATCCTTGGCACCTCTAGATAGGGATCTCTGCAGCAGCTAGAGAGAAAAACCAGGAGTGTCACTGTTAGGGCAACACCAGGTGAACCAACAGCTAAGTCTCATGACTTCATAAATGTATTGAAAGACATGTCCTTGTGGAATATACCGCTACGTATCTATGTTAGATCAGCTCCTGAGCTACTCCAAAACACAAGGCTGCCCATTAGCTATTGCAGTGTGCGTGGACTTTGCAAAAAGAATCTGAAGTACAAAACGTTCCACGGCAGTTCGGCATAAATCTTCAAGCAGAGGAAAAGGCCTTAGGGGTACACCCATGAAACTAACAAGACTACATTTGCTAGTCTGACATTTTTGCCCTAGCAGAACAAGTCAGTGTTGTCGACCCGATTTTACAGATGGGGAAAACTGAGGAAGAGAAACTAGGAAGCGAAATGCAGGGGGCTAACACTGAGGGCACTTCCCTCCCCTGCAATTCTGTCATTAGTGCAATCTTCCTTCCTTCCTTCCATTCATGCCATGCCTTCTCTCCCTAAGGGAAACCTGTCACGGATCCCTGATCAAGATCAATGTAATTTTCCCCTCTTCAGTTTGCCAGTAGGGAAAACATCCCCGTTTGCTTTGCCCAGGGATCTCTCTGCTACCGGTAAGATTCAAAATGGGGAGCGAGGCCCCTTCCCTCCCAGGCCACAGTGGGCCCATGCTCCTTCACAAGGTTGCAGCGCTGTCTGTTGACTTGAGCTTGGTCTCCATCTCCAGTCGCGCTTCGGCCTCCTTGTACTGGCTAGGGAACATGCTGCTCCCCACCAAACTGGCCGTGCCCTCTGGGTCACAATCCACAGGGAACGGAAAGGGGGCCGAGATGCCGGAGTGGATGGAATAAGCATCCAGCAGGAACTCCTGTTCTGCGGAATCTGGGAAGTCCATAGCAGCCGGCAGCAGGATATCGCTCAAGGTGGGGCCGTTGTAGGAAGAGAAGTCTTGGCCCAGGTTGTAGTCCTCAAACAGGTCCGGCACGGTGATGCGCTCCAAGTTGCTCAGGCTGTTCCTGTCTTCCGAACCGGTCAAGGAGCCGTCTGCAACCAGAACAAGGAAATCAACGCTACCCGGGGGGCATCTGAGAACAGTCACAGACCCCCTCCACAAAACATGACATAGATCAGGGGTCAGCAAACTTTTTTCAGAAGGGGGCCGGTCCACTGTCCCTTAAACCTTGTGGGGGGCTGGTCTATATTTTTTTTTGGGGGGGGGGGGAATAATGAACGAATTCCTATGCCCCACAAATAACCCAGAGATGCATTTTAAATAAAGGGACACCTTCTACTCATGTAAAAACACACTGATTCCCAGACCATCTGCAGGCCAGATTGAGAAGACAATTGGGCCAGATCCGGCCCCCAGGTCTTAGTTTGCTTACCCATGATAATAAATAATAATAATAATAATAATAATAATAATAATAATAATATTTATACCCCACCCTCCCCAGCCAAGACCGGGCTCAGGGTGGCTAACATCCAATATAAAACAAACTGATTGAAATACAACTTTAAAACAGGATTAAAATACAACATTAAAATACTAAAATACAGCCTCATTAAATGGAAACGCAAATAAAAAAATTTTGGGGGGATGAAAACGTCAAGTCTTCAGCATGGCTAACTTTCCAAACTGGTCCTACATGGGCCATAAAAAGCCAGGGAAGTCCCCAAATAGGAGTTCCATCACAGGAGGGGAAAGGAAAAAAGGAGAGGGGGAGGGAATCAAATTGATTCCAAGCCGAAGGCCAGGCGGAACAACTCTGTCTTGCATAGAATCTTCCTTCTTAGCAAACCCTGTTAAGTGTAGCGATTCCATTTACTGAAATTGGGGAATGCTTAAATGCATCACTGTGTGGGGAATGTTCCCCAGTAACTCTCGTGTCATGTGAGAGGCATCTTATTACATTCTCCGCCTTATTTTCTGCGCGACCGACTTGGCTGCATCTCTGTGAACACTGAAGGAGAGACCCGTGTTAGATAACTCTTCTCTAAACACAATAAAGGCGAGAGGCTTGCTAATGTGTGAATGGATGTGACAGAAAGAAGTACAGAAGTTGATGTTCTCCCAAAGAAGCAGTAAAGGAGAAGTCTGCTGGAAGGAGAAAATGGAAGCCTCTTAGAAAGAACTGAAAAAGCCAATGCAATTCTGGGCTGCATCAATAGGAGTATAGCATCTAGATCAAGGGAAGTAATAGTGCCACTGTATTCTGCTCTGGTCAGACCTCACCTGGAGTACTGTGTCCAGTTCTGGGCACCACAGTTCAAGAAGGACACTGACAAACTGGAACGTGTCCAGAGGAGGGCAACCAAAATGGTCAAAGGCCTGGAAACGATGCCTTATGAGGAACGGCTAAGGGAGCTGGGCATGCTTAGCCTGGAGAAGAGGAGGTTAAGGGGTGATATGATAGCTATGTTCAAATATATAAAAGGATGTCACATAGAGGAGGGAGAAAGGTTGTTTTCTGCTGCTCCAGAGAAGCGGACACGGAGCAATGGATCCAAATTACAAGAAAGAAGATTCCACCTAAACATTAGGAAGAACTTCCTGACAGTAAGAGCTGGTCGACAGTGGAATTTGCTGCCAAGGAGTGTGCGGGAGTCTCCTTCTTTGGAGGTCTTTAAGCAGAGGCTTGACAACCATATGTCAGGAGTGCTCTGATGGTGTTTCCTGCTTGGCAGGGGGTTGGACTCGATGGCCTTGTGGTCTCTTCCAACTCTATGATTCTATGATTCTATTCTATGATTCTAACTGCATGGCTTAGCTTGAGAGCAAACACTGGAAAGGAAGGAAAAAACAGTTTGTTTGACTGTTTAAGGAAGAAGCTGCAATCTTCAACTAAGAAAAACTAAGCCCATGCTTGGATAAGCATGAGAATGTGAATACTTTCCTTATATTCTTCTTTAGCTATATGCTCTGCAAGTAAAAGCTTTTTTGTGCATTTTAACAAGTGTTTGGACGCTGTTTAAATTTAAAGGAAAGAGTCAGTATTGCACATGATTTGGCTTCCTAGCGGCAATTTAGCTACTCTGCCAACAAACCCTCTCCTTGGTTTAGCTCAGTTTTTAAAGCACTTTGCAGGGACGGAGATTCCAGAATAGCCAACTCAAGTGACTTTTCCCCAAGGTAACAATAGCTATCGGAAATAAGAAGAGATTTTCTGGATCCCCTCCTGCCATTTGCAGCTGTAGGAGGTGAGGACAGGTGACCCCACCTAGGCCCAAAGTCACCCCCACCCCCAACCAGGCCTCAAAACTGTCCAGAATTCCTTTTGTCTTCTAAAAATCCACAGCTACAGCTTTTCTGTGGATTCTCACAAGATGCTGGTACATAGGCAAAACGTTATTTTTTTATCAGTACAAGAAGGCTTCAAAAGGCTAATGAATAGACTCTGTCAATGCCAAGAATACTCAGACCTGAGAACTGAATCTTATCTCATTCAGTTGCAACATCTTCGACATGCTGAACCACCAGGGCTCCTCGACCCACCCCCCTTTGGCTTCTCATTCCCCCTTTCCTGAGAAGGGTGCCAAGAGTCCACAATAGTCCCAAGACAGCTTTCTGTTCATGCTCAGAGGAACTCATGGGCAGGACTCTTGAAGAAGGAGGAGAAAGGGGAGGGAACGGGAATGAGAATAATAATAAATAATAATAATAAATAATAATAATAATAATAATAATAATAAATTTTATTTATATCCCACCCTCCCCAGCCGAAGCCGGGCTCAGGGCGGCTAACAACACTAAAATAGTGCAACATTCTAAAAACATATACAGTGGTGCCCTGCAAGACGAATGCCTCGCAAGACGGAAAACCCGCTAGATGAAAGGGTTTTCCGTTTTTCGATGCGCTTCACAGGATGAATTTCCCTATGGGCTTGCTTCGCAAGACGAAAATGTCTTGCGAGTCTTGAGGATTTTTTTCCGCTCCCCACCCCCTTTTTCTAAGCCCCTAAACCGCTAATAGCCTTTTAGCAGCTAATCCGCTAATCCCTTAAGCCTTTAATAGCCGCTAATAGCTGCTAAACCGCTAATAGCACTAATCCGCTAATCTGCTAATAGGGTTGCTTCGCAAGATGAAAAAACCGCTAGACGAAGAGACTCGCAGAACGAATTAATTTCGTTTTGCAAGGCACCACTGTATACTCTGTGCACATGACTGTGAACCCGTGCATGCTTTTTGTGAGTTATCACACTTGCTCCTTCTACCAGTTCATGGATGGTAGAAATAAAGCTTTTTCTCTGAAACTATTCCTTGAGTGTCTGTTGACTCCCACTTCCCTTTTCCCGGGCGCAATATTTTTCCCACCCGAGGGCAAAGCCTCATAAGGCTACACAGCAACTGGTATTCAGAAGCATGCTACTTCTGACAGTGGAAGGAGGGCTGTCCGAGGCCTAGATTTTGCTTCATTTTTACACCAGCTCACCACAACAGTGGCTCAGCCTGCAAACTGGGTCCCCGAAACATTATGGAAAGCCTCCGGTGTGTGTTTGGGGAGAGGGGTTGGTGGTCCCAGCACTGTGCCCTCTTCGATAATTTTCTGTACTACTGCATAATATTCCGTTTCGAACTCAGTAGGCTCCAAACAGAGGCAGGCTTCGGCCTAGCCTGGCTGGACTGACCTGCGGACGGAGTCAAGTTGAAATGGTCCATGTAGCCTGGCTTTTTCTTCTTCCTTTTGGCTTCGATCCCATGAGGGTCTGGTGAAACAAAAGGCAAAAGGGAAGTTGGACACAACTGTCCACGGTGTGCGGATTCTGCAAAACATAGCTGTGACCCCTTGGGCAGCAAACCAAGTTGCCGCCAAGTATACAAACCTGCGCCAGAGAACTCCTCTAGGACATCGGGCATGCCTTGCTTCCTTTTTTTGTTGACCCGGTAAGTGTCTGCAGAAAGATTGACCCAAAGGTTTGGCAAAGAAGTACATTTTCATTTTATTTTTCGCATTTTAGGTAAAAGGACCCCTGACCATTAGGTCCAGTCCTGTCCGACTCTGGGGTTGCGGCGCTCATCTCGCTTTACTGGCCAAGGGAGCCAGCGTACAGATTCCAGGTTATGTGGCCAGCATGACTAAGCTGCTTCTGGCGAACCAGAGCAGCGCACAGAAACGCTGTTTACCTTCCCGCTGGAGCGGTACCTATTTATCTACTTGCACTTTGATGTGCTTTCGAACTGCTAGGTTGGCAGGAGCAGGGACCGAGCAACAGGAGCTCACCCCGTCATAGGGATTCGAACCGCTGACCTTCTGATCCTAGGCTCTGTGGTTTAACCCACAGCACCACCCGTGTCCCTCGCCAGCACCCTCTTGTTTTTCCTATGGATAACAAGCCACCCACTGCAGCTTTTTGAGATTTCACTAGGTGTTTCCCCCACTAGGCACCAAGCTTCTCTTCACAGCCTTGAGGACTAGAAACTTGCGAAAGCCACAATGAAAGCTGAATTCCTCATTCTGCAGAATTTGCAGAGACCCGTGAGATAATGAGCGCTTCAAAGAGGAAGCTGCTCCAAATTTCCCACTGCACACAAAGGCAAAAGATTTGTTTGAACTGTAGAAGATTTTAGCAGCTGAATAAAGCAATCTGCTTTAAGGGCCCCAGACCCCAGGGAGAATTAACCTGGTGCTTGCATTCATGCAGTGCTGGGGAACCAGTGGTCCTGCTGATGTTTTTGGACTCCAATTCCCATCATCCCTGCCCATCAGTCGGCCTGGCTGGGGCTGATGGGACTTGGAGTCTAGAAACTTCCAGAGAACCACAACCTCCCCATTCCTGCATTAAGGAACGAGAGAGTGCCATAGCTCAGTGACAGAGCACATGCCTTGCACGAAGACGTTCCCACGTTCAATCTCTGGTAAAAAGGTAAAGGGACCCCTGACCATTAGGTCCAGTCGTGACCGACTCTGGGGTTGTGGCGCTCATCTCACTTTATTGGCCGAGGGAGCCGGCGTACAGCTTCCGGGTCATGTGGCCAGCATGACTAAGCCGCTTCTGGTGAACCAGAGCAGTGCACAGAAACGCTGTTTACCTTCCCGCCAGAGCGGTACCTATTTATCTACTTGCACTTTGATGTGCTTTCGAACTGCTAGGTTGGCAGGAGCAGGGACCGAGCAACGGGAGCTCACCCTGTCACGGGGATTGGAACCGCCGACCTTCTGATCGGCAAGTCCTAGGCTCTGTGGTTTAACCCACAGCACCACCCGCGTCCCCTCAATCTCTGGTATCTCTAGTTAAAAGGAACAGGTATAAAGTGAAAGGGAAGGCACACTTTGTCCAAGACCCTGCCAGCCAGTGCTAAGCTAGTTGGATGAACCGCCTGACCTGGTACCAGGCAATTTCTTATGCTCCCATCATACCGTTGTCCTTTGGCAGGTAGGTGAAGTTGAAGGGGTCGCTGGAGACACTGTCCGTCAAACGGCGGAGGTATACCTCCACCTCCACCGGCTCCGTGATGTCAAGGTGCTGGTATGGTGGCGTCTTGAAGACAATGGCAATCTGCCGGTGAACATCAGCTTGCGAAAAGTCAGCTTTCCCTTCCCACTTGTCCCTTCGAAAGATGATGGAGATGTCTTCTGCAAGGACGACAGAGGCAAGGAGGTCCTTTTAGATAAGGTCTTTTTATCTTTAGATAAGGTCCTTTTAGATAAGGTCTTCCCCTCCCGGAAGCCTGATTATTGTCTGCCCAAGAAACTACTCTATTCCGAACTTAAAAATGGGAAGCGTAATGCTGGTGGTCAACAAAAGAGGTTCAAAGCAAATCTAAAAAAAAATGTAGTATAAACACCGACAATTGGGAAACACTGGCCTGCGAGTGCTCCAATTAGAGAACAGCCTTTAATGAAGGTGTCATGGGCTTTGAAGATGCTGAACTCAGGACGAAAAGGAGAAATGTGCTAAGAGGAAGGCACGCTTGGCAAACCCTCACCGTGATCAACTCCCGCCCAGAAACCTATGTCCCCATTGGAAGGATGTGCAGATCCAGAATTGGCCTCCACAGTCACTTATGGACTCACTGTTAAGATTGTATTCATGGAACACAATCTTACTCGGCTACGAGGGATCGCCAAAGAAAGAAGAAGAGTTCTGCCTCCTCATAAGAAGGGAAGCTGAACCCATCACACTTCTCTGTCTTCCTCACGGTTGTGTTGAACCAAAGCTGAAATGTTCTGGAAGGCCTTCAAGAACCATCTTAGGTAGTCAAGATAACCCCAGAATAATTGGCAGTTGTTGCAAGAATGAGCTAATATATGTTTATATTCACTTCCTTTGATGTGTGGTAGTCAGCTGGCTTGATGCTATGCTTATCTGTAAACCTTGAGAAGCTTTGGCTAACTGCCACCTATGGCCTCACCGGCTAGGTGTTCTAGGAGGTTCTGGGTAAACTGACGTATGCTGGTTAGTGCATAAAGGATGTATATACATTTGCTTGGGGGTGGACAAGTCATGACAACCTCTCACTGTTGCAGTATCCGTCCTGAATCCGTAAAGGCAGTGAGACTCTGCACCCTGTGTTGTAAGTTTACACCTTTCTTTAATAAAGCACTAGAACGAGCCATTCTGGCATTTCTGAAACCCCTCTTTGGGATTCCTGCATCAAACCACTCTCACAGGCCTGCGGTTGGGGCCTGCAGTTCAGAACAGCAGGCACCCAATCAAACCAGCTCAGCAAGCCTGATGTGTTGGGGAATGAGAAAGATCCCTGGGGGTTCTTTTCACTTACCTTTCTGGACTTTATCACACAGCAAATAGAGCTCCTCTCCACCCGTACAGCTGCCATACTCCTTATTCATCCGGTAGATTTTCAGCTCCGACGTGTTTGTGGATTCTGCACGTACCCAGACCCAAAGTGTTAGAATCTGACCCTGCTTCCCATAACCACATGTGTTTTCTTTTCCGCCCCATGTGTCTGCAAGAGGCCTTCTCCAGAGAAAGCCCAGGTCACACACATAGCAAGGGGTGCTTGGGAGGAACATTCCCTTAAAGGGCAATCATCCAAAGATAAGATACAAAACTCATTCCGATGTCAGGGCTTACTCCTTGGAAAAGCAAATTCACAGGGCCTGCGGAGTCCAGCTTTGACCAGGACACTGATTTGAAAGCTGAAGTGGCGTGGGTTAAGGAGCTGTACTGGGTTCTTGGTCCTGAGGCTGATGATCAGATCCCTGAACCTGAGGCTGGAAGGCAGGCAGGCAGGCAGCTGCTGAACCATCCTACAACATCAGGGCCTATATACCTGGAGACAGAAAGCTCACAGGCACCTTCCCCCCACCTCAAGCCCAAGCAACCGCCTCCCACTTTACTTCAATCAATGGCACAGGAGACCAATGGCGTACAGACAAAGTGTCCAGCACCCTTTGATGGACTCCAGTTCTCCACAAGGAAACTGAGCCCAGTCGAGGTGGAGGCTGTTGTTGATTTCCAACCCTTACTGGAGCAAGTGTCTCACCAGGAGCTCTCCATGGTCCTGAAGCAACCAGCTTGCCGTACCCAGGGCTTCTCCCCAGATCAGAATATAACGCTTTTCATAGAATCATAGAGTTGGAAGAGACGACCACAAGGGCCATCGAGTCCAACCCCCTGCCAAGCAGGAAACACCATCAGAGCACTCCTGACATATGGTTGTCAAGCCTCTGCTTAAAGACCTCCAAAGAAGGAGACTCCACCACACTCCTTGGCAGCAAATTCCACTGTCGAACAGCTCTTACTGTCAGGAAGTTCTTCCTAATGTTTAGGTGGAATCTTCTTCCTTGTAGTTTGGATCCATTGCTCCATGTCCGCTTCTCTGGAGCAGCAGAAAACAACCTTTCTCCCTCCTCTATGTGACATCCTTTTATATATTTGCACATGGCTATCATATCACCCCTTCACCTCCTCTTCTCCAGGCTAAACATGCCCAGCTCCCTTAGCCGTTCCTCATAAGGCATCGTTTCCAGGCCTTTGACCATTTTGGTTCCCCTCCTCTGGACACGTTCCAGTTTGTCAGTGTCCTTCTTGAACTGTGGTGCCCAGAACTGGACACAGTACTCCAGGTGAGGTCTGACCAGAGCAGAATACAGTGGCACTTTTACTTCCCTTGATCTAGATGATCATGTGCAGTGTGTCATTCCCTCCTATCCACTAATTACAACCCATTTTCTGGGTTTTGTAGGGTCTCAATCCTAGAAAAAGCACTGGATTGGCGGGATTCCTAACACCATGTCTCTGCTCCCCCCCCCCTCGGTGTTTGTTTACTTGCCCTTGTTATTTTCCTTTGTAACCACGGCTAGAAATAACCACTTGCCCACTTCACCCCCTTCCAATACTCCCCATTGCTTACTCTTGTCAAAGATGGGTTCTGAAAGAACAGGGCTGAGGTGCCGCATCTTCCCTGTGCGATCTTGGTATGAGACTTGAAAACAAATCCTGACCACGTTCATGTCAACCTCCTGGTGGTTTTTTAATGAGCCAGCTATACAGAGAGAGAAGGAGAGAGAGAAAGTGGGAAAGAGCAAACCAAGCTCAGAATAGATGCATTTGTTGTATATGAGCAGAAACAGGGGCTTTTCAGTGGTGGCTCCCCATTTGTGGAAAGCTCTCCTCGGAAAGGCTCGTCTGGCACCACCATTACATAGCTTTAGGCACCAGTAGGGCTGCCATACGTCCAGGCTTTCCTTGATACGTCTAGAAATTGGGCAGCGAAATGGCGCCCAAGCAGATTTTTTGCTGAATTGGCAAAATGCCTGGGGGAACCCAGACATATGTCAAGGAGGGTTGTTATTTTTTTTATTTAAAAACTGCTTTAAAAATCAAAGAATAGCCTAAAAATGTTTTGTTTCTTGGGAGATTTTTTGAAGCTAAAAAACAAAAAGCTCAATAACTTTGTCCTGATTTTCACTTTGGGTAATATGGCAACCCTGAGTACCAGGCAAAAACATTTCTTTTTCGCCAGCCCTTTGGCTCTCAATTATCTGTGGCCATCTTGAGTGGGTGGGATGTTTTAATCCCATCTTTTAAAGCTAGGATTGTCTTTTACCTGTTTTTCATTCATGCCAGTTTAAATGTACGTGTTGGTTTGTATAAATAAGTCCCCAATAAATTTAATAAATAAGACTTATAGCAGTACTAGTAGCAATAATAAGTAAATGTTAGGGGGGGGGGTTGGTCCACAGAATAAAACTATGTCTCCCTCCACTCCTATTAGGTATCATAGCACTGGTTCTTGGTGAAAACAACAAGCCCATAACTCTTTTCCAAGCCCTCTTTAAGAGAGGGGCAGAGCTGGGGGGGGGGGGCAGATGATGGGCGTTGTAGCCCAAAACATCTACAGCGCAGGTCACAGCAACCAAAATGGCCACCATGCTCTTGTGATAAAAAACAACAGGAAGATGGCGTCCTGGATTTTGGCTTCAAGGTGTTGCCATTCCACCAGCCTCAGGAGGGCCACAGGCTCCCCAGTTTTTCCTTGATGGGCTGCCCAACTCACAAAGGCCTCTGGCCCATAGCTGTCAACTTTCAGATTTGAAAATAAGGGATCAGCAGCCTCACCTGTCCCGGGGACAGTCTACGGGATATCTAACAATCCGGGATAGCAGCGGGAAATGGCGCTGGAATAAGGCTATTTCCCGCAAGAAAAGGGAAGATTGACAGCTATGCTCTGGCTGCCAAATTTTGGTTCTAGTCCTGCAGGAGCTACTATGACCAACCTGGCCTCTCAAGGCGGCCTATGAGAGCGCCCGCCCCGCAATACCTTTGAAAGGATCGATCCCAAGTTGCAGCTTTTTCTCTATGGATTCCTCTATGTCCTTCTTCTTCACGCACTGGATCCCAAGGTTGTTAAAACTGCAAAGTGATCAGAGGAGAGTTTAGGGTTCAGGAAACCAGAAGGCTGCCAACAAAGGAGGCCTTTTGCTTCCAAGCTGCATTAAACCACATTGGTCTATTTCTCCATCTAGATCAATGTTGTCTGCAATTCTCAGCGTCTTGCTCTTTTTCAGTCCTGACCGGAGACAGCAGGGGATCAAGAGCATACCCAGGAACTTCCCCCCACCCCCCATCTTGATATTTTATTAAGGATTTTCTTGTTTTACAGAAGTAAGTGTAATGCCTCGTGTGGTTTTTTCCATGTAACATTTTTACAAATCCATTTCATTTGTTGAGACATTAGGGGGAGAAGAAAAGAAAAAAGAAAGGGGGGGTGGAGAGAGGGAAGATGGAAGGGGGGGTCGGGTGGCGTTGTTTCTATTATGTTTAATGTATGTAGAGTTTGGTGTCAGCGTTGCTTGTGTTGTTCACTTGTGTTCCTTTGGTGGTGAGAGAGGTCGGGGTTGGCCTAGGGTGTGATTGTTTGCTTGTGATTGGCTGTGGTGATCTTTGTTTTCGTGTGTGAGTGAGGTGGGTGGGTGTTTTGGATCAGGTGAGCCATATTGATTTGTATGCTGTTGGTGGATTATTGTCATTGTCCTGTTGGGCTGTGTATGTGATAAAGGGGAGCCATACCGGGGTGAAGGCGTCTTCTTCTGTTTGTCCCCGTGTCAGTTTCAGTTTATTAGTTAATTTTTCTAGTAGGGCTATTTCCCATACCATTTGGTACCATTGGTCCATACTTACTCCTGACAGGTCTCTCCAGTGTCTGGCTATGATGCTTCTGGCTGCTGAGAGTAGGTGGGTAATGAGTTCTTTGTGGTGTAAATGGGCATTGTTGTCTTGGAAGATGTTTATTAGGGCCAATTCTGGGGTGATGTCTATTACTTGCTTAGTTATTTTACATATTTCTTGTATGGCTGTTGTCCAGAATAGTTGGATTTTGGGACACTCCCACCACATGTGGAGGTATGTGCCTGTGGAGGTGCACCCTCTCCAACATTTTGGTGAGGTTCCTGATACCCAGGAACTTTAAAAGATTTTGAGCCCAGACCAATAGGCATACGTTTGCACAGAATTTGCATGTATTGCTTCATACGCACAGCTGCAAATTTTGACTGCAAATGCCACGGAAAGCAAACCAAGTTATTTCTCATCCAAATAACTCAAAGAAGCCATTCATTCAACTGGCACCCTTTGTACCCTGTCCCAGATCACGCCATTGCACTTCCTCTTCAATTCATTTGCTGCCCAATTCTTTTCCCAACAGATCCTGCTTGAAATCAGTTGGATTCCCCTTCAATTACTCCCAGATCATCTCATTTATTATTATTTTTAAAACACACTTACTCAAAAGTTATAAGACAGCTTTGTCCACTGTCGTCATATGTAATATTTGTAATATCTCAAAATGGTAATTCCAATCCTCAATTCCTCATCACCATCATCTCTAAATATGGTTATCTTAAATTAATTTATCCCCCTAAAATAAGTCAGATTGTGCACGCACACACAATACAGTCTGGTGTAGCAGAAAAAATATTAATGCTATTCTAGGCTGCATCAACAAATTATAGAGTCCAGATCAAGGGAAGCAATAGTCCCGCTCCAGTCTGCCTTGGTCAAACCACAACTAGAATCATAGAATCATAGAGTTGGAAGAGACCCCAAGGGCCATCGAGTCCAACCCCCTGCCAAGCAGGAAACACCATCAGAGCACTCCTGACATATGGTTGTCAAGCCTCTGCTTAAAGACCTCCAAAGAAGGAGACTCCACCACACTCCTTGGCAGCAAATTCCACTGTCGAACAGCTCTTACTGTCAGGAAGTTCTTCCTAATGTTTAGGTGGAATCTTCTTTCTTGTAGTTTGGATCCATTGCTCCGTGTCCGCTTCTCTGGAGCAGCAGAAAACAACCTTTCTCCCTCCTCTATGTGACATCCTTTTATATATTTGAACATGGCTATCATATCACCCCTTAACCTCCTCTTCTCCAGGCTAAACATGCCCAGCTTCCTTAGCCGTTCCTCATAAGGCATCGTTTCCAGTCGGACACAACTAAACAACAGCAGTCGTCACAGAGCTGCAATTCCCAGAGTGCTTTAACTATCAACCTCTCTCCACAGGGAACTCTGGGAACTATGGCTTTGTGAGAAGGAACAGGGCTCCCCTAACAACTCTCAGCACCTTTAACATACCTCACAGCAAACACAGTGCTGCAGCCAACCCTCCGCAGAGCGTCAAGCAATGCAAGGCGTTCTTACCTGTGCTTGGGGTTGGCTCGGGGCTTCAGCGTCACTTCACAGAGACCATTGTTGCAGTCTTTCCCCACCAGGCTGTGAGGGTGGATCCGGTGAGGCCAATCCTTCCACACCAAGCATGCTGTCACCTTCGCTTCTGGGATGCCTGCAAAGTTCTGCAGCTGGAGAAACAAACAGAGGAGGAGGAGGAGGAGGCCGTCTTCTGGGGGCCACCACCAAGGAGCCCACGAACCGCTATTGGCTGAGCTGCCCCTACGGCACCTTCCCAAAGGGCAAGACTTTCATGGGTTCTGTGCAGTTCTTCACACAGCCTTCACCAACCTGTTGGCCTTAACACAGCCTTTCTCAACCTTGGGTCACCAGATGTTGTTGGACTACAACTCCCATCGTCCATGACCACTGGGTCCTGTGAGCTAAGGACAATGGGAGTTGTAGTCCAAAACATCTGCAGCGCAGCCGGTTGGCAAAGGCGATCTTTTAAACAACGGCTGACTGCAAACTGGGCTTTGATGAAACACACAGTTGTGATGCGTCCAAGGGAACGGGGGCAATTGCCAGGCCCCCAGCTGGCTCTAGCCCACCGGCCAGCAGCCGGTCGAACTCTGGTTCTCGGTTCTGCATCAATCTGCGACTCAGAGCTTCAGAAGCCTTTCAGAAGCTGAGCGCGCAAGCCAGCAGAGATAAAAAACTCTTCGCGACGGAAGGGCAGGCAGAGGCATATGTAAAGCATATTTAAAGCTAAAGGGACCCCTGACCATTAGGTCCAGTCATGACCGACTCTGGGATTGCACACTCATCTTGCTCTATAGGCTGAGCGAGCCAGCGTTTGTCCGCAGACAGCTTCCGGGTCATGTGGCCGGCATGACTAAGCCGCTTCTGGTGAACCAGAGCAACGCACGGAAACGCCGTTTACCTTCCCGCTGGAGCGGTACCTATTTATCTACTCGCACTTTGACATGCTTTCGAACTGCTAGGTTGGCAGGAGCAGGGACCGAGCAACGGGAGCTCACCCCGTCGCGGGGATTCGAACCGCCAACTTTCTGATTGGCAAGTCTGTGGTTTAACCCACAGTGCCACCCGCGTCCCTAAAGCATATTTTCAAGCAGTTTATTCAGCATAGATCAGGACAAAGAAAACATGTCTGCTCTCCTTCACATCCAAGCAAGAAGCGTAAGGCAAAAGCTATACACAAACGGAAGTTCCCAGCAAGCTGTGCTGGAATGTAAACAGACACGAGACATACAACAGCTCCACACATCTGTTTAGGCGGAACAGAACATCAATATCCTAATACACACCACTCACCTCAATGGTCGGCAGAGTTTTGTTGGTCTCGGTGCTGAATTCGCCCAAGATGCTTCCAGCCGACCTGCCTTCGCACTGGTAACGGAAACGCATGCCCCTCTGCTTGGGCTGCTCCGTGATCACCAGCCTGGGCGGCTCCTGGATGACGTCGTCCAACTGCTCTCGGGACATCCCAGGACGCAGGGAAGAGGGGGCAGGGGGCCACGAGTCATCAGAGCATCTGCTACTGGGCAGCAACGGGAGGGACGTCCCCCTTGGAACCAGCTGGGGCCTTATTGTCAAGTTGTTAAGGTTCTGAGAGAGCTGGGAAGGAGACGGGTCTTGCAGCACAGAGGCTGAGAAGCAGGAGGAGCCGTAGGGCCGCAACAGGCTCAGGCCCATCGGCTCAGCTGGTCTCGGCATTCCGGCTGGTGATGCTAAGTTGGAGCGTTTGGGGATCAGCTCGGCTGGCCCGTTAAGCGAGACCCTGGGAGGAAGCGAGACAGGATCCACTTCGAAGCCATCTTCCTTAATCAGTTCATCAATGATTTCTGGAAGGCAGAATGAGAGCAGGGAGGGGTTAAGTTCCAGGTTCCATTCAAAGAGTTGATATTCACGTTTAAACCTCTGAATGGCCTTGGACTTTGCGCATCTCAAGAAATCCCCTTTCCCATAGGAACCACAAGCGCTGCAATCGTCAACAAGGCTTCTCGTTGAAAGAGAGGGGCATGTTTGGCCTGGAAAAGAGGAGACTGAGAGGAGATGTGATAGCCACCTTCAAATATCTCAAAGGCTGGAGGGTAGGACTTGAACCAATGCTAATGGCGTTGCCACTGCGACCAGCTATGGCGACGATTCCCGGGGGGAAACCAGGAGGACTGGTCAGAGGAGTCTCAAGGGAACAGTGGGGCAGTGAGGCCCATTGAACAGGAGGGGCCAGCAGGGGAGGCAGAATCAGTAAATACAGAGAGGACCAGCGAGGCCAATCTCACTTAAGAGGCCAGGGGCCAGCGCTGTTCGCAGACACTTCCGGGTCACGTGGCCAGCGTGGCAAGCTGCATCTGGCGAGCAAGCGCAGCACACGGAAACGCCGTTTACCTTCCCGCTAGTAAGCGGTCCCTATTTATCTACTTGCACCCGGGGGAGTTGCTTTCGAACTGCTAGGTTGGCAGGCACTGGGACCGAGCAACGGGAGTGCACCCCGCCGCGGGGATTCGAACCGCCGACTTGACGATCGGCAAGTCCTAGGCGCTGAGATTTTACCCACAGCGCCACCTGCGTCCCCTACAGAAGCTACTACTGTGCTATAAAATCCACTGTTCTGTGACAGTTTGTATATATATCTTAAGGTCCATAAATAGCAATACCCTAGAGGTCCCGGGCCCTAAGGAAGTTAGATTAGCCTCAACCAGAGCCAGGGCCTTTTCAACTCTGGCTCCGGCCTGGTGGAACGCTCTGTCTCATGAGACCAGGGCCCTGCAGGATCTGATTTCTTTCCACAGGGCCTGTAAGACAGAGTTGTTCCACCTGGCCTTTGGCTTAGAATCAGTTTGATTCCCTCCCCCTCTTTCTTTTTCCTTTCTCCTCCTGTGAAGAGGCTGCATCCTAATGTTGTATTTTAATCTTGTTTTTTAAATTGTATTTTAATCAACTTGTTTTTATTATTGGTTGTTAGCTGCCCTGAGCCCGGTCTTGGCTGGGGAGGCCGGGGTATAAATAAATTTTTATTTTTATTATTATTATTGTTACTATATGAGTTTGTACTACTGATGAAGCCCAGGACAGCGAAACAAAGCTAATATTCTGGAAATCCTTGTCTTACACTCTGTGAAAGGATTCTGTGGAACTGTAACAACCTTTCGTGTGGATTGTTGGACTCTATGAACAGACAGGTGGAACAGACGCTTACACATATATGGACCTTATGCATGAACTGATTAGAGAATGAACTGATCCACTGGGTCTTCTACATTTTTCGTTGACCTTTATGAGGTACTTTTGTTGAAATCTACAATTTAATACAATGAATAGCATACTTGATTTATTCCAATATACAGCCGGTTACGTCTTGTGTGCTTATTGAATATGTTTCACGTAACCAGAGGTTTGTTGTTATTTTGCAAACCTCCACTATAGCCAAAGAGAGCCCAGAGCGGGAAGGGAGGAGAAGAATGCACAAAGTAGAAAACACAAAAGTAGCCTGTGCCCCCTGCCCCACCAGCATCCCTTGAAACACTGCCGCAGCTCACGGATCAGACAGAACGCCTAATTGACTTCCACACACAGAAGCAGCCACTGAACTCCAACAAATCTTTATCTCTTAACACAGTACTGGTGCATAAAATCTTGTTCACATGTTTAGATTAAAGCCACTGAGTTATGTGACACTAAGGGACATACACACATGTAGGAATCAGTACTTTAACCACCAACTGGTCCTCCATACCTACACTGAGAACTTGGTTTAGATGCAACAGTCAAACCATGATTTTTGCCATCTCGAATAGGCTTTGTGCTCCTGCTCCTCCCCTCCCTCCATCATTTCCCGGTTCACACAAACCATGGTTTGCCATTACATCTGAATCGGCAAACTATGGTTTCCCTCCCAACGAGGAATGTTAAGCAAACTACTGTTTCCAGTTCTAGTTTGGAAGCAAGCTGTGGTTTACCCAGTTAGATGCAACATCAAATAGTGGTTTGCTGAACCAGGAAGTACAGTAAAAGACATGTGCTTAAGCTCTGAAGGGCAAACCATGCTTTGGTCATTAAATGTGAACCAAGCCACATGCAGAAGAAGAAGAGTTTGGATTTGATATCCTGCTTTATCACTACCCGAAGGAGTCTCAAAGCGGCTAACATTCTCCTTTCCCTTCCTCCCCCACAACAAACACTCTGTGAGGTGAGTGGGGCTGAGAGACTTCAAAGAAGTGTGACTGGCCCAAGGTCACCCAGCAGCTGCATGTGGAGGAGCGGAGACGCGAACCCGGTTCCCCAGATTAGGAGACTACCGCTCTCAACCACTACACCACACTAGCTCTCACTTACTGTATGTTCCTTGCATATGCCAAGAATATATCATCCTAATATTGATTTTTTTTTCCTTACCTGAAGCTTGCTTCACTACTCTGCCCCAAGCCCCAGAATTCTTACCTAATTCATCTGAAAAGAAAAGAAAGAACGATCAGTATTTTAAATCAAATCACAGCATATTCCGCCTGTCTGCACATATTGAACAGTGATGGGTTCACAATCCAGCCCATGTTTACTAACTCATCAGCCCTGCCTTCATTAAATGGTCATTAGGGGTCCCCTGGGAAGAGGGATTGATTGAAAAATTAACAGCAATAATTTAAGACTTTCGAAAAGCTTTTTTAAAAAACTAAAAGCACATAAAAACTTTTAAGTACTGTAACCCATCCCAGGACCCTACAATAAACGTAAATAATAAAAGTAACAATAATTCCTAGCCTTTCACTTTTTTATTTCTTTCATCGCTAACAGAGGAAGAATTAAACTCTGGGTTTCTAAGAAGTTGGTCAAAGGGATACACGTGAACCGAACGCAAATGGTCCTTACCAGCTGTCTCTGCCGTGGGCTGCATGATGGACAAACTGGAAGCTGGGAGGGAGGAGCCTGCGAAGAAAAACAATAATAATAATAATAATAAATTTTATTTATATCCCGCCCTCCCCAGCCGAAGCCAGGCTCAGGGCGGCTAACAACATTAAAATAGTGCAACATTATAAAAACATTATAAAAATTAATTAAAATCAAAATGGATGGCAACCATAAACTAAAGTATTGTAAAGATTGCCAAAGGAGGGAGTCAGGCTGCACCCTGACCAAAGGCCTGGTGGAACAGCTCTGTCTTGCAGGCCCTGCGGAAAGATGTCAAGTCCTGCAGGGCCCTTGTCTCTTGTGACAGAGCGTTCCACCAGGTTGGAGCCGCAGCCGAAAAAGCCCTGACTCTAGTTGAGGCCAGCCTAACCTCTCTGTGGCCTGGGACCTTCAAGATGTTTTTATTTGAAGACCGTAAGTTCCTCTGTGGGACATACCAGGAGAGGCGGTCCCGTAGGTACGAGGGTCCTAGGCCGTATAGGGCTTTGAAGGTTAAAACCAGCACCTTAAACCTGATCCTGTACTCCACCGGGAGCCAGTGCAGCTGGTATAGCACCGGGTGAATGTGATCTCGCAGTGAAGACCCCGTAAGGAGTCTCGCTGCGGCATTCTGCACCCGCTGGAGTTTCTGGGTCAGTCTCAAGGGCAGCCCCACGTAGAGTGAGTTACAATAATCCAGTCTGGAGGTGACCGTTGCGTGGATCACAGTGGCTAGGTCAGGGCGAGAGAGGTAAGGAGCCAACTGCTTAGCTTGGCGGAGATGAAAAAATGCCGCCTTTGTTATAGCTGCAATCTGCGCCTCCATGGAGAAAAACAACGTGTTGGGAAGCTGCATTCTACCATAATTTCCAGGCCTTGTCCACCAAAAGAAAGTGTTCATAACCAGGGGAGACCAACGGAGGCAGCCCACTATTAGAGAAGGCCAAGTGCAATCAGCAATGTTTAAATGCAGACCTCATTTAAAACAACCCACAATGCCCCAGATGCAGTGTCGCTCCAGGGCATTGTGGGAAATTCAAAATGGCGTCTTCAAGCCACTCAACATGGCAGCTGTTCAAGGTGCAACAGCAGACCAGTCTGACCTTTATTTCACCTGGTTAGTCTCCCCTGCATCCTCAAATTCAGTACCCGGAAAACCACCTTCCCTTTTTAAGCGTGCCTGAATTGCAGGGGTAAAGAGGTTACGAAGCGAAAGGCTATGTACACAGCATGCATTCAAAGCACACTGCTTTCTCCCAAGCAATCATGGGAAATGTACTTCACCCTCACGGAACTGTAACTCCCAGCACCCTTAACAAAGTGCCGTTGTCATCATCATTGGTTTATTAATCGCCTTGTAACCTAATGCGTTCTTAAAAAGGTAAAGGTACCCCTGCCTGTACGGGCCAGTCTCGACAGACTCTAGGGTTGTGCGCCCATCTCACTCAAGAGGCCAGAGGCCAGCGCTGTCCAGAGACACTTCCGGGTCAGGTGGCCAGCGTGACATCGCTGCTCTGGCGAGCCAGAGCCACACACGGAAACGCCGTTTACCTTCCCGCTAGTAAGCGGTCCCTATTTATCTACTTGCCCCTGGGGGTGCTTTCGAACTGCTAGGTTGGCAGGCGCTGGGACCAAGCAACGGGAGCGCACCCCGCCGCGGGGATTCGAACCGCCGACCTTTCGATCGGCAAGCCCTAGGTGCTGAGGCTTTTACCCACAGCGCCACCCGTGTCCCCAATGCGTTCTTACTGCCCCAGAATTCTTCCAAGCCACAGATATATCGTCTACTGCACCATTCACCTTCTAGGGCCAAATATCTACCCTTTGCTTTAATAATAAACATAAGAAAATCAGGCAAGCGCTGCTTGATCAGGCCAATGGGCCAACCTGTTCTCACAACAACAGTGGAGATAGAAACATCCATATTTTGTTCACTTCCCATTTCACTGCCATACAGCTTAGTTTCTAAGAGCATGCGACCTCCGAGCGATCTCCAAACACCAATGGCTAGGGTCTTACACATTTAAGTTGCAGATAGGGGACGTGGGTGGCGCTGTGGGTTAAACCACAGAGCCTAGGGCTTGCTGATCAGAAGGTCGGCGGTTCGAATCCCCGGGACGGGGTGAGCTCCCGTTGCTCGGTCCCTGTTCCTGCCAACCTAGCAGTTCAAAAGCATGTCAAAGTGCAAGTAGATAAATAGGTACCGCTCTGGCAGGGAGGTAAACGGTGTTTCCGTGCGCTGCTCTGGTTTGCCACAAGCGGCTTAGTCATGCTGGCCACATGACCCGGAAGCTGGACGCCGGCTCCCTCGGCCAATAAAGCAAGATGAGCGCCGCAACCCCAGAGTCAGCCACGACTGGACCTAATGGTCAGGGGTCCCTTTACCTTTACCTTTTTAGTATCAAGATGCATTCTCTACTTAAAAACACCTCATAAGAAATCAGAGCGATTTGAAGAAATCTGCAAAGCCACTAGCCCATTTTAAAAAAAGGGAAAAAATACCCTACTAGTCTACCTGTCTACATACACCTAAGCGTGCTCAACATTTTGTTGTCTGGTCACCTGGAGACAATTTTTGCTCACCACAGGCGACCAGGCAGACATGAGCCCATTTGTGAGATGGGATGATCAAAAAGTCTCTAAAAACAGAGCCACCAGCTTGGCACTACAGGGCCAAACTTTCTAAAACCAAATGACCATTCACAGAGCAGGAAACATCTGCTTCAAAACTCTGGGAGAAAGCAAAATTGATTTTACTTGCCCGCATCCAGAAACTCAAACACACACTCATGCCCCCTTCACCTGCCAGAGTAAGGAACCTCCCTGCCCCTTTACTTAATGAGTCTCTTGTGTGAAGTGGGGGCGGGGAAGGAAGAACCCCCTGCCTTTTCAGAAAAGGGATGTCCCCAGGATGGCCACATGGCTAAAGAAGGGACCAAGAGAACCCAAACACCCCCGCTCCTGTTCTTCTAAGTTTAGGACTGAAATGCAGAAATCAGCAAGCGAAGTGTGGAAATGAGCAGGCAGCAAGATTTCGACCTGTGCTGTTCAAAGCCAGAGGAAAAGCAGGGAAACCCACCCCCAATATCCCCCCCCCCCCGCGCCATGGGGAACCCACAAGCAGGATCCGAGCAACTCTCCCCTCGCCTCCTGCGGTTTCCGGCATTTAGAGGCACAGCAGAGAGACCGTGACTCTTTCCTGCCGGCCCCAGGCCTCCCAGCGACCCAGTCTGTTGCCTAGACAATAACACAGTGCCCCCAACCCCTGGGCCGGTAACTGAAAAGTCACACACACCCCTAGAACTCATTTCACTCCAGCTGCCCCATACCTAGAGCTGGGGAGGAGAGCATCTCTGCCAGAGATGCAATCGCAGCGGCTCCCGTCTCACTCCAGGCCTCTTCATAACCTGGCCCTGAGCTCCATTCCCCCTTCGGTCAGCCCTCCAGCCCCAATTTCTCTCTGTCTGTCTGTCTATTTTTATTATTTTTTCAAGCTTTGAGGGTTCCTGGAATTCCCCTGCTCTGCCGGCTGCTGCTTCCTGATTGGCTGCTGGCTGTCATGAAGTCATGCTCAATGGAACGGGAAAGCCCCAAGCCTAGCGGTAAAGGGCAGGATCTACTCTCAGGCGTGGAAAAAAAACCCAAAACGCAGCAAAAAAACGCACACACAACAACCAAGAGCCAAGAAAGGAAAAGCAAACAGGCACTCCCTCGTACTTAGTAAGGCAACAGGTGCTAGGCTAAGCGGGGGTGAAGGGGGTGGGGGTGGAGTCTTGGTTTCCTACACTCGTTTTCTCTTTCTCGCTCCGGGCAGGATCAGGCCTGCATGCACACCCAGTTGTTCCGCTTCCAGAGGTGGCCAGGCAGATGCTTCTCCGGAAAGGTCACGAGCAAGCAGGCCATGAAGGAAAAACAGCCTTCCCCTTAGCACCTGTTGCTCCAAGGTAGACTGCCCCTGCAGCTGGAGGTTCCATTTAGCTGCCCTGGCATTCCAAAACCTGCCCTCCATGAATTCCGACAACTAAGCCTTTTCAAAAAGCAAGCCAACCGCCGCACACAGGTGAATTCTACAAGATAATAAGCTGGGTGACGAATTACTTTCTAACAGCAGTCCTGAGCCTACTTGCCAACTAGCTCCTAGTAATAGGAGAAGAAGAAAATAATAATTCTAAAGCATCAACTCTTTCCACTCCTAAATTTATAAACGTTTGCTGTGTACCCCCCCCCCCACTCACCTGCTTTTAAGGCTATTATTAACGGTTGTTTTACAATACTTAAAAACAATAGCTTGGCGACAATGAAGTTGCATGCTAAACCGATAAGAAAATAAAGCAGCCTCCTTTTCATCTGTGTCTTGCGGAGCAGCCCGATGGTCTGCAAAAACCCAGAGACCAAACTGTTCCCCCCCCCCCAACACTGCTGGGACTCCATTTCCCATCAGCCCCAGTCACCATGGCAAATAGTCCTGGGTGATGGGATTTGGAGTCCAAGAACTTCTGGAGCGCAACAGGTTTCTTATTCCTGCCGTAAAGGAAGTTCTTCTTAGGGTGCAGGTGTTTCCCTCCATCCTCTGAAAAGCTTCACCTGTGCTAATATCTGCTGGTCCTTTAAATAGTTGGCAACTCAATGTGGAGATACTGCACGGTTGCTAAACAATCCCTACTCGCATATCAGAATTATCCGTGGTACCTAAACATGCAGAGTGGGAAAGATCCCAATTTTTTGTTTGCTTGTTTCCCCCTCTTTCATCACAGAGTTTCTCTTAACTTCAGCAAGAAATCGAACCCTGTAGGGAGTTCAGCGGCCCCTTACCCAGCTCTCCTTTTAGCTGTGTGTCCTCTCCAAATTGCCCCAGCTCCTCAAGGCAGGCATCAGGTTGGAAGATTTCTCCCTGGGCAAATGTGCATCCTCCTTCTTCTTCTGCAGCATCTTTCCCCCCAGCACCGGGTTCAGCTTTCGGTTTCGGGGCTTCCAGGCTCATTTCTTTTAAAGAGGAAAGGGATTGGGGGGGGGGGGAATCAGGAAGGATTTCCAATTCCAGGAAAAGAAAAGAGGGCTGTCATGACCGGAACTCACAGCCCCCTTCCCCTCCTTGGTCTTTTGGCACCGGAAGCTCCCTCTTCCAAAAAAAAAGAAAGAAAGAAAAAAGTTATTGGCCAAACCGATCGGCCATGTGGTTTCAAGAAACACAAACTGCCAGAAGGAGAACGCTGTGACCGGAGCTCAGCTTGATGGTCCATATTTGACTTTAACATCTGTCCACGGAGGCTGGTCCATCAGAGTGAATGGGGCACCTGCCCCCCCCAACCTGCCTTCCTATGGAGGGAGAAATGATCATCATCTTCAGCATCCTTATCCACAATAGATTTAAAGCACATCCGCAGCAACAATCCTGGGAACTGTAGCTTACCCTTCACAGAGCTTCAATTCCCAGTAAAGGTAAAGGGACCCCCTTTTTTATATATATACCTGTTGTCTTTGTCCACAGAGTTTTCTTGGCAGGGATGCTGGAGTGGAAGAGAAGACTCCCTGGAAAAGACCCTGTTGTTGGGAAAGATGGAGGGCACAAGGAGAAGGGGACGGCAGAGGACGAGATGGTTGGACAGTGTTCTCGAAGCTACCAGCATGAGTTTGACCAAACTGTGGGAGGCAGTGGAAGACAGGAGTGCCTGGCATGCTCTGGTCCATGGGGTCACGAAGAGTCGGACATGATTAAACGACTAAATAATAACAACAAAGGGACCCCTGACCATTAGGTCCAGTCGTGACCAATTCTGGGGTTGCGGCGCTCATCTCGCTTTACTGGCCGAGGGAGCCGGTGTACAGCTTCCAGGTCATGTGGCCAGCATGACTAAGCCGCTTCTGGCAAACCAGAGCAGCGCACGGAAACGCCGTTTACCTTCCTGCCGGAGCGGTACCTATTTATCTACTTGCACTCTGACGTGCTTTCAAACTGCTGGGTTGGCAGGAGCAGGGACCGAGCAACGGGAGCTCACCCCATCGCGGGGATTCGAACCGCCAACATCCTGATTGGCAATTCCTAGGCTCTCTGGTTTAACGCACAGCGCCACCCACATCCTCAATTCCCAGTACCTGTAACCAAACTGCAGTTCCCAGGATTCTTCAGAGGAAGTAATGTTGTTTTAAATGTATGATGTGTATGCAGATGTATCTCTCAGGATTGCCCTGGTAGAACTCAGCAGGGAGGAAGATGGGGATAAAACCAGAATTAGTTAGCACTGCCGTTTCACTGGGTTTGGCTTCCCTGGCAACAAAAGTGGGACAAACAACAACAGAATATTCGTGGTATATAAAGTGAATTGCGGCAGGAAGCTACGGAACGTGCACCAACTGGAAATGAATCAGTACGTCTGCACAAAATGTTCGCAGGTGGAAACAGTATTGGAACTCCCTGCCTATTGATATAAACCAGGCATCTGCACTGTACTCTTCAGTGCCTGCTAAAAATATTACAGAGAAGCAAACAGATGCTTAGAAAATTGAGGTACTTTTCATCTGCTTCAGTATTTTAACTTCTGCATGTTTTAAAGTATGGTTGTATTTTCCCTCTGATTTTATTGTTTTATCTTTTTTTAAAACACTTTGAGGTTGTTGTTTTTATTACAATCAAGGTTTATGAAATAAACTAACATTAATAGCCTCATGAGCATGGACCAACATGAATGCACAATGAATAGGATGTTTGGATAGGGCCCTAACAGCAGATTCGGCCCATTGATACCATAACTTACTAAATATTGTCCTATCTATTGTTCTCCAAATGCAAACAAACAAAACACAATAATGCTTTGTAATGCAAAGCATACTGTAAAGCTGTAAAAAGAGAAATAAATGAATTTTCCCCACTTTCTATTGTTTCAGTCAGTATTTGGAAAGAGATTCCAATGCTGCCCCATTGCGGTTGTGAAGACATGGTGGTTATTTTAGAGTAATTTATTTTTAATAAGGGAATGATTATTTTCTTGAATTAGGGAGCATACCACCATGTGGTACAGCCAACTTCAGATTATTTCATCTGGAGTAATCTGCAGTCGGTTTCCTTCTCTTGAATCATTATTATTGTAAATTATGAAGAGCATTTATACGCTGATTTACAATGGCCTTCATAGATACAACCCCGACCAAAATAAAAATAAGCAACACTGAAAAACACAACACATAGTCATTCAATCATTCGGAAAATCTTATCTATGGGGGGAAAGCGAAGAGTTATGCAACACCTTAAATGCGAATTTATTATTTTGCAAACTATGGCACGTTATTAGCATTTAGCTTCCCCTCCCATGTAAGTCTGCAACATGTGGTAAAGCTGCAAAAAGCGGGAGGCGGCAGCAGTTAATTCGGATTAATTCCTCCGGGGTTAACAAACCAGGATCTGCCTCCCTTGCAGGCACTCCCATGCCGCGGAGCCGCTCGCGAATATACGGTAACCAGAAGCCCAGACGGAGTTTAGAGGGGAGGAGGTCACGTGGGCCAGAGAGAGCGAGAGCGAGAGAGAGGGCGGGCGGGAGCAAAGCGGGACTTAGGGGGAACTCTCGCGAGAGCTGCACCAGGCAACGGCGCAGCAAGATGGCGGCGCCGGAGACGGAGGTGGTGGCGGCGGCGGGTCCCGCGTCCGGCCCTGAACAGGTAGCGGCCGCAGAGCCCCTTTCTCCGTCGCCCCCCTCGCGGGAGCTGCTGCTCAGCGGCTTTCCTTTCCCTGCCGGGGGGCAGCTGCCCCTCCCGCCGCCCTCCTTTTGCCCCTCCCGCGGGCGAGGAGGGGGGGTTAGGTCCCCTCATGCCCCAGCCCCGCCCCTCTCGCCAGTCACGTGACGCCCTTCTTCCCTACCCCAGAAAAAAAATATATTAATTGGCCTCCAGGGGCGATTGCCCACCATGCCCCTTCTCCAGGTCAGCTGTTTCTTATTTATCTCACTCATATATATATCTGCAGCCTTTTATTTATTATCGCCTGCATTTTTCCTCCCAAAACGCCAGGGGTGGGGTTGTTTTTTTGGGTGGGGAGGAGGGGTCCACACACGGCCAGCCCCCGTTTTATTCTCAGCCGGGCTCAGAGAGGCTTATGGCACGAGTGAGCAAGGGTCGCAACCCTGTGGTTATAGCACCCCCTCCGCCTGCAGAGACTCCCCAAGTTCAGTCTCTGGCACCTCCAGGTAGGTCTGGGAAATGCACCTGCCCCGAGACCTCGGAGAGGTGCTGCCAGCCAGTGTAGGCGGTACTGAGCTGCATGGGCCAATGGTCCGACCAGGCGCAAGTCGGCTTCTGAAAGGGCCCCTCTCAACCTTGAGGGTCTCCAGATGTTCTTGAACTACAGCTCCCCATCAGCCCTGACCAGCCACGTCGCCTGGGAACAATGGGATTTGTAGTCCGACAACGTCAGGCACCCAAGGTGGAGGAAGGCTGCTCTGAAGTGGTAAAAATCACTCCCAGTGCGTTTGGTAACCCGAATCACATCAGGTTCATTTATAATTTGCTTTTCCTTTAAGGAGACAAAGTGGCATGTGTGGTTCTTGCTCGCAAATAAGCAGTTTTACCTTCGCAACAGCTGTGTGAGGTAGGTTAGGTTAAGCAGTAGCGACTGGCCCTGAATTCCTGAAGGAGTCTTGTAGAGTGTATTCTGGATCCCTATTTCCAACCCAACAGAGTCTCATGGCCTAGTGTGGATGGGAGCTTAAATATAGAAAGCATAAGAACATAGCAAGGCGACATTCCAGCTCAGACACTTAGTTTATCAGCTCAGTAGTCTTTATACTGACAGGCTATAGAGTCGCAGACAGGACTTTCCTAGACGCTACAGAGTGAAACTGGACCTTCATACAAATCCCCAGAATATGAGCCTGGGTTTCATCATTCTGTATAGTTGCGCAAGTGGCAGTTTCTACCCTGCACCTTGCCACACTTCTATACCTGAAAGGTGTATAAATCCTTAATTCTTGGGGACCTGGTTCACCTGTAGTTTCATTGTTTGTATATATTTGCTTCAGGAAGGAAGCTTTTGCCACTCGTCAGGCACAATTTGTAGTAAAGCGAGTTGCCCGAATTGCCTCATGGAAACCATGCAGTGAACTTTATGATTAAATGAGGAGTCACCCATTTGTCTCTCTGTTCAGTGTCCCACACTAGCCACTCCTTCCTTCTTGGATGTGTCACACAGTGTTGCTTCAGCCTCAACACCCCACTTCTCTTGGGTACACCTCCACCCTTTTGATCTGGCATCCATCTTGTTCCCTTGACTTAGAAATTCTCGCCTGACTCTGTCCCTGGTTAGATAGATCTGATTTCTCAGGTGTATGCCAAGGAATCACTTTCATCTCAATGCCCCCCTCTGGGTAGTTATCTTCCTGCTCCTAATTGGTCTCATTAGCAAATTGCTCCTGCCTTTATCCCCCATAAAGAACCAACAAGTTCTGACCCAGATAGCTCTCTTGGCCCTTGCCCCCCATCCTTTATGACAATCTACATTTCTCACTGTGCTCTGCTTTTCTTGGCTGGTTTTCTTCTCTTGTCTCCAACTGACTTTCATGTTTCTTCCAATTTCAGACCATGTTTCCTCTTCCCCAATCTCCTTGACTGTACTGTCAAAAGCTTTTTCTCCCTGAAATTTACAGGTGTCACTCTGTTTTCTCCATCTAGGCTAAGAGTTCACCTGCCATTCCTTTCAACATCACTAATTTCAGAGCTTCCTACTTCAGGAATTGTTTCTCTTTTTTGAGGAGTTTGTCTTTGGGTTCCCTACTAAGGTTTTTTTCCCCCTCCTCTGTCCTCCTCCTAAGTTAAATTTCCTCTTTGAGTAGCTGCCCATTCAGCCTTCTCTTTCTGATCCTCATACTTTTTCTGTAGGGGAAACAGATGCATGAACATGCAGCTACATTTTTCATCTGTTAGATGCTTCCCCTTAACTGCATCTAATCTGCTTTTGCAGGTATTGTCCTCTTTTATCTGTAAGGAGACTCTTGCCCACAAACAAGCACCTGGCTTTCATGGGAAAACTTGACATCATGATCTCTCCTCTCCCCAATTGTCTGTTGATTCTGTGAATATTACACACAGTCTGCCCAAAATTTGTCTCATTCTAGACAGCAGTGCTCTCTCACCTACTACCTATTCTAGATGAAACAGCTTATTTTTCCCCTGTGTGGAGTCTCATCTCACTCAAAGCCAGTAATTCCTGCACAGATTGCTGTGACACATTTGTGTGCTGTGAGATGTAATAAATAAATAGAATCATTATAATTTGCCATCAGCTCAAAGCACTCAGCCCATAGTGCCTCCTGGGTACCTGCGTGATTCTTTGCTCTACCCTTACTTACATCTCCTTCCTGGGGAAGGACAGTTGTGGCCCATCTCAGTATTGGATGTGATTGGATCATTCAGTTGCTCCTGATGCAGAGATGAAGGGAGTCTGTCCGTTGCATCTCTGTGTGAGTTACTGCTCTGAGCTTACATTGAGAAGAAGCACTTGTAGAACAGTGACTTGTCTCGAAACACAGGTGAGCTCTTCCAAATGTGGGAAATTCTTAACACTTTCATTTTCTGAAAGCAAACCACTTCAGGTGTGTCTCCAATTATAATTTAGGGAAGTAAGCTCTAGCTATCAGAAGCTTAGGTAACAGTGCTCAGAGTGTTGTTGGCTGCAGGTGCTTGGGGTGAGAGGATGGGGGGGGGCACGGGAATTCCCATTCCACACCTTGTTTTTCCACCGTTTGCTGGGAAACAGCCCACACAGGGCCGGCAATCCTTTTGTTTGGCTGCCATCCATGTGTTAAAAGCAGTGTTACCTTTCAGTGTCCTCCCCACGCCTCACCTTGGGATTCCCCAGGTACATTTACCACTTGGATCATTCTTGCTACTTCCCCTTTATCCCCACCCTCTTTTACCATCTAGATTTTTACATAATATCCTTGTGATGAAATCTGCCACGCATAATCTGCCATTTTAAATAAATGATCTAAAAATAAAACTTGAATCCAGAATCAAAGCCTTAATTCTCTCAACAGTGTTGAATGTGGATGAAGAGGCTCATATTTTGGTCCTCCACCATTATTTTCCTGAAAGGAGATTGAATCATAGAATTGTAGAGTTGGAAGGGAACCCAAGGATCATCTAGTCCAACCCCCTGCAATACAGGAATTGTTTTTTAAAAGCAGATCTTATTTATTAATTTTTCACAAAGAAAAAATATATCCAAATTTTAACATAAACCATGTTACTTTATCAATTGACTTTCTGTCCTCCCCTTCCGTGGTCTCCATATTTACCCTTAAATGCTACATATTTCACGTACTGTTTAATTTAACCTATTTATCTTATTCACACTGTTGCTCATATTTCAAATCTTGCTCGTCTTTTCATCTTGCTATAATAGTTCTTTAAATACTCAATAACAATACAGGAATCTTTTGCCCAACATGGATTGGGGTGCTTTAAGAGTGAAGAACCGAGATGATAATTTGATTTGTTTTAAAATTCAAATGTAGTACCGAAAAGAATTTGCTGGCTTAAATATTCACTTAATGTCATGGGCTTACTTTACTGACCCTGCGTGCCTGTAGGGAGAGACTGGGAACATGAATTGAGTTTCTCATCTGAAAAATTGGATTAATAGTGATGAGGTGCTTTCCTTCTGGGCAAATTTGAATAACATAAATCATGTATGCCTTTCCTTCAGATCAGATCCTAATAAGAATTAGTGATTATGTGTTTTCTCCTAAGTACTCAAGGAACTTTGCATATGTTGTTTCAGTAATTCATAGAGCAGCCCTGTAAGATAAGCTAGTGAAAACTGGTTGGGGCTAGTATATAGATTGACAAGTTGCTTTTAACACAAGCCTTAATTAAAAGGTCCTACATAAATTTAGCAGCGATGAAGTAAGAGGGCAAATTCTTTTTTGCATCAGCAGCTGATTAAAGATTAGGTTCTGGACCATAGAAGAGTAACTGCATAGTTTTTATAGCGGAGGTTAATAAACAATGGGATCTGTATTAAGACTGGTACTATTTAACATTTATAAATGATCCTGTAGTCAAGTCTGCAGATTATTGGTTGCTTTTTATGTGGCGCTTGCCTGCATTTAGTTGAACCCCAGCTTTCTAAATACAATGAAATAAATAACAATTGATGAATAACCAGAATAGGAATAACCCAAGCAGCCTGCAGAGAGTCCCAAAAGTGTCTCTGCAACTAGGTAAATAGGAATGAAATGACAAATGAGATTTTCTCTTAAGTGAGTGTAAAGTGAGGCGCCCACAGGTAGAAAATCTTAACCACATAGAAACATGGAGGGTCTAAAGTGTCTGTGACTATCTATTAATATATCTTGGGGGGAGGGGGTCATTGTTGATAACTTAATGAAAATGTCAACAGGGTGAGGTTGTGGTAAAATAGTAAACTCAAGAATGGATGGGGAACAAAATAGCCACTGCTTAATGCCCTTTTATAAAAAGATGCTAAGCCCACCTTCGGAATATCGAATACAGTTCTCTCTCTCTCTCTCTCTCGCACACACACACACACACACACACAAAATCTCAAAAGACATATTGGAGAAATGGAAGAAGTGCAGGTAAGGACAGCCAAAATGATCACGGGGTTGACAGTCCTTTGTTGTTTCAGAAAAGACAAAATTATTTGTGGCTTCCTTGTTCAGAAAAACAATGGGGCAATGAGAGATGTTTATGAATGGTGTGCGGAATGGGGAAGAGGGAGGACAGATAAATTTATCCTTCCCATCCTGTAATACTAGAACTAAAGGGTAGATTAAATAGATGGTAGTCACTTTAGGACAGATGGAAAAAAATAGGGCAGAATTAACTTATAACAGGCGAGGACTGAAGACTTTTAAAAATTCAAGTAGACGTTTCAACCAAAGTTTGATTTTATAGTTTAACCATCTACTTTTTGTGCTGTATCCTTGCCAACCTCCTAGTGATAACTATAGTTAAGCAGTATATAAATTGTTTAAATACAAAGAAAATAAAAATAATACTCTAATTCATGGCCTGCTTGTGGCTTCCTGGAAGCATCTGCCTGGCTGCTGCTGGAAACGTTGATGGGCTCGACGGCCTCGGTGCAGCTGGGCTCTCCTTCCCCTGTTGCTGTTATCCCTATATTTCAGATGGCAGACCAAGGCTGAAGGATGGCGCCTTACGAACTTACGGCTGAGTTGAGATTTGAAATGGGGGTTATTAAAACCAGATTTCAAGCTCTCATCCACTGAGCTATCCCAGCTCATTGTTGTACAGCACTTTGCATCTAATTAAAAATCTTGTTTTCCGGGAAGCTGAACTCATTCCTGTCCCAAGAGGTGGGGGCGGTTTCGTGCTGCCGCAAAAAAGTTTGACCCTCTTGGCTTCTTATGACAAACGACTTTTGCTGATTTCCATCTCCCCGTTTTTCTCCCCACCTTTATAGCAAGTGACCAGCAATGGAACTGCAGGGGGAGGTGAAGCAGTTGCTGAGACCCAGCAGCAGAACCAGCCCCCACAGCAAGCTCCAAATGCTTGGCAGGTCATCAAAGGAGTCTTGTTCAGGTGAGATCTCGACTGCTCTAGAACTGCCGCGTTGTCATCCGGTGTGTGTATATATCACACTAGAAGGTGGGGTGTGTGTGTGTATTTGGTGTTTGTCCTTAAATCACTTGCTCTTGGACTTACATGGCCTGGGTCAAATTCCTGTACTTCTATGAAAGCAGCCAATACCCACTGTTTTCATGCATCTGCAGGGCAAAGCCCACAATAACTGGTGTTTCTATACCGCTTCAGTGTATTCCAAGCACTTTTTGATATTTTAAATTTTTAAATATTTGTATCCCAATTTTCCAACAGCGGTGCTGCGCTCAAAGCGGCTCACAGTAACAACAAAAGCATTAAAAAATAGCAGACATTTCAACCGGTCATAATCCTATCGAAAACACAAGAGCATGCAAAGCAAAAGCAAACACGTTCAGCAGACAATACGAACTCAAATGATCAGAAATGGCTTCTGAGCACCAGCCCTATGCCAGCAGACATGCTCTTTCTTTGCAAAGATGATCTCAGCCATTCTTGCGACCCAAGACACCCACACTGAGAGTTGGTGAGGGGATACAGTGGTACCTCGGGTTAAGTACTTAATTCGTTCTGGAGGTCCGTTCTTAACCTGAAACTGTTCTTAACCTGAAGCACCACTTTAGCTAATGGGGCCTCCTGCTGCTGCTGCCGCGCCGCCGGAGCACAATTTCTGTTCTTATCCTGAAGCAAAGTTCTTAACCTGGAGCACTATTTCTGGGTTAGCGGAGTCTGTAACCTGAAGCGTATGTAACCCGAGGTACCACTGTAGTGGCTTGCCTGTGGCCGTCCAGTTAAGTTTATGAAAGAGGTGGCATTTGAAGTAGGGACTTATACTGGCTCCTATCTTGGCCTCCTAGGCACACTGTCTCAACTGCATAGCACTAAATGACCAACCTAAAGCCTGTTTCTCTAAGGTGAGCTGAAGTGCCTCTGCCTCTCACCATCAGCTCAGATCCTCTGAATGCCCAAGGAGCATCCCTTGGTGCACAGTAAACCAGTACGCTTCCACCTCTCTGCATCACCTTGGAGCTAGAAAAGGGAAGTGGAGCCGTGTGGGTTTCACTCTGTGCCAACAGGGCTTCTGAGCTCAGAGAGCACCCATCATTGCATGCAGAGACAGAGCGACCAATGTGCCTAAGGAGTGCAGGGAGGCAGAGCAATCTGATGTGCCTCTGCTCCCCCTCCTGGCTTTTCAGGTGCAAGCGGAAGCATGGGGTGCAGAGGTCCATCACCTTCACTCTGGGTTTATAGGCTCAGGGCTTATTTTTTGCCCCTGGCCTGGAGCTGAAAAGAAGGAACAGATTTGTCTCTGATCCTGTTCTACATTCCAGACATAAGAACCTAGGGAGCTGCCTTATGCCGAGTCAGACCCGTGGTCCATTTAGCTCAGTATTGTCTGCACTGGCAGGCAGATTCCCAAGCTTTCAGACGGGGTTCTCTCCCAGCCATACCTGAAGATGTTGGGGCTTGAACCCAGAACCTTCTGCGTGCAAAGCAGGTGCTCTACCACTGAACTACACTCCCCCCCTTAATAAAAGGGGCATCTTGTCCTTTGGAAGGTGGGGGGAGGTGTCCTTTTTGGTTAGTCAGAATTTGCCAGCCCCTGGTCCGGATGGTCAAAAACTGCAGCTGGAGGCTTGCATGATTGAATTCTCCACCATGCAAGAAACATTCCCTACAGATCAATCTAACAGCAATAAAACTAACATGCTGGGACGTCAGCTGGGCTAGACCAGACCTCTGTCATCTTCTTCACTGCTCTTCTGCATGCAGAAAGTTATTCTATATGGAGGACAATAAGCAGCTTCCCTCCACCTGCAGTTTGAAGTAGCACATTGAAGAAACAGGCTTTATGTGCTATTTCATGAGACCTAAGAACCATGGCTTTATGTCCTTGTGAACATGGCGGTGGTCTTCCTCCAAGTGATTAGTATGTAGGTAGTGGCTTGTATGCAGAATCAGACCATTGGTCCACCCAGCTCAGTATTTGTGTGTCCCCCGACTGGGAGAAAAAAATAAAAGCTCCCATGTGAGAGCAGGGAGGATCTTCTACTTTCTGTGTGAGACAAGGGTTACGAGCTACCTTTGAGAGAGTAGGATTGTGTTTTCTCTTTCTTTCTCTGTTTTTGTTTTTATTTAGATTAGTTTATATTTCCGTAAAAAAAGCTTTAATAAAATCTTATTTTTAAAAAAGAATTTGTCTACACCAGCCTTCTTCAGCTTAGCAATGTGAGAGAGCCAGCGTGGTGTAGTGGTTAAGAGCGGTGGACTTGTAATCTGGGGAACCGGGTTTGTGTCTCCGCTCCTCCACATGCAGCTGCTGGGTGACCTTGGGCCAGTCACACTTCTCTGAAGTCTCTCAGCCCCACTCACCTCACAGAGTGTTTGTTGTGGGGGAGGAAGGGAAAGGAGAATGTTATCCGCTTTGAGACTCCTTCGGGTAGTGATAAAGCGGGATATCAAATCCAAACTCCTCCTCCTCCTCCTCCTCCTCTTCTTCTTCTTCTTCTTCTTCTTCTTCTAGCACCCTCCAAATGTTTGGGGCTAGAACTCCAATGCTGGCTGTAGCCCAAACCCACATCAGGCTTTGTACATCTACAAATTGGAGAGCCAGAAGTGGTGCAGCAGTTAAGAGTGTTGAACGAGGACTCAGGACTCCAGGGTTCGAATCCCCACTCAGCCATGAAGCTCACTGGGTGACCTTGGACCAGTCACTGCCTCTCAGCCTAGCCTCCCTCACAGGATTGTTGTGGGGAATTAAATGAGGGGAGGGAGAACCATATACGCCAACTCTGAGCTCCTTGGAAAAAAGGCTAGATACAAATAATAAAATATCCGGAGGGCGCCAAGGCGAGGAAGGCAAGTGAAGCCTGTCCGGGGCTGTCTGGGATTTCAGCCAGCGTCTTTTACTGCTCTCTTTAGAAATGCGAGGGCTTGAACCTTGAACCTTCTGCATGTGACGCAGCTGAGTTAAGAGTCCTTCCCCTTTCTAGAAGGAAGGGCGTGCGTGGGGCCATCCTATAGGCCTGTGCCAAAGTGTGTTCAGTAAAGTATTAAGCTGATTGCTACCCTAATTAACTTTTAAGTTAAGCACCTCTTCTCTAAGTTTTGGCGGCATCTTTCCAGGGCAGAGGTCCCCATAAGGCTTTTAACACCAGTCATTAGAGCCAGCTCTTTTGTCACTTGGGATCTCGATAGTTTGGTTTATGGGTGAGACTGCGGAGAGAAATGTCTGTGCTTTGACGTCTGTGTTTTGTGTGAGTCAATGCAACCAGACCCTGATGCAAAGTGAGGCACTGGGCTTCAGGAAGGAAGTGCCTGGCAGTGGCAGGGTCCTTCCCAAAGCTGGGAAAGCACAGACTAGGCTTTGGGAAGGAGGAGGGAGAACTCTAGGATCCTGTCAGGGCCCTTATGCCTCCTTCCCAAAACCCAGTGCAGCGTCAATGTTGCTGAGGGCCTCTCTAAAAAGGCTTTGAGGGCCACAAGTGGCTCTTGGGCTGCGTGTTGAACCACCCTGGTCCAGAAGTTGCTGGACCACAGCTCCAGTCATCAAGCAGGTGCCTTCCCTGTACTCATTTTGGCGCCTGCTAAAAATGTTCTTGTTTAGACTTACCTACCCAAACACTTAAGAAAGTTGAGCTACATTTATTTATTTATCATAGAATTTTGTAATATAAACAATAATCAAGCAACATGGACACTGACAAACTGGAAAGTGTCCAGAGGAGGGCAACCAAAATGGTCAAAGGCCTGGAAACGATGCCTTATGAGGAACGGCTAAGGGAGCTGGGCATGTTTAGCCTGGAGAAGAGGAGGTGAAGGGGTGATATGATAGCCATGTTCAAATATATAAAAGGATGTCACATAGAGGAGGGAGAAAGGTTGTTTTCTGCTGCTCCAGAGAAGCGGACACGGAGCAATGGATCCAAACTACAAGAAAGAAGATTCCACCTAAACATTAGGAAGAACTTCCTGACAGTAAGAGCTGTTCGACAGTGGAATTTGCTGCCAAGGAGTGTGGTGGAGTCTCCTTCTTTGGAGGTCTTTAAGCAGAGGCTTGACAACCATATGTCAGGAGTGCTCTGATGGTGTTTCCTGCTTGGCAGGGGGTTGGACTCGATGGCCCTTGTGGTCTCTTCCAACTCTATGATTCTATGATTCTATGAACATTCCACATTTAACGTTCAGTTAAACAATTTGGGACTTCTCCCTCCAGGGATTCCCAAAAATTTCAATTTGTATTCTGATCACTCCATGCCTTCACTTCTTCCCAAGAGAAGGCTAGCCACCATCCCGAAAAGCTGAGGTGATTTTAGTCTGTTTTAGCATTTAAAGTATGGTTGTGAACAGTCAAGTGGTGTATAATTTTCATGAAATAAATAAATAACAATTTCTGACCTTTGGCTGGGTCTGATGGGTGTTGGAGACTAACACCCTCTGGAGGACCACAACCTCCCCATCCCCAGCATAGGAGAAGTTGTGGCATGCGTTGTAATCCGGAGCTTATTTACTCAGAGTGGCTCCCTGTCAATATCAGTGGGCCTTACTGCTGTAAGTAAGCATGCAGCCTTCGACTTGCAGGGAGAGGTCTTCCTAGACTTCCAAAGGTCTCTTTCTGGGTTTTATCAAAGGCTTTGTCCTCTTCATGCTTCTCAAGCTTGAAAGCACAGAAGCGTGGTTGTGTTTCTCCGCTATTCTGCTTTAGCGTGTGGATCAATGACACTCCTTAATACGTGTGTGATGGCCTCTTGGGGTTTTTGTGGCTTGTGGGGATGAGGCCTACTGATCTTTTTCAGGGTTGCGGTTCTCTCTTGCTGGTCGTGGTGGTGGTTGGTTCCCCATCTGGCCTCTCCTTTATGGTACTCCGGGAGTGCACAGAGCTTGAAGCATGAGAAAAAGTTGCAGCTGGTATGGGAATCAAAGCAAATAGAGAGCGGTAGCTTCAGCCAGGCAAAGGGCCTTCTCGGTAGTGTGCCCTCCCTACGGAACGCCCTGCCTTCAGATGCCAAGAAGATAAAGAATTACACAACTTTCAGAAGACATCTGAAGGCAGCCCTGTATCGGGAGGTTTATAATGCTGGATGTTTTATGTTTTTAGATATGCTGTAAGCCGCCCAAGGCCAGTGCTAGAAATCCCCTGGGCGCCAGGCACATTTTGCGCCTAGCGTGGGTCCAGTTGTAAACATGCAGAGATCTCTCGGCACCAGGATGGCGACCGACATCGCCATCGTGTTGACAATATACACAGTTCATTTTCAGCTTTGTAACCCAAGGGGGAGGCACCTAGACATTCCATTGTGGCGGCCGTCACCTAGGTTTGAGGTGCCATTTGGTGAGTAGCTTAGGTATCCCAGTCACTAACACTGTTCTCGGGACGAGTGACGGTTCCAGAGGGCTCTGAGATAAGTTGGTCGGGTAGGGCGGAGTTGACTAAATTGAGTAATGCTGTTTCAGATACTGCTCCTTTCGTAGCATTCGCCATCTAGCCTCGCCATCTAGCCACTTGCCCAACGAAATCGGCCCACCAATAGCATTAGCAGGAGCCAACCTTTTTTAACGCATTCAAATGTCCCCTGAAGAGCAAGGTGACCAGGTGGGAAAGAGGAACCAGAGAGATTTTGTGCCATTTCCAAAGCCATTATTGCTTGGGATGCTATATTGGCTCTTTGAGCTGTGTCAGCAAAACGTTTTGGCATCTGTTCAGTGCCAGCTGAGCGATGAACTTCCGTATGATTAGAACGGTTAAAACATTTCCATTTATTAATGCAAATCAGATTGGAACAGGCTCGGCGCTGGCGTGTTCTCCTTGTTCCAGAAATGGGCAAATGCTGCAGTAATGCACTTCCAAAATTGTGGGTATGCAAAAAAAAATCATCTTTACTTGGCAAGGCCCCCACCCCCCCACCCCGGCTGCTGACATTGATCCAGAACATTGCTTTGAAGTTGAACGAAATAATCCACCCTTCATTGGGCTCAGCATTTTCCAGATGGTTGTGGCCCATTTTAAGTGGGGAGTCTTAGAGGAAGTCGCAGAATAGAATAAATGATTCCATTCTTTTAGTCTGGTAATTCAGAACTGTTGACAACCAAGGAAAACAGGCTTTCCACAGGCATTGCTGCCCCTCCTGCCACACATGTCTTGGTGAGTCACCTGTGGCAAAAAGGAAGTAAAAAAGGATCCGATTTTTGTAAAGCTTCCCTGCCGAATCACTCGGTTAGCTAATTAACCTCCTGGCTTAAAACTGATTGATTGGCCGGCTAGATTTGTGTGTGTTTATGCACTGTGAAAGCTCCTGAAGGATATTTGACAGGGGCGGTGGGGAAGATCTTGAAGGAAGGTGACATTGCCTCTTGGGTGCGTGAATTTTCAATTAAGAGATACCGGTCATTGTCTGGAGAAGAGCAAGGAATCTGCATTCCCCCCCCCCCCAATCAGATTTGGGAAGCTGGCAACACTATCTGGCCCTCCTAGGTTTGTGAGTTTCACAGATGATTCATGAGGCAGCGGAAGCCAGCGGTGCTGTGGTTCTGTCTTCCCAGTTGGCTGGTTATCTTCAGCTATAATTTTAAACACACTAGCCTGCGAATGCCGGAAGAGACGTGCGTAGCTTCTCTGCAGAACCAGACGTGCTTATATATGCAAGGCAGGGCGCCAGGGCAGGGGTCTGGGTCTCTGAGGTCCATTCATTCCGAAGCAAGCGTACCTGAGAAGTAGAATAAGCCGGTTGTGCAAGACAATGGATTTGCCTCGTTAACCGTGTTGTGTGTGTGGTTTTAATTGACCGTCCATGAATTCAGTAGAGCTTCTGCCAGTCTCTAGTGCACTCCACCATACAGGTAGCATATTCTCAATATACTTTGTGTATTATTCACACAAAGCCCCAGACTAGCATCTTTGCATGTAAAATGTTAGTAATAACAGCGAAGAAGGGGCACATCGGGAGGGGCAATGCTGCCCTAGCATGCCACATTCCGTTCTGCTGATCGTATCTCTCCGCCTGCCTCCTCAAAGGATATTGCAGAAGCAGAGTTAGCTCAGATGGTACCATTGGAGCAAGGAGTCCAATAGAAAGGGACACTGGGGTGGGGGGTGGGGTTTAAATAAGAACAGGCAAGGGCAGGAGGGAGAGAAGCCTGAGCTGCTCCTTTTTACCAATTTGACACAGTGTAAACACAGTTTACACAGTTTGCACTGTGTCAAAAACTGTATGGGACGTGGGTGGCGCTGTGGGTTAAACCATGGACAGCAGCAAGTGGGTGCCAAAGGAGTGGCCAAGGAGGTTGGTGTTGCCGGCAGGCTCCTGGCAACTGTTTGCAAGGTTAGTATGGATGTTACAGTTCTCACAGTTTCTCTAGTTTAAGTCCCCCAGGGCTTCCCATTGTGCCACCAGCAGAACCACTGACCCAGAGTCCCACATTATTGCCATGCCCACCAGGGACTTGGAGAGAAAAGGGAGACAATACATGCAACAGACTCTTGCTGTCCCTTCTCCCTTGCAAAACTCTCCAGTTTCTCTCAGGTAAAATCTCTTACCTGCTCTGGTTTGCCTGCTTCTCAGTAAGCAGCTGAGCTGCATTATAAGGGGAGGGCTCTGCCCACTCACTTGCTACTCTTGATTTTGGGAGCAAGGGGTTAGAGAGGCCTTTGGGGGAAGGAGCCAGGGGGTGGAGCCAATGTGTCTGGTCCTTCAGCCCCTTGTTTAGTTCAAGGTATGGCCCCTGCGAACAAGCAGAGTTTGACACAAATTCATCTTCGGGAAGGTTCTCTTTAATGTTGAGGCTGTTAGCAATTTCTTTGTGCAGTAGCTGCCTCTAGAAGGAACAGCCAGCTTATCTCGGCATCTTGTATTGATTCTCTACTTTTCTCTCTCTCTCTCCCCCCCCCCCCCAAAGGATCTTTATCATTTGGGCCATCAGCAGTTGGTTCCGTCGTGGGCCGGCACCACAGGATCCAACCACCGCTGGCGGAGCACCCAGGGCGCCCAGCCGCAATCTCTTTCCTAAAGACACTTTAATGGTAAGTGTGACCAGGAACATGGGTTGGCTGGGCCCCAAAGTTTGCAAAGTGTAAACAAGTATGCACTCAGTATGTAAAAGTACAATTACGCGCCTGTATGATCTGGATTAAAAAATTGCAGCCTGTAGAACTCTGCAGCCTGCAGAAGTCACAGAAGCTGAGCAGATTTGCAGCATTTCTCTCATTCTGTGTATTGCGTTCTGCCAGTTTTACTGTACTGCATAAATTTCTTTATTGAAGCTTCTTTGACACGACAAATTTTTTAAAGGGGGAAAAGAGACGAAAGAGGGCTCCCGATTCTTTGTCTGTCAATTACATAAAAAAGAATTATTCAAAACATTTGCTCCACGGCATCATCCTCTAGTTTTACCGTATTGCATCTTTTGTTCTGGAAGTCTTACGCAGCAGCTCATCAGCCACCTGAAAACTGAGCAGGCATTGCCCACGTGCTTTTCAGTGTACCTTTGCAGCCATGAGGGGGTGGCTAGAACCTTGCTTTTTCTCTTGAATGGGTAGCCGATTCCCCCCCCCCCCCCCCCGCACTGCTGAGGGATTGCAGTAAATGCATAGCCCTGATCATCGTAACAGTAAAGAAGCTGAACATTTGCCTGGGTCTATTCCTTTATTGCAGCCCATGATACAGGCTTCCCTGCCTCAAATAATGCTCTTCTCTTCTCCCTTCAGGATCTTCATGTCTATATATCAGAGCATGAGCACTTTACAGATTTCAACGCTACCTCCGCGTTGTTTTGGGAGCAGCGGGATCTTGTCTACGGGGACTGGACCAGTGGCGAGAATTCCGACGGGTGCTATGAACACTACGGAGAGTTAGATATTCCGGAGGTGCGTGAGCAATGCATGTTGCTGGCCGGCTGTTCTCCAGCTGCACTCAAGCCAAGCCCCCTGCTGCAGACCTCACTTTTCTTCCTACTTCTCTGCAGTGGGCTGCCTGTACTTAAGGGTACTCTCCATCTCCAGACACCAAAAGCAAAACTGCTTTAAGAAATACATTGCCTGGACTGGACTAGGAAGCATCTCTTCTTCCATGTTAGAGACAGTAGTTCCTCCACATTAGCAAGAGTTTATAGAGCTAAGAGGGACGCGGGTGGCACTGTGGGTTAAACCACAGAGCCTAGGGCTTGCCGATCAGAAGGTCGGCGGTTCAAATCCCCGTGACAGGATGAGCTTCCGTTGCTCGGTCTCTGCTCCTGCCAACCTAGCAGTTCGAAAGCACGAAGTGCAAGTAGATAAGTAGGTACCGCTTCAGTGGGAAGGTAAACAGCGTTTCTTTGCGCTGCTCTGGTTCGCCAGAAGCGGCTTAGTCCTGCTGGCCACATCACCCGGAAGCTGTATGCCGGCTCCCTTGACCAATAAAGCAAGATGAGCGCCGCAACCCCAGAGTCGTCCGCGACTGGACCTGATGGTCAGGGGTGCCTTTACCTTTACCTATAGAGCTAAGAGAGAGAGACTGGTGTGACCCACTGTCTGAATGTCCAGTACTGATTTAAAAGCCATGAGTGGTGATGATCCTTTATGAATGCAAATAGGGGCATCACTCCATTCTAGCACCTCAAAAGTCTTACCCAATCTCCTAGCCCAAGCGTGGGGAAACCTTAGGCCTGCCACATGTTATAAACTACAGCTCCCATCAGGCCCAGCAACCGTGGCCAAGGAGGATGGGAGTTGTAGTTCTGGAACAACTGGAGCACCAGAGGTTCCCCACATCTGACTGGCTATGGCAATTTGAATGGGGAAGCCCTCTTGGAAGACAGGGAAGCAGGACAGGACGGGTCTGGGGGAAGCTTTCTGTCTTTGGCCTTTTAAAATGTTAGGTGCTCAGAGAAGGCTTGGAAGGGCTAGGGGGACAAAGGAAGGAGAAGCCAAAGCTACTGTTTGACATTTTAAGGCAGACGATCCTTAACATTAGGAGGGAGCTTGTGTTTTTATATTTTGCTGGAAGCCTCCCAGAGTGCCTGCAGCTAAAAAAGCCAATGCAATTCTGGGCTGCATCAATAGGAGTATAGCATCTAGATCAAGGGAAGTAATAGTGCCACTGTATTCTGCTCTGGTCAGACCTCACCTGGAGTACTGTGTCCAGTTCAAGAAGGACACTGACAAACTGGAACGTGTCCAGAGGAGGGCAACCAAAATGGTCAAAGGCCTGGAAACGATGCCTTATGAGGAACGGCTAAGGGAGCTGGGCATGTTTAGCCTGGAGAAGAGGAGGTGAAGGGGTGATATGATAGCCATGTTCAAATATATAAAAGGATGTCACATAGAGGAGGGAGAAAGGTTGTTTTCTGCTGCTCCAGACAAGCGGACACGGAGCAATGGATCCAAACTACAAGAAAGAAGATTCCACCTAAACATTAGGAAGAACTTCCTGACAGTAAGAGCTGTTTGACAGTGGAATTTGCTGCCAAGGAGTGTGGTGGAGTCTCCTTCTTTGGAGGTCTTTAAGCAGAGGCTTGACAACCATATGTCAGGAGTGCTCTGATGGTGTTTCCTGCTTGGCAGGGGGTTGGACTCGATGGCCCTTGTGGTCTCTTCCAACTCTATGATTCTATGAGTCAGATGGGCAACATAAAACTAGTAGTATTACTCCAACAGCTGTGGCTTCCTTGATCACCTCCTTGCTGTGTTGCGTCCCCCCCGCCCCCCAAAAAATGTTTCAGTAAAATGGATGAGGCCAGTAATCCTATTGCGTTGGTTGTTTTTTCCCCCAGAGCGTTCAGCACAACGGCTCCATGTACATCCACGTGTATTTTACGAAGAGCGGGTTCCACCCCGATCCGAAACAGAAGAACCTGTACAGGCGACTCGCCACGGTCCACACGTCTCGAAGTAAGCCTTGCCCCCCGTCCCTCTCTATTTGCCGGGAGGCTGCAGCCAATGGTTGTGGGTAGAGATGTCTGCACTCAGCACTGTTCTCCCCCCTTCCCCCAGGGCACCTAGCTCCTCGCCTTCTTGTCACATCCTGCCACTTGCCCCACTGAGGCCCCCATTCCCAATTCCAGTAAGTGATGCATTTCCTCTCTCTCTCATCTCTCTCTCTCTCTCTCTTTCTCTTTCCCTCCAACCATCCTGGAGCGATGATAGGGGCTTGAGTGCTACTGGGGCTGCCTTGTCCTTTATGTGGCTGATGCATTTCTGTGCAGTCAACACGGTGATGCTTGATGGGGAACTGCAAATGGCTTTGGTAGCCACATGCTAGGAAGCTCCAGCGAGTTGCAGATTCCCAGTGCACATTTGCTGTGATAATGGATTGGGGGGGGGGTTCCCTCTCCCCACGCCGGAATTCAGTATGGTTCGTGATGTGTGTTCTCTCATATTTGAGCACGCATTTCGGTATACAGTGGTGCCCTGCAAGACGAATGCCTCGCAAGACGGAAAACCCGCTTTCCGTTTTCCAATGCACTTCGCAGGACGAATTTCTCTATGGGCTTGCTTCGCAAGACGAAAATGTCTTGCGATTCCTGGGGTTTTTTTTCCGCTCCCCACCCCCTTTTTCTAAGGCACTAAGCTGCTAATAGCCTTTTAGCAGCTAATCCGCTAATCCCTTAAGCCTTTAATAGCCGCTAATAGCCGCTAATAGCGCTAATCCGCTAATCCGCTCATGGGCTTGTTTCGCAAGACGAAAAAACCGCTAGATGAAGAGACTCGCGGAACGGATTCTTTTCGTCTTGCGAGGCACCACTGTATTTTCGTTCAGTGGTTGGAGCCCTATGGAAATGCCACTGGCTTTCAGCAAAGCAGTGTGTGTGTGTGTGTGTGTGTGTGTGTGTGTGTTTTGTAACATCTGGAAAAGGCATGGGGGTATTTGAACCCATGAGCAAGAGCCTATATTCTGCAGTGGCAATTCTTCCTGGAGCTTTCCAAATCTTGTATAAATTCAAGTGCTAAGGGCAGCACTGAACATGTTCTGTACCCCTCAAAGTCTGCATCTGAAAACTGAAAATTCTGAGCTCAGAGTTAGTTTTGCAGGTCTTATGCTATATATTGCTTGGGGGGGGGGGATTTGTAAATTTCCTGCCAATTCACCTTTTGTTTTTGTGGTACCGCCCTGGGACAATAGTAGTGATGGGAGGGAGAGCAAAGGAACCAAGCAATTCATTGATATTATACACCCATAAAAACAGAAAAGCATAACTGCGTTGGACTTGTTCCTTCTCCTTTTTGGCATATGTGTATTTGCGCAGAGGGGTTTGCTGCTGCTCCTTTTTTTTTTTTTTTTTACTGTATTCTTGCAGCTCTGCACGAGTATATGAAGAACACCCCCTCCTCTGCATCAGAGGCCCTTCTCTGTGTGCCCTACCTGAGGGTGGAGTGGGAAGTGGCTGCGCGAGAGCAGGCCTTTTCAGTGGTGGCCCCCTGTCTGTGGAATCCTCTCCCCAGAGAGTTGTGCCAAGCCCCATCTTTGTCACTTGTTAAGTACCAGGCTAAGAGTGGCTGGGGAAACAAATAAATTAATAATAATAATAATAATAATAATAATAATAATAATAATAATAATAATATAATAATAATGTATTATATAATAATTACATTATTATATAATATATATTACTATATAATAATTATATTATTGTATGTATATTATTATTATTATTATTATTATTATTATTATTATTATTAGACCTTTTCACTCACTCAGGCCTTTGGTAATTGCCTCCTTCAACAGCGTTCATATTTTACTGAGGTGCGTAGGACTTTTCCTAGTATATTGCTGGATGAGCCTTTTATGCATTGTTCATCATTTTAAGGTCTTTTTTTATTGCACTTGTTTCACTTTAGGATTTTTTTCTTTTGTACAAAAGGACTGGCAAATGCAGGAAATAATAATGACAACGACCGTGAGCGATAGAAACCCAGGTTGAAGCGTGCTTGCAGTTCTCAGGTTCAGGATAATGCTACTGTCTAGCTTTACCTGCTAGTAGTGTTTTGCATCTGCTTACCTTTCCTTCCCCTTTCTTCTTTGCAGTGATAAATAAGTATAAGCGCAGACGGTTCCAGAAAACCAAGAATCTGCTCACGGGGGAGACAGAAGCGGATCCCGAAATGATAAAAGTAACAATTACTTATTATCTCAGACCCCCTGCATATCGCCCTCCCCTCCCCGTCCTTCTTTAGCTGTCAAGGTCACAGGTTTCCCCCCCTTCCGGCTAGCACACCTCCATTCTTTCTGTCCCCATAATTCATCATTCCCGGATTGTGAGGTTGGCAGCCCAAGGCAGCTCTGGCAGAGCTGAGCCTCTGACAAATCGACATTGGTGGCCAAATCACTATGCTTAATGTTGCAGAACTATTTTCATCATTCCTTTCAGTTCCTCACTTCATAATACGCCGAAACCCTCCACCTGCCGTCTTTCTTCTGAAGCGGGGGGGTGGGAAATGCCATGAACCGTTCTCGTGTATTTATAGTGCTGGAAAGATAATAATTGGGCAGGGTGGGGCGAGATGAAGGCAGGGAGGAAATCTATTACAAACCGCTACAGTAAAAGCCTGGCTTTTTATTGAAACGCTTGGTCTGGAAAAGAGCTCTTTGCGAACTGAGGTTTTGTGGTTCATGCTGGGGGGAAATGTTTTAAGTGATGAGTTGAGGCTTGCCTGTGGTCTGCCCAGAAGCATCTGGCTGCACACTGTTGGGAACAGGATGCTGGGGTAGATGAATTCTTACGTAATGGGGGGGGGGGAGAATGCCTTTGGGGCTGATTTTGGCTCCCTGCCATCCAGATAGAGTCTTTGGGGCGTGTTGGCAAATGAGCAAGAGCGCTATATTTAAGCCTCACTTCTTGCGTGCAGCCGACATTATAATTTGTGGGGACTCTCCTAGCCCGGCCTCCACCACCCCTGTTCAAAATAAAGCTTTGCTGGTCACACCTGTGTCGCTTTGAATTGAGTGAGTGCTGAGACCCCTCCAGCTGCCACTTAGAAGGGCTGTGCCTAAGGCTAGCCAGAGGCCTTTGTCAAGCATGTTGTCTTCTTCTGCAAGCCCGGGGCTTCTGATAGAGCTAATTACAGGGCCTCTTCCTTGGCATCTCTAAACATCTTCCAGGCTGCGGCAGCAAGCAGGAATAGGAGCCGTCCCTTCTGACAGCATAAGGGTCAAAATGGCTTTGAAAACCTTGACTGTATGTATCTGCAGCAGTCCTGCTGCTGGGTTTGATGTGGAAACTGCTTGCAGTCCTTTACGCTTTTGTTGCAGAGAGCTGAAGATTACGGCCCCGTGGAGGTGATCTCACACTGGCACCCAAACCTCACCATCAACATTGTGGATGACCACACACCATGGGTAAAGGGCAGTGTTCCTCCGCCTCTGGACCAATGTAAGGACAACAGATAATTAGTTCCTCAGGCCTCTCGGGTCACAATATACAGTTGCAGCGGGGAGAGAAGAAATAAAAGCATGACCGTGGCACGTTCCCTTTTGCTGAAAGGCTGAAACCGCGGCACGTTCCCTTTTCCCTCAGGCTGACACCCGCAGCCTGGAAATTCCTTCCGGTGTGGGGGGAAAAGGGTCGACTTCTGCAGCCTGCATGGTTAATTTGAAAATCCAGGTTGTTGGGAAGTTTTCAGTTGTGCTAATCTACCCCCCGAGCTTCAATTGGGTTCTCTTTATGGATGTGTTGAGGGGAGAGGAGAGCCGGGAGACTGACGAAGCATGGAGAAAGGTGCACAAAATTATTTTGAAAGTGATATTTCACGTGTAAGGATATTTATGCAAACCGCCAGCTCATTGGAAAGAAAATCATGCCGTGGTGCAGTGCCGCTGTTGTGACATCATAAATTTATGAAATTGTCAGATGCGGGAGACACCTGGGGCGCAGGGCTGTGGGGTTCCTTTTCTGTGTTCCGCTGTGCCTCGGCAGCATCCTGGTCCAGCTGCACAACACGTCCCCCCCTTTTGGACTCTCTTTGTTTCAGATGTGAAATTTGACGCGGTGAGTGGCGACTACTACCCCATCTTGTACTTCAACGATTACTGGAACTTGCAAAAGGACTACTTCCCTATCAACGAGACCCTGGAGCGCCTTCCTTTCCGACTGTCCTTCTGCCCGCTGTCCCTGTGGCGATGGCAGCTGTATGCTGCCCAGAGCACCAAGTCACCCTGGAACTTCTTGGGGGAGGACTTGTATGAGCAGTCGGATGAGGAGCAAGACTCCGTGAAGGTGAGCAGGGAGTGATGGCAGCGATACCATTTCTGGGGGTGGGGAGCTGGGGGAAATCTCACACCCGGCAACCAGCGCATCCCTTTGGCTTCAGATAGTAAATGGGTAGACAGGCCTACAAAGCTCAGGACACAAATTGTCATGGCCCTCTATTAGCTGTGGTAGCTCGTTTACCAGAAGTAATGTATAGCCACTCCGGAGGAGGTGGGGTTGCAGGCTTCACGGCTCCACCACGCGCGCAGTGGGTGGAGGCCAGCCCCCACGTGATTGGGGGGATTCCCGGCCGCGTCACCCCCTGGCCGGCCAATTGGCTGGTTCAGAGGGTGTGGCCTGCCCTATAAAGGCAGGGCGCAGCCGGGGATCTCCCACTTTGTCGCTCATCAGCTGGTATAGTTCTGTAGATGGAAGGGGAGGAATTGCCATCACCTGCCCCGCATATTGAAGGGTAGTCCGGTAAAGGATTCGGGGGGGGGGGGGGCTGTCCAAAGCCTAGGCAGGTGAGGACCTAAGACACGCCCCTAACAGTGACCCCCAGGGGAGTTCCTAGTTGATGTGCGTCAGCAGGACTCCCCCTACTGGTGGTTAACCCTTCCCGGACTTCAAGCAGATGGGCTGAAGTTGGACATAGTCGGTTAGGACCAGTGCCTAAGCCAATACTGCTCATCACCTGTAACCAATAAAGTTGTGGCCTTTTTTTAGCCCATTAACCTTAATAATTGTGTCATGTGTCATTATTTCCACCGGGGGGGGTGTGAACTTGCCACGCAATTAGCATTAACTCTGGAAATGTATACTCGATTCAGATCAAACTAAGCCTTCTACAGCAGAAAAACATCAGGAGGCTTCCTTTGGTCAGAATTGAGTGTACATTTCCAGAGTTAATGGTAAATACATTACATATGACTGGCGTGCTTCTAATTTTGTATATTTTGGGGGGAAATGCCGGTCTTTCTCATACCCTCTTTTTCCTTTTTCCTAGGTTGCACTATTAGAAACCAATCCCTACCTTCTGGCGTTGACTATTATTGTTTCCATTGTACATAGCATTTTCGAATTCCTCGCTTTCAAAAATGGTAGGTTCTAAAATATTTGAGCTGCTTCTCTTCTCTCTCCCCAGCCCCCTTCCCCCCTCCTGCCTGTTTAAAGCCAGAAGGTGAAGGGGCAGGGGAGGATGCCGCAAGGCTCTAGCGCAGCTGCCTGTCTTCCTCCTCAGTGCCTTCTCCGCTTCGAGTCAAAGCCACCTCTGGCCAGATACCAGCCTAGCCAGCAGTACTGGAGGATTGTGGGAGGCAGGTGGCGCTGTGGTCTAAACCACCGAGCCTCTTGGGCTTGCCGATCAGAAGGTCAGCAGTTTGAATCCCCACGACGGGGTGAGCTCCCATTGCTCTGTCCCAGCTTCTGCCAACCTAGCAATTCAAAAGCACGCCATTGCAAGTAGATAAATCGGTACCGCTGAGGTGGAAAGATAAACGGCGTATCTGTGCTCTCTGGTTTCCGTCACGGTGTTCCATTGTGCCAGAAGCGGTTATTCATGCTGGCCACATGACCCGGAAAGCTGTCTGTGGACAAACGCTGGCTCTCTCAGCCTGAAAGCGAGATGAGCGCCGCAACCCCATAGTCGCCTTTGACCAAACTTAACTGTCCAGCAGTCCTTTATCTTTTTACTGGAGGGTTGGGAAGTAGCTCCAGTGAAAAATTGAAAAGCATTCTTTTCCTTTTTGTTTGTCGTCTTCCATTTTAGATATTCAATTCTGGAACAGCAGGCAGTCCCTAGAGGGGCTCTCTGTCCGCTCAGTATTCTTTGGAGTATTCCAGTCCCTCGTGGTCCTTCTCTACATCCTGGACAACGAAACTAACTTTGTGGTGCAAGTCAGCGTCTTCATTGGGCTCCTGATCGATCTCTGGAAGATCACAAAAGTTATGGATGTCAGGGTAAGAGCTGGACAAGGAGGGCAGTTAGTGCAAGAGGGTGTCTGCTCTCGTCTCATCTCTCGTTTCGATGACATGAAATTAGGGTAGTTAAAACAAAACAAAAAATAGGCATGAGATCCAAAAGGATCTCTCCTAGCTGGGCTAATGACCAGTACAGTGGTACCTCGGGTTACATACGCTTCAGGTTACATACGCTTCAGGTTACAGACTCTGCTAACCCAGAAATAGTACCTCGGGTTAAGAACTTTGCTTCAGGATGAGAACAGAAATTGTGCTCAGCAGCAGCAGGAGGCCCCATTAGCTAAAGTGGTGCTTCAGGTTAAGAACAGTTTCAGGTTCAGAACGGACCTCTGGAACGAATTAAGTACTTAACCCGAGGTACCACTGTAAAATGGGAGGATCACAGGGTGGTTTTTTGGTATTAAAAAAAAGAGAGAATATGTGGCATAATAGCAAACAAAACAGTAACATGCAGTTTAAAAGGCCATAGGCTGGCTAATTGAACCAAGGCCTGGTTGAAGAGGAATGCTTTCACCTGGCACCTAAAGATATGTAGTGAAGGCGCCAGGCAAGCCCCCCTGGGGAGAGCATTCCAGAAATGGGGAGCCACCACAGAGAAGGCCCCGTTCTCGTGTTGCCGCCCTCCGGACCTCTCGTGGCGGAGGAGCACAAAGAAGGGCTTTGGATGATGAGCACAGGGTCTGAGTCAGTTCATATGGGGAGAGTCGGTCCTTGAGCTACTGTGGTCCTGTCTCAATGAGTGTAAAATAATTGGGGCGAAAGAAACTAACTGATTGGGCGTGAGCTGCCATTGTCTGACTAGGAAGAGAAAGCAGTTGGGTAACTGCACAAGCCCAGCCATTCGGAACCAAAGAAAAACCTCGCTTGATCAACCCGGCAGCCCATCTTCCCCAGATCCAGTGGTAAACCAGATTCCTCACAAACCGGGCCAGAAGCACATAGACACCCAGTTGCTTCCCAGCAGCTGGTATCCAGGGGCGTAGTGTCTCTGAACACTGAGAGTTCCAGGTGGCCATTGCAACTTAAGAGCCATTGATAGCCCTGGCCTCCTCGAATTCCCTGCATCCCTTTTCGAAGCAGCCTGAGAACCAACTTCAGTACATGTTAACTGCCTTGTGCAAAGCAGTGCTTTATTTCACCTGCCCTTGTGCTTTTTCTGTATGAGGGCTCGAGAGTTACTGAAAAAGACGCTTGGTAATAGAACCGTTGCGTTAGTTTGTGTTGTTGTTGCTTTTGCAAGATGCTTAGAATTCTGCGTAGACTTCTAGCTATTTCAGAGGAAGCCGGGGATCTGGGACAATTTGAGTGTGAACAGGTTAAGCTGTTCTTGCCACAACCGCATCACATGGAGTTGGGTCAAAAAAGCATATGGGAATCCTAGTTTCCTGCACATCAGCAGGGCTGGAATGAGGACACTTTTTGCCTCCCTCTGCATCGTGGGCTTCACCTCATTTGCTTCAAGTCCGCTGGATTCCCTTCCCTCGATGTCTGTCTCTTAACGCCTTTCATCTCTCTGCTCTTTCCTCCCTCGGATAATGCCGCAACAGCTGGATCGGGAAAACAAAATTGCCGGGATCCTTCCACGCTTGACTTTCAAAGACAAATCGACGTACATCGAATCGTCTACCAAAGTCTATGATGACGTGAGTTTAGCGGCTGCTCTAGGAGAGAGTCCTCTCCAGATACTATGGGGAGGGGAGCTATTTTCCATGGTGGTGATTTGTACAAGTGCATACCGGCTAGGGAATTGGTTGTTGTCACTACTACTATTATTGTTAGTTAGTTACCCTAAGGGACACGGGTGGCACTGTGATCTAAACCACTGAGCCTCTTGGGCTTGCCGATCAGAAGGTCATCGGTTCGAACCCCGCGACGGAGTGCGCTCCCCTTGCTCTGTCCCAGCTCCTGCCAACCTAGCAGTTTGAAAGCATACTGGTCCAAGTAGACAAATAGGTACCGCTGCAGCGGGAAGGTAAACAGTGCTTCTGTGTGCTCTGGCTTCTGTGTGCTCTGTGCAGTTGCCTTTGACTGGACTTAACCATCCAGGGGCCTTTACTTTTATCTTTTTTTACCTGGGGCAAACTGCAAAAATCTAAATGCACCTTTGAAAACAGACAAAAACACTTAGTTACAACAAATTCAACCCAAAAACAACAACACATCACACCTGCACATGTGGGTGGCTAGTCAGGCACCTCTGGATCTCCCTCCGTTTCTAATTTTCCCAGTTGCGGACTTTCCTATTCCTTCTGAACTTGTCTTGATTTGTTCCCCTTTGCAGATGGCTTTCCGGTATCTCTCCTGGATCTTATTCCCCCTCCTGGGCTGCTACGCTGTTTACAGCCTCCTTTACATGGAGCACAAGGGCTGGTACTCCTGGGTTCTCAGCATGCTCTATGGGTTCCTGCTGACTTTTGGTGAGTAACGGGAGTATTCCCAAAGCAGCGTTCTGTGTGGCACGGCAGCTTGCATCTCCCCACGTGCGGAACTGGGCATCTCCATGTGAATTACCGTATTTTTCACTCTATAAGACGCACCAGACCACAAGACGCACCTAGTTTTTGGAGGAGGAAAACAAGAAAAAAAATATTCTGAATCTCAGAAGCCAGAACAGCAAGATGGATCGCTGTGCAGCGAAAGCAGCAATCCCTCTTGCTGTTCTGGCTTCTGGGATAGCTGGTCTCCAGGGCCAGATGAACTGCATCCAAGAGTATTAAAAGAACTGGCAGATGTGATCTCAGAACCACTGGCAGTCATCTTTGAGAATTCCTGGAGAACAGGCGTAGTCCCGGCAGACTGGAGGAGGGCAAATGTTGTCCTTATTTTCAAGAAGGGGAAAAGAGAGGACCCAAATAATTACCGCCCAGTCAGTCTGACATCAATACCAGGGAAGATTCTGGAGCAGATCATTAAGCAAACAGTCTGTGAGCACCTAGAAAGAAATGCTGTGATCACCAATAGTCAGCATGGATTTCTGAAAAATAAGTCATGTCAGACTAACCTGATCTCGTTTTATGACAGAATTACAAGCCTGGTAGATGAAGGGAACGCAGTGGATGTAGCCTACCTTGATTTCAGCAAGGCATTTGACAAGGTGCCCCATGATATTCTTGTAAAGAAGCTGGTAAAATGCGGTCTTGACTATGCTACCACTCAGTGGATTTGTAACTGGCTGACTGACCGGACGCAAAGGGTGCTCATCAATGGTTCCTCTTCATCCTGGAGAAGAGTGACTAGTGGGGTGCCACAGGGTTCTGTCTTGGGCCCGGTCTTATTCAACATCTTTATCAATGACTTGGAGGATGGACTCAAGGGCATCCTGATCAAATTTGCAGATGACACCAAACTGGGAGGGGTGGCTAACACCCCAGAGGACAGGATCACACTTCAAAACGACCTTGACAGATTAGAGAACTGGGCCAAAACAAACAAGATGAATTTTAACAGGGAGAAATGTAAAGTATTGCACTTGGGCAAAAAAAAATGAGAGGCACAAATACAAGATGGGTGACACCTGGCTTGAGAGCAGTACATGTGAAAAGGATCTAGGAGTCTTGGTTGACCACAAACTTGACATGAGCCAACAGTGTGACGCGGCAGCAAAAAAAGCCAATGCAATTCTGGGCTGCATCAATAGGAGTATAGCATCTAGATCAAGGGAAGTAATAGTGCCACTGTATTCTGCTCTGGTCAGACCTCACCTGGAGTACTGTGTCCACCACAGTTCAAGAAGGACACTGACAAACTGGAACATGTCCAGAGGAGGGCAACCAAAATGGTCAAAGGCCTGGAAACGATGCCTTATGAGGAACGGCTAAGGGAGCTGGGCATGTTTAGCCTGGAGAAGAGGAGGTTAAGGGGTGATATGATAGCCATGTTCAAATATATGAAGGGATGTCACATGGAGGAGGGAGAAAGGTTGTTTTCTGCTGCTCCAGAGAAGCGGACACGGAGCAATGGATCCAAACTACAAGAAAGAAGATTCCACCTAAACATTAGGAAGAACTTCCTGACAGTAAGAGCTGTTCGACAGTGGAATTTGCTGCCAAGGAGTGTGGTGGAGTCTCCTTCTTTGGAGGTCTTTAAGCAGAGGCTTGACAACCATATGTCAGGAGTGCTCTGATGGTGTTTCCTGCTTGGCAGGGGGTTGGACTCGATGGCCCTTGTGGTCTCTTCCAACTCTATGATTCTATGATTCCATGATTCTATGATAGCTGCGCAGCCTGCATTCGCCCCATAAGACGCACAGACATTTCCCCTTACTTTTTAGGAGGGAAAAAGTGAGTCTTATAGAGCAAAAAATATGGGATGTTCTCTTCGCCCATTAACCCAGGGTTGCCCCGGACTCCAAAGCTTTCTCTCTCTTTTTGATAAACAGAAAAAGCAAATCTCTAGTTATTCTGGGAAGAAAGTTATGGGGCAAAACTCACAGGAACTTCCTAAGCAATTTCTGTGAAATTTCCTTTCCTTTCAGTTTTAATTTACATACCGCCTTTCTATATTACTACGCTCAAGGCAGGTTACGGTTTCTTTGTTGAAGAAACAAAGATCGCGCACCTTGTAACAATCTGATTCAATGCAAAAATGTCATAATAAAAACTTGACTTTAAAATAAGCAACTTATATTAAATAAAGTATGATAACACTCAATAATCCATTAGGATATAATAGTACACAATAAAACCAAAGGTCAGCAAATAAGAATTAAACGAGAATTCAATCTTTGCAATTACGATAAATAATTTCTAAACTATAATCAATAAAAAATAACAGAAATGTGCCTATTAGACAGCAACAGAATCAGCCGCTGTGTGTGTGTGTAATCAATATTGTTTGATCTCCACACTCTGGACCATAGCTGTCAACTTTTCCCTTTTCTTGCAAGGAATCCTATTTGGAATAAGGGAATTTCCCTTTAAAAAAGGGAAATGTTGACAGCTGTAATCTGGACCAGCCAGACATAGTTGACTTCCCCTGGTAAGCAAAAGATTCCTAGGGGTGGCCGTGTCTCTAATTTTGTCCTTTGTCATCCACCCGTCCAGAGGAGGGCAACCAAAATGGTCAAAGGCCTGGAAACGATGCCTTATGAGGAACGGCTAAGGGAGCTGAGCATGTTTAGCCTGGAGAAGAGGAGGTTAAGGGGTGATATGGTAGCCATGTTCAAATATATAAAAGGATGTCACATAGAGGAGGGAGAAAGGTTGTTTTCTGCTGCTCCAGAGAAGCGGACACGGAGCAATGGATCCAAACGACAAGAAAGAAGATTCCACCTAAACATTAGGAAGAACTTCCTGACAGTAAGAGCTGTTTGACAGTGGAATTTGCTGCCAAGGAGTGTGGTGGAGTCTCCTTCTTTGGAGGTCTTTAAGCAGAGGCTTGACAACCATATGTCAGGAGTGCTCTGATGGTGTTTCCTGCTTGGCAGGGGGTTGGACTCGATGGCCCTTGTGGTCTCTTCCAACTCTATGATTCTACCCCACCCCAGGACACTCTCAATACTTGGAAGTGCACCCACTGGTCAGAAAAGGTTGCTGACGTCTGCGTTAACTACTCCAGCATTGACTTTTTCTTTTCCTTCCTTTGTTTTGTTGCCCTGCCCTGTCCCCTCTCCCAGGCTTCATCACCATGACGCCTCAGCTGTTCATCAACTACAAGCTGAAGTCTGTTGCTCACCTGCCCTGGCGGATGCTCACCTACAAAGCCCTCAACACCTTCATTGACGACCTGTTTGCCTTCGTCATCAAAATGCCCATGATGTACAGAATAGGCTGCCTTCGAGACGGTAATTTCTCTCCCTCCTGCATCTCATCGTATTCTCCCACCCCGCCTCCTGTGTATCTCAGGGGGGCTTTTTCTATGACCGCCCACCCCGAACCAATGATATCTCAGTTGCTAGAGCATGAGAACCTTAATCTCAGGATCATGGGTTCAACCCCACATTGGGCAAAAGATTCCTGCGTTGCAGGCTGGACGACCCTGGTGGTCCCTTCCAACTGTACAATTCTGTGATTCTGTTGAGTGTTTTCCAGACAATGTGCAGACTAATAATAATAATTATTTATTATTTGTACCCCGCCCATCCGGCTGGGTTTCCCCAGGCTCTCTGGGCAGCTTCCAACAAAGATTAAAAATGCATTAAAGTGTCACACATTAAAAAACTTCCCTGAACAGGGCTGCCTTCAGATGTCTTCTAAATGTCAGATAGTTGTTTATCTCTTTGACATCTGATGGGAGGGCGTTCCACAGGGCGGGCGCCACTACCGAGAAGGCCCTCTGCCTTCTTCCCTGTAGCTTTGCTTCTTGTAGGGAGGGAACCGCCAGAAGGCCCTCGGTGCTGGACCTCAGTGTCCAGGCAGAACGATGGGGTTGGAGACGCTCCTTCAGGTATACAGGACCGAGGCCGTTTAGGGCTTCCAGCACCAACACTTTGAATTGTGCTCGGAAACATACTGGGAGCCAATGTAGGTCTTTCAAGGCCAGTGTTATGTGGTCTCAGCGGCCACTCCCAGTCACCAGTCTAGCTGCCGCATTCTGGATTAGTTGTAGTTTCCGGGTCATCTTCAAAGGTAGCCCTATGTAGAGTGCATTGCAGTAGTCCAAGCGGGAGATAACTAGAGCATGCACCTAGAGCATGAGCCTCTTAATCCTGGTCGTGGGCAAAAGATTACTGCATTACAGGGAGTTGGACTATATGTCCCTTCCAACTCTACAATTCTGTGATCCTTGGACAAATCTATGGAGAACTCCGAGCCAAAGGGCCCTTCTCTCTCCTACCCTGTTGTAACGCCTGGCCTTTCCTCCTCCTCCTCCCGCAGATGTCGTTTTCTTCATTTACCTCTACCAGCGGTGGATCTACCGGGTGGATCCGACCCGCGTCAACGAGTTCGGGATCAGCGGGGAGGACCAAGTATCTCGGACCGCCACGCCGAGCGTTGCTCAGCAGGACGGTGGCCCTGCAGCGCTGGCCAACAGGGCCGTCAGGGCGGTCACGGAGGGCCCGGCCAACGGTGCCCCCGCAGCAGCGACGGAGCGAGGAGCCGCCGACATTCCCGCAGCCACCTCGGCGAGCTTGCCAGACGGCGCGGCCGAAGCGCCCCCTTCGAAAACGGCGGAGGAGAAGAAGAAAGATTAACCTGCTCCCGCGTTTTATTTTTTAAGATCCCTAACCTGACACTCTCACTGTTGGATAATGGACAGAAAGCAAAATGGGTGGGGGAGGCAAGCAGAGTTGCTTCGGCCCTCCAGGGTCCAAAGCGTTTTATTTTCTATTCCAGTAAACACGCGGCGGCTGGGGCGGGTTTTCGGGAGGGGGCGGGGTGGGGTGGGAGGAAGACCGCTTGAAATGTTGGTGGAGTTCGATGTGATAAGCTGTATCCATGAGAGAGAAACCTCACCCACCCACCCGCTCCCCCCCGCCCCTCCGTAAATCTCTATGTTTAAAAGCAAAACTCAAACCAGTAATCATTGTGACCTCCATGCCATTGTGCGGGTATTTAGGACATTGTTATTAAGGAGTTTCCCTCCAAGTTGTGTCTCCGTTTCATAAAGAGAGCTGATGATCAGAACAAAAGATAGCAAAACACCGTTTCTCATCATTACATCCTAATAACAGACTCTGGATTTAATAAATTCATTTGGGTGTTTTAAGTTAAAAATAATAATACACCAAAACAACCCCTCTGCTTCTCCCTCCTCCTGTTTCTTCTCACAAGGCTTTAGGGTAAGGAATTTCCTCCAGGACTCTGCATGTGTCACTGGGTGTAAAATCCAGCTTTCATTTAACAGCAAGATTCAGGTTTCTAACACAGTGTTAATTATGTGTGAATTACTTCCTTTCCTTTGGGATCTTCAGTGGCTTTAGTATTATGGGGTGGGGTGGAGATTACCTGCTGTAAATTTCTGTGATGTCTCTCTTAACTGCCCCCCCACCCACCCACACTGATTTTCACATAATGCCAAACCATGGTTTAGCATTGCATATAAACCCAGCCCTCCTGCTTAACTCTGGCTTGATAACTACGGCTAAAGGCCATTTGTTAACCATGGTTCATAGTTTGCAAACCTTAGTTGTCATTAACCAAAGCTTAGCATTACTTCTAAGCCCAGACCTCCTCCCTGAACTATGGTTAACAAGCCATCGACATCCACAAGCCAGACCTGGGAGTGAAGAACAACAAAAAATTCAAACTGCTCTCAAGGAATGGCTGATCTCACTGATGTTTTTAACTGTACTGTGCTGTAGTAAACCAAGTTTTGAGTGATCATCTGCCAGACACTTCGACTTTCACTAATGTTTATTAGGTTTAGCATTAACCATGGTTTAGCTTATTGCAAGAATTAAAATTCCCCTCAATATTTTTCCCCATGCATTTTAAGGTAAGGTGCATCAACCCTTTGCTTATTTGAGTTGTCTCCCCCCCCTCCCTGTGTCTTGTCTTTCCCCCCACTTAAAATAAGGTCACGGAGACCTATACACAATTTTTCTTTTTAGGCTGCTCTCGTCTCGGATTTACAACTGCTAAACCACAGTGTGAGGATGCTGTTCCTGCTTGGGTCAGCAAAGCTTCCCTCCCCACAGCAATCAGCACTGCTGCCTCCAAAAATGTGGGTCATGCTGGGTGGACTTTTCCTGGGGGAGGCTCCATAAACACACAGCTTTGCTTCCCTGCTTTGTGATGATCTCACCCTTATGAGATGGGCTGTTCTTGCTCATAGACCTTTTCTGCAGCTCAGTGCCAGGAAATCTGCTTTGTTGTTGTTGTTTAGTCATGTCCGACTCTTCGTGACCCCATGGACCAGAGCACACCAGGCACTCCTGTCTTCCACTGCCTCCCGCGGTTTGGTCAAACTCATGCTGGTAGCTTCGAGAACACTGTCCAGTCATCTCGTCCTCTGCCGTCCCCTTCTCCTTGTGCCCTCCACTTTTCCAGGGAGTCTTCTCTTCTCATGAGGTGGCCAAAGTATTGGAGCCTCAGCTTCAGGATCTGTCCTTCCAGTGAGCACTCAGGGCTGATTTCCTTCAGAAGGAAATCATCTAGCTGCTGCCTCCCTCCTTTCCTCCCTCCCTCCCTTCCTTCCTTCCTTCCTTCCTTCTTGTTTCCTTCCTCCCAAAGTGAAGGAATGTGGTAGCTTAATCCCACTGAAGCAGCTGATCAGCCTCTGCTGGCGTGAAGTGTTCTTACAACTCTGGAACTGCAACGCCACTATCCTGAATTCTGCGCGCAGCATCAAATTTTACGTTAGTGCAGCCGGCCTGCAAAGAAGTGGCTTTTGCTGAGCCCCGGCTATAGATTATTTGGAGACAGGAGGGGAGCGAGCGGCAGCCTCTGGTGCCTCTTGCCAGGCCCATCCTCTCTCAAAATATCTGCCTCATCCCCGGGACCAACCTTTCTCCGTACGTTATAAAGGGCAGGAAATTCTTTTCGGCTAAACTCGCAGGGAGTCATGCCTCAGGAATGCTCTTTCCAGAAATGTCTCGCAGTTGCATGTGTTGAGTCTGGACTGTCACTTTGTGGCATCCTAACGGTTTATCTTGGATTAAGGGCATTAGGGGCACCCTTGTTGCAAAGAACACAAGGAAGGCGGGGGGAGAACGTGGAAGAAAGGGGACACGGGACCAACATCAGGCTAACAATTTCCCACAGGGTTCCTCCCTGTGAATTCCCTCCCTTTCTCTCCAGAGCAGCACTTTCTCCTGTATGCTAACCACAGTTTAGCTTTAACCAGCTTCTTACTGGTTTTAATTCCAAAATGCTGCCGTTTGTATTGGGAATAATAATCTGGCTGGAGTATAAATTTGTAGGGGATATAGAGAAAGAGCCAGAGCATTAATCCTTTGCTGCTTTAACCATTGAGAAATCCTTCTCTGGCTGCACTTCTGTACCCAAACAGTTTCTCAGACTCCGGTCAAGTGCTGGCCAGTTGCTGCTGAGCCTTCCTTTGCAGCCTTAAGGACTAGAAACTTGTTTTAAGGGTATAGCAAGGAGCCTCACCATGCTGAGTTTTGTATCTAGTACCAGTTTCTGTGCTTGGGCAATGGCCGTCTCTGCTCACACACCTCTGGTTACTGGGAAATACAGTGGTACCTCAGGTTACATATGCTTCAGGTTACAGACTCCACTAATCCAGAAATATTACCTCGGGTTAAGAACTTTGCTTCAGGATGAGAACAGAAATCGTGCAGCAGCAGCGAGAGGCCCCATTAGCTAAAGTGGTGCTTCAGGTTAAGAACGGTTTCAGGTTAAGAACGGACCTCCGGAACGAATTAAGTTCTTAACCCGAGATACCACTGTAACAGCATTTTTAGAAGTGTGCATGCACACGAAAGCTCATACCAATAGCAAACTTGGTTGGTCTCTAAGGTGCTACTGGAAGGAATTTTTTAATAGCATTTTTAGAGACCATTTCTACACTGCGTTAATTTGCTGTCCAATAACCCATCCAGCACAGGTACAAAATGTACAGGGGTGTATTGGTCTTTAAGAAATAAGAATGGCTGTGTAATGTTAGTGACAGTTCAAGCTGAGTGAAGAGCACTGCAGGAGATCTTTTTGGCCGGGTGCAATGAATTGTTAACGCTTCTGCTCTGCAGGCAAGATGGAGCTGCCACCACCATGAACTGGCTTAAGATTTGATTTCTACAGACCTTGCAGGCAGCGGGGAGGATGCTGGAGGTTGAAGGGTAGCAACTTATACCTTTAAAATAAAATTTTAAAAGCATCCTTAGAGCTGGGATGAACCATCCGCAGCCTTCCAGATGTGATTGAAGTCCAGTTCACATCAGCCCCTGTCCGCACGGCCAGTGGTCAAGATATCATTGCATATTAGATTTATATACCGTATTTTCTGCTCTATAAGACTCACTTTTTCCCTCCCAAAAAGTAAGGGGGAATGTGTGTGTGTCTTATGGAGCGAATGCAAGCTGCGCAGCTATCCCAGAAGCCAGAACAGCAAGAGGGATTGCTGCTTTCACTGCGCAGCGATCCCTCTTGCTGTTCTGGCTTCTGAGATTGAGAAATTTTTTTTCTTCTTGTTTTCCTCCTCCAAAAACTAGGTGCATCTAGTGATCTGGTGCGTCTTACAGAGCGAAAAATACAGTTCTCTTCATCAAGAGACATTGCTTTGAATGGAGAACATCCCAGATTCAGGTTCTGTCCGTCCAGGTTAAAAGGACCAGGCAACAGGAAAGACCCCTCAAGAACCACTGCTGGCGTCAGAGGAGTTGATCTTGAGCCTGAATAACTGACAGTCTAACCCGGTTTTATAAGGCAGTGCTTCCTACATTCCTGAACTCTCAAAGGGGCAGAACTATTTTTGATAAGTGGGAAATGGAAGCAGGGGGTATTTTGGGTCAAGCAGCGGAATTTCAAAAAATATTTAAGGAATAAGCAAACACAACATCCAGTCACTAGTCCAAAATACAGAAGAAGTGGTGGCTTGGGGTGTGGTTAGATAGGCTCCCCATATTTTGTGAGGAGGGGGTGATCAGCTTTTCTCACATGGCAAACTTTTGCAGGGTGTCTCCCAATTCCCCTGGGCTGTCCCACAAAACATGCCAGGGTGTGGCCTTTTTTTGGGGGGGGGAGCTCTGTTCCATGTGGCTGCCGCAGAAGAAAACATCTGGAACCAGATGTCAACAGCTGTACACGCGCGCACACACACAGAAAGCCTGTGTTGGAAATAGCATTTTCCATTTTGTGCCCGAGGCCACTGGAAAGATCTGAAGCTGTTGGGCAAAAGAAACCCGGAACATTTAGCCCATCTGAGAAGGGCCCTCTTTTCGAAATGGCCCCAGATAACCCCAGGCTCTTGGCGCGTGACGGGTTACACTCCTTCGCTGCAACTTCATATTTTCACAGCTTGTTTTGTTGACCTCCAGTTCTTGGCGAATCGGAGCAAGATCTGGCTTTGCCTTGCGCTGGGAGTGTCTGTTTGGCAGCCTCCATAGCTATTGGGTTACCAGATGTGTGTGTGTGTAAGAGAGAAGGGACACTCTTGCCCCTTTTGAATTAAAGGAAGGATTTTAGCCGGGGTAAATTTTCCTGCTCCAGCACCCGGCAGAAAATCAACTCCTCTAAGCAAAATGGCCGCCCCAGTACAGGACAGGGGACCTGTTGAACCGCCAGGTGATATTGGACCCCAACTCCCATCATGCCTCACTGTGAGCCACACTGCCTGGGGTTGATAGGAGTTGGAGTTCAACATCAAGGCCTATGGCTTTTCTAACCTGGGTAAAGGGACCCCTGACCATTAGGTCCAGTCGTGACCAACTCTGGGGTTGCGGCGCTCATCTCGCTTTATTGGTCGAGGGAGCCGGCGTACAGCTTCCGGGTCATGTGGCCAGCATGACTAAGCCGCTTCTGGCGAACCAGAGCAGCGCACGGAAACGCCGTTTACCTTCCCGCCGGAGTGGTACCTATTTATCTACTTGCACTTTGAGGTGCTTTCGAACTGCTAGGTTGGCAGGAGCAGGGACCGAGCAACGGGAGCTCACCCCGTCACGGGGATTTGAACTGCCGACCTTCTGATTGGCGAGTCCTAGGCTCTGTGGTTTAACCCACAGTGCCACCCACGTCCCTTTCTAACCTGGGTACAGGTAACTACATTAGAGGGCATTGCCTTTTCTCACAAGGTAACAGTGCCCTGCATGTGAGAGAGGAAGGAAGAGGGGCCATTTTTTGAACCCAGTTTCCAGCCTTTGAGGGTTGCAATGATGGAACTGAGGAGGACTGTTAATCTGTTTACAATATCTGAGGGGAGGAAATGGGTTTAGTCATGACCCACCGAAAGGAGAAACAGACAACGCTTTGCTCCATGCTGCCATGCCCAGAAATTCTTTGCCAGAAACCGTCCCCTTTCATGAGGGATAGTGGCGGAAATTTTTTTGTAGAGGATGACTCGTCCGTTAGACAAGGCACAGTCTAGCCCTCACTCTGCACTGTAATTTGAAACAGGGCTCAACTCCTAGCTGTGATTTACATGACAGTGCCTAGAACAGGAGCAGCGACAATAAGGGTGTCTCTGAGATTATGCAGAGTGCCTTTCCTTCCACTTGGGAGTCAAAATCATGGCTGTTTTCTGTGCTGACCTGAGAAGAAATGTTTCCGGGACAGAGGATGTGGTTTCCTGGCGGGCATAAAACCCATTTCATTCACAAATTTAGATATTTAAACCGCCTCCCCTTGAGGCAGGCTGCTGCTTCCACATTGAATGCCAGATTTGTCTTAATAGGCACATCACAGAGCAAGTTCTGGACTTCCGAGCCTAAATATTTAGAATTACATTACTTAAGCTCCCCCCCCCCTTTTTTGAGTGTTCACACTTTATGTACATTAAGTATCGAAAATTGTAAAATAATTCGGTTGTCACGCATTCAAACATAGTTACAGGTAGGTAGCCATGTTAGTTTGCCGTAGTCGAAAGAAAATAATAAAATAAAATAAAATAATTCCTTCCAGTAGCACCTTAGTCGGTCTCTAAGGTGCTACTGGAATGAATATTTTATTTTATTTTATTTATCTATACACATAGCTCTGCAGCCAAGATACTCATTAGGATCTTGAGGACCGCTCCTTTTGCTTTAAAAAATAAAAAGCTAGCTTCTCCCCTCTGCCCAGTTACAGAAACTGGGGAGGAAGAGAGACTCCTGAAAACATTAAATTATGAAGCATTCTCAGATGCAACTGCAGTACTGACACATTGCCGCCAGGAGGCGCTCCAGGAACCACGCAAATCAAAATCTACAATTGAGAAGAGGGAACCATAAGAAAGAATGGAGCGCAAGTGTTTTTTTACAGAGCCGACTGGAGCCCTTTGCATTATCCTTGCATTATCAGCGTGTGTTCCTGAGAGAGAGGGCTGAGGAGGAGCACTCTGCTCTATTCCATCCTTGCAGGACCGGCTCTACTGTTAAGCAATGTGAGGCGGCTGCTTCTGGCTGCAGATGCTGAGGTGGTGTCCCCTCTCCAAACGGAAAAAGGAAAAAAAAAAACTTCCTACTAAGCATGCTGGCTGCTCCCAAGCCCATGAGCTAGCATCCCTGCATAGCCATGCCTGATGGTTGTCCGTCCAGCCTAGTCACGCAGACAGCCAGTGGTTGGAGTGTCTGTCGGACCAGAACCTGGAAGGTAAAGGTAAAGGGACCCCTGACCATTAGGTCCAGTCGTGACCGACGCTGGGGTTGCGGCGCTCATCTCGCTTTATTGGCCGAGGGAGCCGGCGTACAGCTTCCGGGTCATGTGGCCAGCAGGACTAAGCCGCTTCTGGCGAACCAGAGCAGTGCACAGAAACGCCGTTTAGAATCATAGAATCATAGAATCCTAGAGTTGGAAGAGACCCCAAGGGCCATCAAGTCCAACCCCCTGCCAAGCAGGAAACACCATCAGAGCACTCCTGACATATGGTTGTCAAGCCTCTGCTTAAAGACCTCCAAAGAAGGAGACTCCACCACACTCCCTGGCAGCAAATTCCACATTTACCTTCCTGCCGGACTGGTACCTATTTATCTACTTGCACTTTGACATGCTTTCAAACTGCTAGGTTGGCAGGAGCAGGGACTGAGCAACGGGAGCTCACCCCTTCGTGGGGATTCGAACCGCCGACCTTCTGATCGGCAAGTCCTAAGCTCTGTGGTTTAACCCACAGCGCCACCCGCGTCCAGGACCTGGAAGGATAAGGAACCCTAAGGCCACTCAGTACGCTTCATGGCTGAGGAGGGATTTGAACTCAGGACCTGGAAGAGCAGGATTCAAATTCCTCCTCAGCCATGAAGCATACTGAGTGGCCTTCGGGTTCCTTATTTTTAAACCAGACGTGGACCACACAGCCCTTCAAACAGAGGACTGGTCTCTGTGAAGTCGGATGCCCTGTGGTTTTACTTGAAACAGGCATCTCTTTCTGTGCGAGAGTGAAAGGATTAGAAGATAATCTTTTCTGTGCAAGAGTGAAAGGGTTAGAAGATACACTCTTTGATCTGCAATCAAAGCAAGTTATCTCTTTTATTCCTCAGGGCTAGTGGTTTTTTTTTCACATATACATTTAATCCGTTGATCAACGAAAACCCACAGGGTGGAATGAGATTTATTTAGTCAGGCAACAGTTGTGACAATAGCACAATCCCTTCTGGGATTGTTAACCCAATTCCCAAATCGTTTTCTCTTCCAGGTCCAGAGGCCATTTCCCTAAAGTCCACTTAAGTATCAAAACCTTGTAAATGTTCAGAAATGCCTCCTGCTCCCTGTCCTTGATTTCTCCATCTGCAAGGGAGGGTATTCGGTTATCTTTGCTGCCTCAAGGAAAACGTTCTGTCTTCTTCCAGGGTCACGCTATCAACTCCCTTCTTACTCCCTCCGGACAAGGCGTTTGCTGTTTCCCTAAGGCGGGCAAAGGTTGCTCTTCCATTGTGGGGCCAGCCAGAGAGACACTTAAACATTTTTTCCAAGTTTAAAAGAAGGCCTCAGGACGCATAGGGGTTGCTGTTAGATCCTTATACCTAAATTTTTCTAAGCACCGTGCCTATATGAAAAGATAAACCCATCCCTCGCCTGCAGGCTCACAATACAACAAACAGTTGTTGTTGTTTTTTATTGGAAATTTTAGTTACTACATAACATAAACCCCCCACTCCCCAGTACAGAAATAAAGAGTTTGGATTTGATATCCCGCTTTATCACTACCCGAAGGAGTCTCAAAGCGGCTAACATTCTCCTTTCCCTTCCTCCCCCACAACAAACACTCTGTGAGGTGAGTGGGGCTGAGAGACTTCAGAGAAGTCCCCTCACACGCAGGAGGATAGAGGAAGACCCAGAACAAAGGTGTGCCCGCCCTTATTTAGACATTTTAAATTACCCGCCCTGGAGTCCAAGACCACCCCCAGAAGCATCATACATACATCATAGAAAAGGCGATCTACAACAGAAATATGAGTGTGTTATCTCCTGTCTGGCAGGTTACCTATTAATGGTCACTTGATTGGGAGCCTGGCCAGTTTTTTGCAATGATAAATACTTAGTTCCTGAGCCGGGTCACAGGCTCACGCTATTCACACACAGACATACCCTTAAGACAGGATTTGTGAACGACAATGGGGAGGCTTTTCCATTTTCCTTCAACCTTGCAGAGAAATATTTGAGGTCAATTTGGGAGGGACAAAATGGTTTCAGGACTTTTTCTGTGGGGTTTCAGACATGGAGTTTATATATGCAGTTATGAACATTTACCATATACATAAATGACCTCAAAATTCTCATAACACAGCCTAACTTACTTTGCAGAGTTGCTGTGCGAGGATTAAATGAGAAGAGAGAAGAATCACGTACGCTACCTGAGGCTCTTTGGAGAAAAACAGTAGGCTGTAATTTCAATAAATTGTTTTGCAAGCATTTAACAAATGTGCAGTTAGAAGGATCCCCTTGAAGAGATGGTGCGCTCACAATTCCTAGCAATTTACTATCCATAACCCCCTCTGCAAGGCTGGGTGGTGATAGGAGGGGAAACCAAAAAGCTCCCAAAGGATGACTCAGGAATGTAGAACATCGGACTCTTTTTTTGCTGAGAGGAGGGAGCGAAGATGCTTGCCTTTTTCCAACTTAAACAGAATTAGGCCTCTCTTGCAACTTCTGCCACCACCAGTGGCATGGCGTGGGGGGTGCAGGGGGGGCCGGCTTCACCGGGCGCAACATCTGGGGGGGGGGCGCTCGCACTCGCAGCTCTCTGCCCCTACCTGGCTCACTCACTCTCTCTCACTGCAGTGCTGGCTGTGCGAATCCTATCCGAGCCGCCGGGTCGCCGCCCACTGTGGAGGGGAGGGTGCCAGGCGTGCGGTGCGGAGAGAGAGCGAGGGACTATCTGGGGGAGGGACAGTGCAGCGGGGGGGGGGGCGCAAATTACTTGCCTTGCCCCGGGTGCTGACAACCCACGCTACGCCACTGGCCACCACCACCACCCAGCACACAAATTAAATTTATGAAAAACCAATGAATTGGAAATCCAACAGCAATACCTAAAATCAAACAGTTACAGCAGCAGGAGGTCTCTATTTTCCAGGGACCTCCCTGATTTAGAGAAGACATCCCGGTTTCTGATTTGGTCCCGCTTTTCCTTAGGATGTCCCTATTTTCATTGGAGAAATGTTGGAGGGTATGGAGTTATCCGACCTCCGAGCCGTCTGAAGGCAATCCTGTACAGGGAAGTGTTTTTTTAAAAATGTTAAATGTTTTATTTTATTATTATCTATGTTGTTGGCCCAGCTGCCCAGTGCCTGGGGCAGCACAGTAAGATGTGTGGGGTATAAAGGGTAAAATTATCATTCTTCTTCTTTATGGAATTGGATGTCCCTATTTTCATCAGGGAAACGTTGGAGGGTATGCCGATGTTATTGATCAGATCACAACCATCATTATGGGATGCCTGGAATGATAAGTATGGGGTGGGCCACAACCTTTGAATGGCTGTTATCTAATGGGAATAAAGGGAAGGATTGTGCAAAAGGCAAGGTGAAGGAAATCAGATGCAAGGGTGCCAATTGTTTTTCCTGGGAAAGTTAAATTGCTTGTCCAAATACCACCCTACTAATTCTGATAAGAAAAGCGTGCCTTCTCCAATAACTCTGAGCAGAAGATCTTTTCCTGCAAAAAAAAAAGGCAAGCAGTGGCTCCAGGGCAGACTGATCACGGCTGACCAGCGGAATTTTATTCATTAATCTAGTTTTGTGCTGTCCTGGTCAATGTAATCTGAAGCACCAGCATTTTTTTTGTTCTTAAGCAAAGTGTTGCATCGTTATCTGCCCCTGAAATAACCTTGGCAAGATAAGCTTTGCCAGAGGTCAGCTGCCAAGCAGCAATACTTTCTGTAAAGAAAGCTTGCCGGACTCAAAACCTGGCAGATGACTCTGCTGTGAAATGGGCTACTTGTTGTTTGTCTGCATTGAGGAGAAAGTCCATTACAGAGAGAGAGAGAGAGAGAGAGAGAGAGAGAGGAGGGGGGTTATGTAGGACCTTCACATGTTTCAGGGCTTGAACTTTGACCTACAAAACAAGTAATGAGAATAAACTGCGACACAGTTTTATCTCTGGCTCCTTTTCAGCTGAGATTAGATTTATGAAATGCCTTTGCTGTGCAATTTAGAAGCCAGGTCCCCAAATGACCATATTGAAATATTGGCTGGAATCAGTGATTTCAATTTCAGCATGGCTGTAAATGATGATTGTTGTGTTTCGTTTATTTTATTTTTTTAGAACAGCATAGAACCTTCACCTTGCTGTTGTTCCCATTGTGCAGATAAGGCAACTGAGGCAGGCATGCCACGGCTCGCCAAAGCCCTTGTTCGTTTTGTGATTGACAGGTAAGACCTTTGAATCCCAGGCCTTTCTGAAATTGTCTGGTGAGGAGCGCAGGGAAACGACATGGTGCATCTGCAGCAGCGCAGCCGGACGCCTTCCTCTGCCCCGGCTGCAACAAAACATGTCTCTCCTGCATCGGTCTCTAGAGCCACAGCAGGCGCTTTAACTCTCCAATGGTCTGACTTCACCTCTGAAAGCTCACTCCTCCATTGTCTCCCGAGGCAGACGGATGCCACCAAGTATCTACGGTACTACAAAATACTTGCAAGTCACTAATACGGCTGCTACTCTGGAAATTAATGTTGATATGAATTTTACAAGATGAATTTTAACAGGGAGAAATGTAAAGTATTGCACTTGGGCAAAAAAAATGAGAGGCACAAATACAAGATGGGTGACACCTGGCTTGAGAGCAGTACATGTGAAAAGGATCTAGGAGTCTTGGTTGACCACAAACTTGACATGAGCCAACAGTGTGACGCGGCAGCTAAAAAAGCCAATGCAATTCTGGGCTGCATCAATAGGAGTATAGCATCTAGATCAAGGGAAGTAATAGTGCCACTGTATTCTGCTCTGGTCAGACCTCACCTGGAGTACTGTGTCCAGTTCTGGGCACCACAGTTCAAGAAGGACACTGACAAACTGGAACGTGTCCAGAGGAGGGCAACCAAAATGGTCAAAGGCCTGGAAACGATGCCTTATGAGGAACGGCTAAGGGAGCTGGGCATGTTTAGCCTGGAGAAGAGGAGGTTAAGGGGTGATAGGATAGCCATGTTCAAATATATAAAAGGATGTCACATAGAGGAGGGAGAAAGGTTGTTTTCTGCTGCTCCAGAGAAGCGGACACGGAGCAATGGATCCAAACTACAAGAAAGAAGATTCCACCTAAACATTAGGAAGAACTTCCTGACAGTAATAGCTGTTCGACAGTGGAATTTGCTGCCAAGGAGTGTGGTGGAGTCTCCTTCTTTGGAGGTCTTTAAGCAGAGGCTTGAAAACCATATGTCAGGAGTGCTCTGATGGTGTTTCCTGCTTGGCAGGGGGTTGGACTCGATGGCCCTTGGGGTCTCTTCCAACTCTATGATTCTATGATTCTATGATATTAATTGCTGCCTCAGACCCTAACCTCATACGAGTGGATGGCACCAGTACAAGGCCGGATTTAGGTTCGATGAGGCCCTAAGCTACTGAAGGTAATGGGGCCCTTTATATGTCCAGCTGTCCTTTGTCAACACCAAATTGTCACTGTTTTCCGTGTTGAATATATGCTATATGGCAATTTATGGACCTAATAGGTATCTAAAGCCATTCACACATGCAGAATGTAGGCACCCTATATATAGAAATGAGCAAACCAGTGATATTTTAGGGAGCAGGCTAGCAGGTGGGGCCCAAGACTTACATAGAAGCACACAACACAAAACACTGTTGCTATGTGTAGGTTTAATTTTATTTGTTTTTTATCGTATATTTTGGAAATGTACATCCAGGTTTTTTTCCTTTAATTTTTTGGGGGGGGGGCCCCAAGAGAGTGGGGCCCTAAGCTATAGCTTGTTTAGCTTTTAAATAAATCCGGCACTGCATCAGTAGCAAAAATTGTCTAGCGTGGGGCTAGGGAGCACTTTTCACACTCAGAGCCATATTCCAGTGTGAGCAATCCCTTGGGGGCCGTGTTGTAAACTAAATCTGCCCTTCTTCCCTTATGGGGTATCCAAGAGCCTGTATAGAGTCCTTAAGTGGGTTCCCTATCAGTAGGAGAAAATTACAGAGGCCAACCAGAGAATATTGGGAAGCAAAGCAGCTAGTAAGCCTGATCTTTATTACAGCTGTTGCAACAGGGTGCTCCCCTCACACGCAGGAAAGGAGGAGGACCCAGAACAAAGGTGTGCCCGCCCTTATGTTTTAAATTGCCCGCCCTGGAGTCCAAGACCACCCCCAGAAACATCATACCTACATCATAGAAAAGGCGGTTTACAGCAGAAATCTGAGTGTGCTGTTTATCTCCTGTCCGGCAGATTACCTGTTAATGGTCTCTTGATTGGATTACCTGGGGAGCCTGGCCAGTCTTTTGCAATGATAAATACTTAGTTCCTGAGCCGGGTCACAGGCTCACCCTATTCATACACAGACATACCCTTAAGACAGGCTTTGTGAACGACAATGGGGAGGCTTTTCCATTTTCCTTCGACCTTGCAGAGAAATATTTGAGGTCAATTTGGGAGGGACAAAATGGTCTCAGGACTTTTTCTGTGGGGTTTCAAACATGTGGTTTACATATGCAGTTATGAACATTTATCTTTTTTATATATATGACCTTAAAATTCTTGTAACAGCTGCATGCAAGAGGTGGGCAAGCCCAGGTGCAAATGAGCCATTGCCAGGTATGTGTGGGTTGGTTTTTTTTTAACCCTGGTCTCCCAATTTTGAGTCCAGCCCTCTAACCACTGCACCATAATGAGGTTGTGTGCGTTCTGATCTGTTTTTTCACCTCAGCCATCGAAATGTCTTGGGGCTGGCATTGTTTTAGGGGGACGGCTGGAAAAGTCTAATAACTTTTGTGGAATTCTTACTTGCGAGGCTACGTGAAGGACTCAACCTTCGCACAGAAATTAAACAATCGGGCGCATGACGTCTTTGGAAACAGCTTGAGAAGACACAGCAGTCAGCCTGACATGCACAGAGCAAGTAAAAATTAACTAGCTACATCTTTCTGCAGATTGTGGAGCCTTTCCCCGGGAATGTGGATAAGGTTGCTGCTTTCTCCCAAACCCAGGCCAGCAGCAGAAATTAATCCGGTGATGTTTCTCCTTGCATGGAAATCGTGACTGCATTTCTAGGTGTGTCGGCTTCTCTGAAAAACCCAAGAGTATTTTACTAGCCTTGCATCTGTGCCTTTAAGAACAGCTTGTCAGGCAGCTATGAGGCAGGTGAAGTTTCTCCAGTTTCATCACCGCCCCAGGGAAAATATTTACCTGTTTGATTTCTGCCCATCTAACTGCAGGTCAAAGGCACAGCTCTCTTTGCTAGGGAGAGTGTATAAATTTTGCAAGGGGACGTGGGGATTTGGCCAGAGAATTCCTCCCCACCCCACTTTCCCTAATTCAAGCCTGACAGAGACTTTTTGGAGAGCTGCAGAAACATTGCCCTAATATGGCTTTTGGAACGGGCAATCTTTACATTTTGCATAATAGTCGTGACTCTTTTTCCTTACCCTGGAGCTCTGAACACAGCCGCTTATCAGATCTCCCACCAGCCAGGCTCCCCAGAGTTGTGGGTAATGGTTAACTCTGCAATCTCACACTGTGACCGCCCCGCCCCCCCACATCCCCCAAAGAAACAAACAATGGGGCTGAAATATACTGGGAGTCCTAACAGGGGCGTTTTAAAGTGGCTTATCGAGGCATCTTTAGTTTATTAGCCAAACACACCTGGGGGGCGTTGCTTGCACAGCAGCTAGAGAAAGTTTTGGGGAGACCTGCAGGGCTGACCTGAAGCCTCCAGGTTTTCCTGGCCCCTTCCAGGTGACTTATTGAGGGGGAATTGAATCTCCAGGAAGGCGAGAGTGACTATTAAAAAAAAATGTTTCACGCCACCCCAAACTCCGAGTGGTGAGATAATCCAGGGGTTCGAGGGGTTTACGTAGGTTCAGTCGCCTTGGAAGAAAGGTCAATGGAGACTGTGGTGTTTTGGGTTGTTGTTTTTTACACAACTTGATGCCACCAAGTATCTAATGTACTGTACTACAAAATTCTTGCAAGTCACTAATACGGCTGCTACTCTGGAAATTAATATTTCTATTAACTGCTACATCAGACCCTCACCTCAGACAAGTGGATGGCACCAGTACAAGGCCGGGTTTAGATTTGATGAGGCCATCAGCTACTGAAGGCAATGGGACCCTTTATATGTCCAGCTGTCCTTTGTCAACAACAAATTGCCGCTGTTTTTTGTGTTGAATATATGCTATATGGTAATTTATGGACCTAAAAGGTATCTAAAGCCAGTTGCACATGTTGCTATGCGACCAGTCCATCCAGAATGTAGGCACCCTATATATAGAAATGAGCAAACCAGTGATATTTTAGGGATCAGGCTAGCCCATTACGTACATCATAGGAGCCTACACAAAACACTGTTGCTGTATGTAGGTTTCATTTTATTTGTTTTTTATCTTATACAGTGGTACCTCGGATTACATACGCTTCAGGTTACAGACTCTGCTAACCCAGAAATTGTACCTCAGGTTAAGAACTTTGCTTCAGGATGAGAACAGAAATCGTGCTCTGGCGGCGCGGCAGCAGCAGGAGGCTCCATTACCTAAAGTGGTTCTTCAGGTTAAGAACAGTTTCAGGTTAAGAACGACCTCCGGAACGAATTAAGTACTTAACCCGAGGTACCACTGTACTTTGGAAATGTACATCCATTTTTTTTCTTTCATTTTTTGGGGGCCCCCCAGAGAGTGGGGCCCTAAACTATAGCTTGCTTAGCTTATACTGTACGTAAATCCGACACTGGGCTCACGGCATTAACACCCCCAGCAGATCTTGCTTCTCCATTAGTCGCCACTTTGGAATCCAGCACAGAGCAAGCAGCTCTCTGTGTCTCCAGCTTCCAGGACCCACCGGGTTGAAAACTGACAACCTGGTTACAGGAATTTGCAATCTGTGTGACACATGTGAACAGTGAGTGTGGAATGAGACAACTGTGAAGGTGTCCTGAGAAACAAATCAGTCTCCTGCGAGCCTCATGTGCCCACCTGCAGGGGAGGCTGCCGGCTGCTTCTCTTTCATGACGCGCATCCAGTTGGCTTGGCAGTGTCCGTCCCCTGGTTGGAGGATGCGCAGGAGGTTTTGAAGCTGTACAATCACAACCTGAGATTCAGAGTCTCATGCTCCACCGACTGTGCATAAGGCAGAGGAATAAGGTCGGGACAGTGAACCTCTGGCCCTCCAGATGTAGCTGGACTACAACTCCCATCATCCCCGACAGTTGGCCATGCTGGCTGGGGCAGTTGGGACTTGGCACCCAACAATGCCTGGGTTGTTCATCCCTGGGATAAAGTGAGCTCAAATCAGGGGAGACATACTCAGAGCAGGAACTCCGACAGAGACACAGCAGATGCATCCCTCTGAGGGTAGATAGAAGTGGAAGAGACCACAAGGGCCATCAAGTCCAACCCCCTGCCAAGCAGGAAACACCATCAGAGCACTCCTGACATATGGTTGTCAAGCCTCTGCTTAAAGACCTCCAAAGAAGGAGACTCCATCACACTCCTTGGCAGCAAATTCCACTGTCGAACAGCTCTTACTGTCAGGAAGTTCTTCCTAATGTTTAGGTGGAATCTTCTTTCTTGTAGTTTGGATCCATTGCTCCATGTCCGCTTCTCTGGAGCAGCAGAAAACAACCTTTCTCCCTCCTCTAGGTGACATCCTTTTATATATTTGAACATGGCTATCCTATCACCCCTTAACCTCCTCTTCTCCAGGCTAAACATGCCCAGCTCCCTTAGCCGTTCCTCATAAGGCATCATTTCCAGGCCTTTGACCATTTTGGTTGCCCTCCTCTGGACACGTTCCAGTTTGTCAGTGTCAGATGGTCTTAGCCAGGATAGTTCTGTTGGTTAGGGTGTGGTGCTGATCATGCCAAGGTTGCAGGTTCGATCCCTGTAAGAAGTGGGTCTAAGACCCTGAATCCCGCTCCTTAAAATACAATCTGAACAAAACTGGTGAAGCGGCAAAGAGTTTATTGAATACAAGATGTTCTTGCAAGAGTAGGTGTCCAAAGTAGGCACACCCCAGCTTTGGCAAAGCATAAGCTTATATTCCCTATACTGTATCCTGAAGCACAGGTTCCCTCTCTTGCCTCCCCATTGGCTAGGTACTACAAGGTTTACAGCCTTGTATAGGTATATGTAAAGGTACCCCTGACCATTAGGTCCTGTCGCGGACAACTCTGGGGTTGTGGTGCTCATCTTGCTTTACAGGCCGAGGGAGCCGGCGTTTGTCAGCAGACAGCCTCCGGGTCATGTGGCCAGCATCATCATAATAATAACAACAACAATAACAATTTATTTATACCCCACACATCTGGCTGGGCTTCCCCAGCCACTCTGTATTAAAATACAGTAATGCATCAAACATTAAAAGCTTCCCTAAACAGGGCTGGCAAACCAGAACAGCGCACAGAAACACCGTTTACCTTCCCATTGGAGCAGTACCTATTTACCTACTTGCACATTGATGTGCTATCGAACTGCTAGGTGGGCAGGAGCTGGGACCGAGCAACAGGAGCTCACCCCGTCACGGGGATTCAAACCACCGACCTTCTGATCGGCCAGCCCTAGGCTCTGTGGTTTGGACCACAGTATCCTGAAGCACAGGTTCCCTCCCTTGCCTCCCCATTGGCTGGATACTACAAGGTTTACAGCCTATCATGAATGCCTAATTACCTTACTAACATTCCCCTTATTTGGTCTACTTTCCTATGCTGTTACTTGCTAAGCCAAGCAAAAGTACGACGTCTTGACCACACGTTCTAAACATCTCCAGTTATGAGCAGTGGGTTGACCTAGACTGCAGGTGTCTGTCTGGCTGTTATAACTGCATCCTGTCCACATGCTCCAGACTTCTCTAGTTATCAGGTGTGAATCGATCTGAACTGTAAACATCTGCCTGACTTGTTGCATTTGTGGTTTATGTGAGAAAGCAACATCCTCATTCTTCACAATCTCCATATGGGACAGCTTTGTTGCAGGGGGTTGGACTAGATGACCCTCAGGGTCCCCTTCCAACGCCACAATTCTATGATTCTATCCACTCTGTGGAAAGTGCTGCAGGTGTCGAAGTAAGGTCTTTAGTTTCGATTGAGACCCATGCATAACTTAGCTGTCCAAAAGCACAGCACATCAGCCTTTAAGGTGCCCCAGGACTTGAACTTGGAAAAAGGGTAAAAGAATATTGGGAAATGATATATAATGAATTGGGGGGGGGGAATGTTTTAAAGTACCTTTCAAAGACAAACAAACAACCAGAGTCCTTTTTGTGGGGAATAATTCAGAGGGAAATTCCCAGGTGCCAAAAAAGAGTATTTATGTATGCTGCTACTGCGGCCCGCGTTTTGTTAGCCCCAAAATGGAAAATGAGTGAGGTCCCAACCTGATGGAATACAGTAGCAGATTTAACATATAGAATAAGAGAACAAGAAGAATGTACGTTTAAAGAAGACTGGAAAATGTTTACTGAATATATGGCGGGGGGGGGGTTGTGTTTATTTAAAAACGCTGGTAGCATTAAGATAAATTCAACAGGATAAGTTTTGATGGATATAGCAATGGATTACTGAATGGTTGTAAAATATGCAGGGGTGTACAGTACGCAAAACGAACCATGGAAAGAGGAGAAGGGAAGTCATTGATTTAAGGTTGTAGAAATAAATGTTTTGAAATGTCATTTAGAAAATTTTATAAAAATTATACATACATATATTTTTCATTGAGACCCATGCGTATCTTAGCTGTCCAAAAGTACAGCACGTCAGCCTTTAAGGTGCCCCAGGACTCTTCCTCCCCCCTTAACCATTAGGAATAACAGCTATGCTCCTGGGATGAGTTCTCACAAGTTTGGAAAACTTACTCTGCAGCCAAGCCTTGGGATGGCTTTGTCTAGGGTCAGCACTGTCCAGTTCCACCTTGCCAATCTCTGTGCAGAATGCACCCATATTTTCTCGCTTCCTCTTTATTTATTTATATATTTTTTGGAATGTGGGTGCTTGTAACTTTAAGAAAAGTCTTTTTCTCTCCCTCCCTCCCTCCCTCCCTCTCTCTCTCTTTTCTGTTCCTCTCCTCCCATTAACCCTGCTTGGGCTGGAAGGAATGTTCACACACCCTTCCCTATTTCTCTCGTGCCCCCTCCTTCCCTTTCAACTTGCTAATCTCTCAAGCCTCTCTTCTTCTCCCAAACAATTTTTCAGCGGTGTGTAGGAGTGGGTGAGTCAGGAACAGAGCAAAAGAGGAGAAAAAAAAGGGGAAGGGACTTTCCCCCCCTTCTTCCACTGCCTTAGCTTTTCTCTGTTATATATTTTTTTTGGAGAAGTCAGCTATTTTGGAAAGCGGGAAGCGCTTTGGAGAAGTTAACCGGGCAAGTTTTGTTATGATAGCCCTTGCTATAGATGTAGGCATCATCAGTTTTGCTTAGAAGCCAGAGCAGAAAGAGCTTGGCAAAGCATGGAAAGTGGGGGAAATCAGGTGCAAGTTTTGAAAAGCTGCTGAGACGCAAGAGAGTAGGAAATCCGCGCTCGGAGTGGCAAGTGAAGCCAAACTTAAGCTGGAAATTCGAGGGAAAGAACATTTTATTGGCACTCTCTTATTTTTGTGATACGGACAAATGTTTCGAGCTGGGAAATTATTCTGAATTTCCACAAGTTGTTTTTTTTTAAAATAGAAAAGTTTGGATCCAGTCGTTCTCCTGGGTACTGACTTCACCGAAGATTTCGTCACTTGTTTTTGGGATTCGGCTCCAGCGACAACCTTCTCCTTCGTCTCTTTTTAAACAGTGAACGTGGGAGATATTGGAGAGAGAAGCCGCCCCTGCTTCTTTCTGGGCTCCTCTGCCAATGAGCCCCTAGAGTGTTTTGGGGAGCTGGGATCTGTTGGAGGGACTTCTGTTTTGGAAAATGGGTCAACTTGGCCGATCTTTCTTCACCTGCCTTCTGGCTTTGTGGATGAGTATCGGCAACGCGCAGGAAGGTAAGCGAATGTTTGTGTGTTTCGGGGTGAAACTAGCTACACAACATTGGCATCTGGTCAGGGGCGAGCGAGAGAGTACCAAGAGTGATGTGATGGGTAAATTGTTGGGTGTGGACCAGGGAGAGACTGGTCCGATTGCCCACTGGGCAGCGATGCTGACTGAGAGCCAAGTGGCCATAACTCAGCCTCGACTTACACCGCAGGGTTGTTGTCAGGGTGAAAAAAGGTCAGATCCCTCCATAGCAGCGGTTCTCAACCTGTGGATCCCCAAATGTTCTTGGACTACAACTCCCATCATCCCTCAGCTCTGGCCTTGCTAGCTAGGGGTGATGGGAGTTGTAGTTCCAAGAACATCTGGGGACCCACAAGTTGAGAAAGGCGGCTCTATAGACGCGATGCCAAGTGGCCACCTCTCAACTTGACCTGGACTCTCTTCCTCGGAGGTCCTTAAACAAAGGTTGGATGGCCATCTGTCACGGATGCTTCAGTTGAGATTCCCGCATTGCAGGGGGTTGGACTAGATGACCCCACGGCGTCCCTTCCAACACTACGATTTTACGATTCCTAGGGTGGCTGTGAGCATCAAATGTTATATCCGCGCGGTGCGACCACCTGAAATCATGGGAGGAAAGACGAGATGATAAATATTTACTATTAAGCCGGTTTGTGTAAATGAGAAGCTGCGGAGAAGCCCCCCCCCCCAATTTTCCTCACAACAGCCCTGTGAGGTAAATTGGGCTCAGGGCCACCCTTGTGGGTGTTTGTGTCCAACTGAGAACAGGATTTGAGCCCGCTGTCTCAGCGACACCCGGCTGCCCCTCAAAACAGAGAGAGACAGTGGCACAATGGGATTTCTTCAAAACAGGCGGTCTCCCTTTCATCCCCGAGTCTGGTGACTGTGTGGGCTGGTGATTCAGTCATCTATCCTGCGCCAGCTTTCTGAAGGGCCTCAGCCTCCAGGAATGTCTCCCTTCTCCAGGTGTCCCCAGCTGGGCCACATCAGTCACCGCTTCTCCATCTTCTCCCTGGAGTCGCCTCTTGAGTTTAGAGAGGGAAATCTGATTCTTTTTGGACTCTGGGGAGAGTAACGCAAGCAAAAACAGCTATTGTAACTAGAGCTGGGGTAGAACTTTGATGCTGTCAGGTGGGTCCCTGGAGAAGGCCTCTCTGACTGTGTGGATGGATCCGTGGTATAAGGGTCAGCACTAAGCTCCAGCCCCGACCCCACAAACCGCTTGCTGTTATTCCACTGATTTTCATACTCCAGAGCGGTAGTTGTCTTACTCTCTCTTGCGGCAAAAACAACAGAGAGCCCCGTGGCACCCACAAATTTATGATGGCATAAGCTTTCGCGGACTATGGTCTGCTCCATCGGTTGCAACTCAGAATAACGCTCCGTGCGTCTCGTGAAGTGGACTGTGGTTTATCGGAACTTATGCTACCCTAAATTTGCCAGGCTTTAAGGTGTTTCAAAGACTTCTTGCTATATTGAGGTCGGTAGCATTTGCAGAGTCCATAAGCAAAATTAATAGGTCTCTCCCCCAAGGGGTCCTCAAGTTACATTTTGACCAGGTTTGGTGGGGGGGGGGAGGAATGGGCAATAAGAAATGAAATGAGCAAGCGCATATCCCTATACCTAGAATGAATTTCCATTGGGAATGAGAATGGAATGCTTAATCTAAAGACTTCATGGGAAAAGGTAACATTCTGAACATTCTGATGAAGGATTTGAAGAGAAATCATGAGTAGTGGAACTGCTTAGGTATTCCGAGAGGCTGTGATGAAAGTGACTTGGAAATTACAGCTAATCCAGAATGTGGCAGATAGACTGGTGACTGGGAACGGCAGCCGGGACCATATAATACCAGTCCTAAAAGACAGGAGTGCCTGGCGTGCTCTGGTCCATGGGGTCATGAAGAGTCGGACACGAGTAAATGACTAAACAACAACAACAAAAGAGCTACATTGGCTCCCAGTACATTTTTGAGCACAATTCAAAGTGCTGGTGCTGGCTTTTGAAGCCATAAACAGCCTCAAGGGCCCAGTATACCTGAAGGAGCGTCTCCACCCCCATTGTCCAGCCCAAGCACTGAGGTCCAGCACTGAGGGCCTTCTGGTGGTTCCCTCACCTAGATAAATTAAGTTACAGGGAACCAAACAGAGGGCCTTATTGGCAGCGGCACCCACTCTTCCATCAGATGTCAAGGAGATAAATGACTTTATGGCTTTTAGAAGACATATGAAGGCAGCCCTGTACAGGGAGGTTTTTTAATGCCTGAGGGGTTTTTTAATGTTAGCACAGTGATACCTCAGGTTAAGTACTTAATTTGTTCCGGAGGTCCGTTCTTAACCTGAAACTGTTCTTAACCTGAAGCACCACTTTAGCTAATGGGTCCTCCTGCTGCTGCCACGCTGCCAGAGCACGATTTCTGTTCTCATCCTGAAGCAAAGTTCTTAACTATTTCTGGGTTAGCGGAGTCTGTAACCTGAAGCGTATGTAACTGTATTTTGATGGAAGTTGCCCAAAGTGGCTGGGGCAACCCAAGTCAGATGGGCTGCATGTAAATAATCAGTGGTGATATATAAATATCCGTGATAATATATTGAGAGAATATGCTCAAGATCTCTTAACGCAGACAGACAGTTGGATCAGTCCAAGGGGGGCCCAGTCTAGTCCAGCATCCTGTTCTTGCAGTGGCCAATGAGAACCCCAAAAAGCAGGGCCTGAACACAACACCACTCTCCCAATTTGTGATTCCCTGCATTCTGCCTCTGACATAGCCTTTGTGGTTTCTATCAGTTGGTTGCACCTGTAACCCACGTTGCTTTTTAAGAGAGGGTTGTCAATGTGCTTAAAGGGGATTTCCTTCCCCTCGCTGGATGATGCATATTTTCCAATTTCTGTCTGAGATTGGGATTCGTACCAGAAAGAATGCTCATGACTCGCCTTATTACTCAGAACCAAATGGGCGTGGTCTTGTTTTCTCCCTTAAAGGAGCATTAGATTCCGAATGGTGAAATGGAAGTGTCATACTGGAGGGGTCAAGACTGCTGTCACTGCTCCCCACATCTCTGCAAAACAGCTGTATAAAACAAACAGCCTAGAATCTCTTCTCGGGCGAAACAACACAACGATTTGCTACACAGGGTGGGCTGCCTGCGGCCTTTCTCTGTCGCCACCCATGTCTTCGTACTCCCTGCTGAATAAAATCAGGGGAAACTACACCTTCTGGGGCTATATAAATAACTGCTAGCATAGCTCTTGTTCTTCACTCCACCCATGAGACTTTGCAGAAAGAGCGGGAGGAATTTCACCGTTCTAGTTTTGTACCTTAGGTTGGTCAAAGCGGAACGAATTGGTGCCTTTGAGTTCGTGCCCCTGGGAGGAGAGTGCAAAACTGGATCACCTGAAATATTTGCTGGGAAATGGGTGCGTTTGGCAGAACATATCAGGTTCCAGGAGAATGAGGAGCCAAGTCGCTTTCATTGTGTTTAGCCAAAGGGTATAGCGAGCTGAAACTGTTGGCCGGCCTCACCCAGAAGTGACAGGGGTTGTGATTAACTGAAACGTACCCTACCCGACTGCGGACCAAGGAGCCACCTGTACAATTAACGGCCAACATTTCGCCTGTTTCCCTCTACCGCTGTCTCAGAAAGCACCGCTCTGTGGGTGGTATATAAATCTCGGCAGGTTAATCTCCCATCATATTTAAGTTCTTTCAAACAATATAGCAGGCTGCACTATTGTTCTAGAAAAAGAGGTAGCTGGAACTCACAATGAACACACCTCCCTTGTTCTCTTATAAGGCAGCAACTGAGTTCTTGTCAGCTCTGGCTGAAAAAAAGCCCTGGCCTCAGGCCACCCTGTGTGTTGCTGTTATTTCTTACCTATGTCATTTTAAACTGTGATATTAATGCTGTATTCTGAGTTTTAGATTTTGCTTTATGTCGAAATTGTTTCCCATTTGGTTGTGTATTTTTTTGATGTGGTTTATTTATTGTTTATGACTTTTGTAATTTTGTAAATCTTGTTATGCTGTAAGCCGCCTTGAGCATTGTTTTTTTAACTGTGGAAAGGCGGCATACAAATAAAAAATGATGATGATGATGATGATGTAAGCACAAAGGGTAGGGTGAAAATGTCCCTGTGTCTGCAGCTCATAGCTCTGTACACTACAGTTCACCACAGTACTTCAGCAGCTTGGCTGATGCCACAGATTCTGAATTTGATGATAGTCTTGGTTTCCCCCAAAGAATTCTGGGAGCTGTAGCTTGCGAAGGGTGTTGAGAGTTCTTCAGGAAACCACTATTCCCCTCCCAGAGCTACAAGTTGTCTGGGATGAATATGTATGGGGTGCATATGGCCCCGGTCTTCCTTACCCAGGTTTGTGGAGGGGACGGATTTGAAACTATAAAAGTTCCCGGAAATACTGGGTGCAAGCCTTCCTGAACTTCTTGCCCTCTCGGCGTTCTGGATTACAAACCCCTGACCATTGGCCGCAGGAGTAGCAGTCTACCAAATTCAAAGTGTTGGTGCTGACCTTTAAAGCCCTAAATGGCCTCGGTCCAGTATACCTGAAGGAGCGTCTCCACCTCCATCATTCTGCCCGGACACTGAGGTCCAGCGCCAAGGGCCTTCTGGCGGTTCCCTCACTGCGAGAAGCAAAGTTACAGGGAACCAGGCAGAGGGCCTTCTCGGTAGTGGCGCCCTCCCTGTGGAACGCCCTCCCACCAGATGTCAAAGAGAAAAATAACTACCAAACTTTTAGAAGACATCTAAAAGCAGCCCTGTTTAGGGAAGCTTTTAATGTTTAATAGGTTATTGTATTTTAGTGTTTTGTTGGAAGCCGCCCAGAGTGGCTGGGGAAACCAAGCCAGATGGGTGGGGTATAAATAATAAATTATTATTATACCAGCAATTGAAGGGGGGCAACCAGGTTGGGTAAGGCTGATCATGACAAGCATGCAGCTCCAATCGAATCTGGATCCGTGTTCGCATCTGTCAGCCAGCTTGCGAACGTTAAGCTTAAAAACTAGCTCCTTTGGGGACGAGGAATGTGTCGGCATCATAGAAGAGCGCCAGTCTCTCCGTAAGCCGGAGCGTTTCAGAAAAAGATTTTGAGGAGGCGCCAAAATGCTCTGGAAATCGGAAACAATTGTGTGTCGGATTTGCTGCAACCCAGTCAAGTGGGGAAGTGATTGCGAAGGTCTGCCTCTTTCCTCCTACTGTGGGGAGGATACCTGAGTTTACCCCAGCCACTCCCCTTATGCACATTCCTTTGGTGGAATGAAATCTTGCAGACTGGAAGCTTAATGTGCAGGGCAAGGGAAGAGAAGACAACTGGCTGTATCATACATAGCCTGCAATAGCTGCATTTGTACTAGCTTAAAGGTAAAGGGACCTCTGACCATTAGGTCCAGTTGCGGACGACTCTGGGGTTGCGGCGCTCATCTTGCTTTCCTGGCCAAAGAAGCTGGCGTACAGCTTCTGGGTCATGTGGCCAGCAGGACTAAGCCGCTTCTGGTGACCCAGAGCAGCACACGGAAACACCATTTACCTTCCCGCTGGAGTGGTACCTATTTATCTACTTGCACTTTGACGTGCTTTCGAACTGCTAGGTTGGCAGGAGCAGGGACCGAGCAACGGGAGCTCACCCCATTGTGAGGATTCGAACCGCCGACCTTCTGATCGGCAGGCCCTAGGCTCTGTGGTTTAGACCACAGTGCCACCCGCATCCCATGTAGCTTAGATGGCTTTAAAAAAACCCCCACCATGATTAGATGTTCAAGGAGGAATACCAGCAGCAATTAACCATGAGATCTCAGTGGAACCTCCATGATCGCAAGCAGGCTATCTCTGAACAGCACAAGCTGGGAGCCAGCAGCAAGGAGAGGCCGAGACTTTCATGTTCTGCCTACGAAGTTGCCAGGAGCATGCAATTTAACAGGCCTAACCTGTGGTCTGGTTTGGGAGGAGTTACACGGTGCTGCCCTCAAACAAGAGGGGAAGAAAGTCACATATCTGAGCCTACTAATCCCAGATGCATCCACGGAGGCTTAATACGGGCTGCTGAGAACAAAGCAGTGGTTCCTCTGCACATGCCCAGAGACACTCTGCTGTTTACTGTGGCCTTATATGTTCAAGGACTGAAAAGGATTACCAGCAGGCCCTGGGAAAGAAGTTTTATCTCCCTCCTTAGGCTGCCACCTTTTTCTGGATAAACCACTGTCCTTTAACTATTTGGCTGCCTGTTCATTGAAATATATGTGAGCCTCATTTGCTCTGTTGCCTTACTGAGGCTGGGTTTAGGGTTGCCAACTCACCTGGACAAAACTAGCAGCCTGTAGACCGTGCTGTTGTTGAAGGCGCAGGAGCCAGGCCTGCAAAGGGACTTTGGCAACCCTATCCATGATAGAGGCCAGTGGGGTTGGGGAAGATTTCAGCCAACTGGGAGGATCTGCCTTCCTCTGCTCCGCTCTCCCAATTAACTTCCATCTCCAGGGGCTGCCCTGTGACGTCATCAGGGCCTCACCCCTAGGTCTCAGGTTTGGGGCTTGAAATCTCAGGATCTGGGCTGCTCTTGACCTGGCAAGCCTAGCTATGGCTGTTAGCGCTGCCTGATGGGAGTTGTAGTCCAAAACCTCCAGTGGGTACCACTGGGGCAATCTTTGGGGATGGGAACTGGATTTTTGGGGGGCGGGACAGGGGCTGCTGCTGGGGCTGGAGGGAGCGGTGATAGAGCAAGCCCGCCTCTCCACAACCACAACAGAGGTTTCAGTTCTCGCTGCAGTACTTGGCTCAAAAGGGAGGCGAATGGTCTCCAGCCCAGGAGTCCTGTGCCAACTTTTTCTCCCTGGGGCTGGGAGAGGCGGGCTTGTTTACATCATTCGCTCAGTGAGGTCATAGAGTTGAAAGGGCCATGCAGTCTCCCTTGTGCGGCTCCATTAGGGCTCTCTGCCCTGCATTGGCAAGTCGGAGCAGGGCCTTTTAGTGTGAACACCCCTGTTCTGTGGAACAGCTTCCCTGCTGAAATGCAGCGGGCACCCACAATTTCAACTTTCCGGAAACAATTGCAGCCGTTCTTGTTTGGACAAGCTTTTCCAGCTAAACGAAAAGGTCTCTGCCTAAGCTGTTTATTTTGTATTATTAAAAAAAACCTATACAGTGGTACCTCAGGTTACATACGCTTCAGGTTACAGACTCCGCTAACCCAGAAATAGTGCTTCAGGTTAAGAACTTTGCTTCAGGATGAGAACAGAAATCGTGCTCCGGCAGCACGGCAGCAGCAGGAGGCCCCATTAGCTAAAGTGGTGCTTCAGGTTAAGAACAGTTTCAGGTTAAGAACGGACCTCCGGAACGAATTAAGTACTTAACCTGAGGTACCACTGTACAGTACAGTGGTAACTCGGGTTACAGATGTTTCAGGTTACACATTCCGCTAACCCAGAAATAGTACTTCGGGTTAAGAACTTTTCTTCAGGATGAGAACAGAAATCATGCAGCGGCAGCGGGAGGCCCCATTAGCTAAAGTGGTACCTCAGGTTAAGAACAATTTCAGGTTAAGAACGGACCTCCAGAACGAATTAAGTTCTTAACCCGAGGTACCACTGTATTTACTTTCTCGTACACTTTTGAAACCGTTTTCAGTCGCTCCTATTGTATGTGCATGAGACACATTGGAAAGACAATTCATGAATTAAAGTAATAAGAATAATCAGTGCTTTTTTCTGGGGGGGGGGGGACGCAGGGGTACGCATTCCCTGGCCTAAACATTTTGTGAATCTAAGTTTGACCTCATTGAGGGGCAGTATTTCAATAAGAGTAGGAAAATGAAATTACCCCTAAACATTTTTTTTAGAAAAAAACCACTAACGTTGATGATGATGATATGCTTCGTCCAAATGCCTCCAGTAAGGGCTGTCAGATACCAACCCCAGTATAGTGCCATTGACACAGTTGGCACTTTTGAGAATAATCCGAAAAGAAAGGTCCCTGCCCCAACATGCTTACAATCAATCTTGAAAAAAAGAAAGAAAACACAACCAGGATGAGGGACATGGGCGTAGCCAGAATTTCACTGCATGCTTCTCTGTTGGACCAGGAGCCAATTTGGGTCTCTTGGCATAGAAGAAGATCCCCCCCCCCTTCCCAATCCTTCCTAGAGAAAGCAGCGTGAGGCTCAAGAGTGAGGCCTGGGTTTCTTCCAAGTACACAACTTTTGTTTCTCAGGCCCTGGAATGTGTCCCTCATTCCTCAAGGGTTAACAGCGGCTGCAGGGCAGGATATTCTCAGACTGGATTTATGCGCCGGCTGCCCCACCTCCTCTGTTCCGCACACATTATGCATCATCTAGTGGCGTATATTTTATGTCCCATGTGCCGCTCTCGCTCTTTGACCTCGAAGCGCCACAGAGATTCTACAGCCTCACTTTGCAGCCGAGGGAGATTGGCCCTCCTGAAATTAGAATATGTTCTCGCTTGGTTAGTGTGGAAGATTGACCAAATCAGTTTATAGAGGAACATTTTATCCAGGGCTTTTTTTCAGGGGGGATGCAGGGGTACGCATACCCCTAAACATTTTGTGAATCTAAGTCTGCCATCATTGAGGGCGCAGTATTTCAATATGGATGCAGGACGCGGGTGGCGCTGTGGGTTAAAGCACAGAGCCTAGGACTTTCCGATCAGAAGGTCGGCGGTTCGAATCCCCGCGATGGGGTGAGCTTCCGTTGCTCGGTCCCTGCTCCTCCCAACCTAGCAGCTCGAAAGCACGTCAAAGTGCAAGTAGATAAATAGGTACTGCTCTGGCGGGAAGGTAAATGGCGTTTCCGTGTGCGGCTCTGGTTCACCAGAAGCGACTTAGTCATGCTGGCCACATGACCCAGAAGCTGTATGCTGGCTCCCTCGGCCAATAAAGCGAGATGAGCGCCGCAACTCCAGAGTCAGCCACGACCTGACTTAACGGTCAGGGGTCCCTTTACCTTTATTTCAATATGAGTAGGAAACGGAGAGTACTCCTAAACATTTTTTTAGGGAAAAAAGCACTGGTTTTATCTATGAAGCTTATGGTGGTCCGTGGACATCATTTGGGGATCCCTGCTCTATTGTGCTGTCTCACATTGACCAGAGTTTAGGTCTGATACTCTTGTCTTCATCCCTGGAATTGGGGTGTGTGATGCTGCTTTTTTTTTGGGGGGGGGGTGTTTACATGGCTGGAGGAAGGGTGAAGCAGACCCCCCTCCCCTGTTCTCCGCTGACCAGTTCCTCATCCCAGTTTGGCATCCACCAGCAAAACAGGCTTGGGGGTGTTGCAGGAATTTATGTATAGGTTTTTTGGGGGGTTGCCCCTCCAGCAGATATCATGCACATGCAGCCCACAACCAAAATCAGCACAATCGCTTTTGTGACTTTTGTGATTTGTCCATACAAAACACTTCATCACATTTTCTTCCCATCTATTCAAAGGGCCTTTGCTGCACGATACCAAATGTAACAACCCACTGATAAATGTACCTATGTACTGGCTCACTGGGGAAACTTCAGAAATTCATATAGACTTGTGAGCTCAGCTGCTCAGCAGCCCCTCTGCCTGAGTGATAATTCCTGGCATCCTGATACCTGAGTGCCAGACAGGTAGCCATTCCAGAAATAAACCCAGATGAAGACAAAAGGGTATATTAACTTGGATGGGAAACAGGGAAATGTAAATATCTCTTTTGCTTCACTTGATGGGTGTTTGGTGGAGGGCAAGGGGAACCATGGGGCAGGGTCCAGGATGCTCAGATTACTGCCACCAGACCTCCCTTTTCATGATGTAACCGTGATGTATGAGTGATGTAGTTTGGGGAGGGGGTAACATGGGGATTAAAGGTAAAGGTACCCCTGCCCATACGGGCCAGTTGTGCCCAAATCTGGGGTGCGTGCTCATCTCACTTAAGAGGCCGGGAGCCAGCGCTGTCCGCAGACACTTCCGGGTCACGTGGCCAGCGTGACGAAGCTACTCTGGCGAGCCAGCACCAGCACAGCGCACGGAAACACCTTTTACCTTCCCCTATTTATCTACTTGCACTTAGGGGTGCTTTCGAACTGCTAGGTGGGCAGGAGCTGGGACCGAGCAATGGGAGCTCACCCCGCCGCGGGGATTCGAACTGCCGACCATACGATCGGCAAGTCCGGCGGGAAGGTAAACGCGTTTCTGTGCACTGCTCTGGTTCGCCAGGAGCGGCTTAGTCATGCTGGCCACATGACCTGGAAACTGGCTCCCTCGGCCGGTAAAGCGAGATGAGGGCTGCAACCCCCGAGTCGGCCACGACTGGACCTAATGGCCTGGGGTCCCTTTATCCTCAGAGGAATGGGGGGAGAAATGGACTAGAAACAAGAGATTAAAGATGGCATCCTTGCTGTCCAGAAACTCCAAAAGGCTCTTGACCCGGAGATTGCAACCCCTTAAACTGTCGTTGAAATGGCGGGCAGAGTGATTTCCCCTCCTTTCACTTCCCAGACTGTGAGGGAAAAGGAGGCGGTGAAACTGGAATTGGGTGAAGGAGTCCCGCCCCCCGCCATTCAAGGCTCCCACAGTGTTGGTTGTTGCTTCACGATAGAGAAAAATAAAAGAGTTTTTCCTGGCATCGACAGGATTGCTGCCCCATAAATCTGTTTATTTGCAGCATTCCTCTCAGTGCATAGTATTGGTTCAGTTCGGCTGCATGTGGGTGGTTTGGTTCTCCCCGCGCCAGTTTAATCAAACTGTGGGCGGAGTGAATCCGTTTTATTCCGGCAAACTTTTGATGTTTTTTGTGTGCTTGCTTTCAACCGCTGACCCTTAGCCAATGTGCTTTATTGTCGCTGTGTTTCTGAAATCGCCATTTGAAATGCTGCACGCTGCACTGGGCGGGGTTTTTTTGCGCTAGAAGGGTGGGGAAGAAATGTTTTAATTTTAAAAAAACCCATGTATTTCTGCCAACAAGAAACGTATCTGTTTTACTTTATGGGTTTGGGGGGATAATAAAGGCCTAAGAAAAATATAACCACAACAAATATATAACTGGGGTAGTCCTAGGCAAGAGAAGGGTAAGTTTTCTACAACTTTGATATTTATGGAGGGGATTTCAACAGGGGCAGCTTGTCAGGCAAGTTATAGCACACCTGCTGAAATCCCCTACACAAATATTAAAGGTGTGGGAGCGGTATTCTTCCCCCGCCCTTTCCTTTTTTTCCATACAGCTGCCCTAGTATATCCAGGAGTTTTGAAAGTAATCAGGGAGCTTAAATCTGTTCTGTTGAATTGACTGGAGATTTGGGAAGAGAAGCTTCACCTGTTGAATTTCTGCCGCTAGGCCAGAATGGCAGAAGTCCAACAGGTGAAGCTTTACTGTAAAAAGCTAATAAGGGGGTTTTAGCAGACTGCTACTAAGACCAGAAGAACACCCGGCCCCCATCCTCCGGGCCTCTAAGCTTGCAGAGCTGCTCTATCCTGGCCCACACTAGGGCTTGGGTGGGTATTTTTTGATGGGCCGGGGAATTATAAGAACCGTCATTAAGCGGGTGGGGCTGGTGCAGCTGCTATCCCTTGGCAGCTGGTGACGGAGAGGCGAGCAGAGTCATCGTCCGCAGCCGGCCTGGCCAGCCAGATCTGAACGTCACCGTTCCCTCCCGCTGCCCCAAATTGGCACATTACAGAAGACAAGATTTGCAAAAGGGGAAAAAGAAGGAGGAAAGTGATGCTAAAGAGTTGCCAACTTTTAAAACTAGCTGCTCCTGCTCCCTGAAGCAGTCAGATGATCTGCCACAGACGATAGCAGGTGGCAAATGGATAAGAGTTTAAAAATATTAAGCGAGATATGTATGTGTGTTAGTTAATCAACCAACCAATCTTTGTCTCCAGGCTTAACAACCTTTCTTGTTGATTCCTGCAACCCAGACTCATGCTACTGGCAGTAGAGCTGGCTTGAGTTCTCATTTTTTTCCTGGTCAGTGGCCATCCCTTTAAATAATATTCATAGCCTAATTTGACCCAGACCTCGGACCCCACTGAACCGTTCTGCGATGCCAAAGCACAGCCATTGGAATATACAGTGGTACCTCGGGTTAAGTACTTAATTCGTTCCGGAGGTCCGTTCGTAACCTGAAACTGTTCTTAACCTGAAGCACCACTTTAGCTAATGGGGCCTCCTTCTGCCGCTGCGCCACCGGAGCACGATTTCTGTTCTTATCCTGAAGCAAAGTTCTTAACCTGAAGCACTATTTCTGGATTAGCGGAGTCTGTAACCTGAAGCGTATGTAACCTGAAGCATATGTAACCCGAGGTACCACTGTATTTTAATAAGAGAGTGAGGCATCTTGTGGGTCTCAGAGCATGCGCAGTGCATTTTTCCCTTTACGCAACTGGACTCCTGAGTGTGACGATGAGAGCCATGCTTTCCAAGTCGGAAGTTTTTCATTCTCAGGCCTGCTTCAGCCCGAACGCCCTTCCCTTGTAAAGGTAAAGGTACCCCTGCCCGTACGGGCCAGTCTTGACAGACTCTAGGGTTGTGCGCCCATCTCACTCAAGAGGCCGGGGGCCAGCGCTGTCTGGAGACACTTCCGGGTCACGTGGCCAGCATGACATCGCTGCTCTGGCGAGCCAGAGCCGCACACGGAAACGCCGTTTACCTTCTTGCTAGTAAGCGGTCCCTATTTATCTACTTGCACCCGGGAGTGCTTTCGAACTGCTAGGTTGGCAGGCGCTGGGACCGAACGACGGGAGCGCACCCCGCCGCGGGGATTCGAACCGCCGACCTTTCGATCGGCAAGCCCTAGGCGCTGAGGCTTTTACCCACAGCGCCACCCACGTCCCATGCCCTTCCCTTGTAGCAGGACTCAATTTTATTTATGTAAAATTGCAGACCCTCCCAGGATTTGTGGGTGGGCAGAGAACGGCAAGGTTAAACGAGCTTAAAACCTGTTTTCAGTGAATAGAGGTTCTGGATATGGGCTAATACCTGGGAATTGGAAAAGGGGACAATCATCATCATCATCATCACCACAGAGTCATAGAATTGAAGAGTTGGAAGGGACCCTACGGATCATCTAGCCCACCCCCTGTAAGGCAGCTGTTCCATATGTGGTTCGAACCTGCAACCTTGGTGTTATATCAGTACCACTCTGTATCCAATATTATTCTTACTTTAATTTCTTACTGGCCCTTCACCACATGGTCTCTGAGCAATTTTAAAACATTCAGAGGAGCCAGTGTCACATAGTGGTTAGAGTATTGCACTCAGACCTGGGAGACCAGGGTTCAAACCCCCACTTGGCCATGGAACTTATTGGGTGGCCTTGGGACTGCCATAGCCTCTCAGCTTAGCCTACCTCGCAGGCTTGTTGTGAGGATGAAATGGGGTGCAATAAAGCTTTGGGGCGCCATGAATGCCACTTCGATCTCCTTAGGGCAGGCATGGCCAAACTTGGCCCTCCAGCTGCTTTTGGGACTACAACTCCCATCATCCCTAGCTAACAGGACCAGTGGCCAGGGATGATGGGAACTGTAGTCCCAAAACAGCTGGAGGGCCAAGTTTGGCCATGCCTGCCTTAGGGGAAAGGTCGGCTATTGATGCAAAAGGCCAGCAAATGGTAGATAAATAGCTATGAAAATCGGGTCGAAACAATGCTGTAGGGTGGGTCCTAAAATATATACAGTGGTACCTCAGGTTAAGTACTTAATTCGTTCCGGAGGTCTGTACTTAACCTGAAACTGTTCTTAACCTGAAGCACCACTTTAGCTAATGGGGCCTCCTGCTGCTGCCGCGCCGCGGGAGCACGATTTCTGTTCTCATCCTGAAGCAAAGTTCTTAACCTGAAGCACTATTTCTGGGTTAGCGGAGTCTGTAACCTGAAGCGTATGTAACCTGAAGCATATGTAACCTGAGGTACCACTGTACATCTCAGGTGTCAGGTACAGTTATGGACGTGATTCGTGCGGGATGCATGTTCGCAACCCGCAGTGGCGCATAGGCGCACGTGCGGATTGCGATTCGTGTTTCTGCGTATGTGCAAAAACGCAATTTTAGCGCTTCTGCGCATGCGCGACCGCCTAAAGCTGGTGCATCCCGTTACCCGTTCGGTGCATCCGTAATCTGAAAAAACACAACCTGAAGCGTCTGTAACCCGAGGTATGACTGTACATACTTATTAAAGAGGCACTTATTCAGTGTGCAGCAGAAACTGCACAACAAAGGTAGACTCCCATTGGCTAGGCTCCCATCGCTGTTTCTATCCTAGACCCATCCCTATGTCTCATTTTCCTTCTGCACGATGCTATTCAGGTGCTCCAACGCAATCTCTTTCTCTCCTCCAGCCGTCTTCTTCCAAGAGAGCCCTTCGAACCTGACATCTTCCTTGGGCAAGGACATCAAGCTTTCGTGCTCCGCCCGTTCTCTTGGCGAGCCGCCTGAGATCACTTGGCTGCGGGACGGAGCCGCCCTGGACTTGGCGGACAGTAACCAGATGCAGTTTCCCTTGGATGATGAAGAATGGATGACCACCAGCGAATTGAGGTGAGCACCTTGCATCCCACAGTTGGTGGGTTGGCAGGCTCAGCGTTGGGAAGATCTAGCGGACAGCAAGCTTAGTACGAGTCATCATCATCATCATTTTTAATTTGTATACAGTGGTGCCTCGCAAGACGAAAAGAATCTGTTCCGCGAGTCTCTTCGTCTAGCGGTTTTTTCGTCTTGCGAAGCAACCCTATTAGCGGCTTAGCGGATTAGCGCTATTAGTGGTTTAGCGGCTATTAGCGGCTATTAAAGGCTTAAGGGATTAGCGGATTAGCTGCTAAAAGGCTATTAGCAGCTTAGTGCCTTAGAAAAAGGGGGTGGGGAGCGAAAAAAAATCGCAGGAACTCGCAAGACATTTTCGTCTTGCGAAGCAAGCCCATAGCAAATTCGTTTTGCGAAGCACCTCCAAAACGGAAAACCCTTTCGTCTAGCGGGTTTTCCGTCTTACGAGGCATTCGTCTTGCGGGGCACCACTGTACAGTCTTTCTATCTTACAATACTCAAGGTGGTTTACAAGCTGAAGAAACAAAAAATGTACATCTTATAACAATCTAATGCAATACAAAAATGTAATAATAAAACATAACTTTGAAATAGGCAACCTACATCAAAAAGGTAACATTCAACAATCATTATAATAGTATAAAATGATAATACCAACATATAAAAGTTAAACAGAAATCCACTCAACAGTTACAATGCAGTGGTACCTCTGGTTAAGAACTTAATTCGTTCTGGAGGTCTGTTCTTAACCTGAAACTGTTCTTAACCTGAAGCACCACTCTGGGTAATGGGGCCTCCTGCTGCCGCTGCACGATTTCTGTTCTCATCCTGAAGCAAAGTTCTTAACCTGAGGTAATATTTCCGGGTTAGCGGAGTCTGTAACCTGAAGCGTATGTAACCTGAAGCGTATGTAACCCGAGGTACCACTGTAAATAATATCCAAACTATAATCAATAAAACAACGGCAAGCCACAGTACATAAAACAATACAATACACATTGAGAAGCTGTTGACACATTGAGTCAATAGTGTGATGCAGCAGCAGCAAAACAAAGAAGCCAATGCTGATCTAGGCTGCTTCAACAGAAGTCTAGCGATCAAGGGAAGTCATAGTCCCACTCTGTTCTGCCTTGGTCAGGCCACACCTGGAGTCCTGTGTCCAGTTCTGGGCACCACAGTTTAAGAAGGATGTTGACAAGCTGGAAAGTGGGCAAAGGAGAGTGACCAAGATGGTCAAGGGTCTGGAAACCAAGCCTTATGAGGAACGGTCGAGGGAGTTGGGTGTGTTTAGCCTGGAGAAGAGGAGACCGAGAAGAGATATGAGAGCCATCTTCAAATGTCTAAACTAAGGGGCTGTCACGGGGAAGATGGAACTACAGTGGTACCTCTGGATGCGAACGGGATCTGTTCCGGAGAAGCGAACGCAACCTGCGTCTGTGGGTCACGATTCGCCGCTTCTGCGCATGCGCGTGACGTCATTTTGACCGCCTGCACATGCGCGAGCAGCGAAACCCGGAAGTAACCCGAAAATACTTATCCCGAAGTTACTTCAACCCGAGGTATGACTGTACCCTCCTGCTCTGGAAGGCAGGACTCGAACCAATGGATTCAAGTTACAAGCCGACTAAACATCAGGAAAAACTTTCTGACAGTAAGAGCGGTTTGGCAGTGGGACAGACTCTCTCGGGAGGTTTTTAAGCGGAGGTTGAATGGCCACCTGTCATGGATGCCAGGCATAATTGCATGAACTTTCATCCTGTCGCCTCTCCCTCGCCTTTTCTCTAAAATGTCCCAAACCTTTCCCCACGTGGAAGTTGCCTTGACCGTTTGGCTAGCCCCTTTCTGACCGTATTCCGATATCCTTTTTGACGCGAGGCAACCAAAACTGCGCTCTACAGCCAGTCAGTCAGTTGCGCAACAGGAGGAAACCGTGCCACAGGAGAGCGGGGGAAAGTTGAAGCGGCAATGGGTGTTGTCTGTTTGACTTAAACCACCATCCCTGCTTTCCTCCACGTGAACAGCCGAGCCATCTTCCTTGTGGAGAGATGGGGAGCTGGCTGGCTTTCTCTGAGGGTGTGTGTGTATGAGAGAGAGAGACACACACATTGGGAAATATTTCCAGTTGCTCAACCCCGAAGCAGCGTAACTTGGTGAGGAGGTGTGGGGCTGGCAGCTTTTCTCTCCTGCCCTCGCATGACGCTTTTCTTCTCCGCTTCTTTCATTGCCCTTTCCTCTGGCAGGCCAGGCAAAGTAGGAACTGAATGGGGATGAAAGGAGCAGGGGCGGCTTCTAGGACCGCGGCCCAAACTGGATGTCTGAAGTCCTGGATTATCCAAGAGGCAGGCTAAGGGCTCGTCCACTCTCCTGCTGCTTCTCTGCTCCGTCCCCCTGTGTCCCCCCCAATAGCCCAGGGGAAAGGGCTCTTTAGCCCACAATTCCAGTTTTCGCTAGATTGACATTTGCTGCAATTTAGCACTGAAGTGTGGGTTTTCCCTGGGAAAGGAGCACGGCCAGGGCGAAATGGCTTGCACCCGTGTCTTCTAAGCACATGAAGGATAGCTCAGCCAGTAGAGCATGAGACTGACCTGGGAGTCAGTCACCATCTCTTAGCCCATGGGTAGGCAAACTAAGGCCCGAGGGCCGGATCTGGCCCAGTCGCCTTCTAAATCCGGCCCATGGATGGTCCGGGAATCAGCTTGTTTTTCATAGAATCATAGAATCATAGAGTTGGAAGAGACCACAAGGGCCATCGAGTCCAACCCCCTGCCAACAGGAAACACCATCAGAGCACTCCTGACATATGGTTGTCAAGCCTCTGCTTAAAGACCTCCAAAGAAGGAGACTCCACCACACTCCTTGGCAGCAAATTCCCCTCTTACTGTCAGGAAGTTCTTCCTAATGTTTAGGTGGAATCTTCTTTCTTGTAGTTTGGATCCATTGCTCCGTGTCCGCTTCTCTGGAGCAGCAGAAAACAACCTTTCTCCCTCCTCTATGTGACATCCTTTTATATATTTGAACATGGCTATCATATCACCCCTTAACCTCCTCTTCTCCAGGCTAAACATGCCCAGCTCCCTTAGCCGTTCCTCATAAGGCATCGTTTCCAGGCCTTTGACCATTTTGGTTGCCCTCCTCTGGACACGTTCCAGTTTGTCAGTGTCCTTCTTGAACTGTGGTGCCCAGAACTGGACACAGTACTCCAGGTGAGATCTGACCAGAGCAGAATACATGAGTAGAATGTGTCCTTTTATTTAAAATGCATCTCTGGGTTATTTGTGGGGCCTGCCTGGTATTTTTACATGAGTAGAATGTGTCCTTTTATTTAAAATGCACCTCTGGGTTATTTGTGGGACATAGGAATTCGTTCATTCCCCCCCCCCCCAAAAAAAATATAGTCTGGCCCCCCACAAGGTCTGAGGGACAGTGGACTGTCCCCCTGCTGAAAAGCTTTGCTGACCCCCGTCTTAGCCTAACCTGCCTCACAGGGTTGTTGTGAGGGTGAAATGGGGGGGGGGGGGAGAACCAGCTGCAGCACCTCGAGATCCTTGGAAGATAAAGGGGGTATATCAATGTAATAAATAGTCATAGTAATAATGGTTCCCTTTCTGGTGGTCCACTCCCCAACCCCACGCTCCATCTCGCAAAATGGTAATGATAATCCATTACTGGATTATACTGAATAAAGTCCCTATTTTTTTCCTTGGGGGAAGCAGGCCTGTTGTGCAACAGCGCCAAATTCGCTGTTATTGTGCAAATTGAATTTGCCCATACGCGATTGAATTCCACCCGCAAAATAGCAACAGTCTGGAATCTCCAACAGTTCCCACGGTTTTTATATATTTTTTACTCTGCCTTTGTTTCGTTAGCTGCGTGGGCTCTTTAAACTTGTTTCTTTCCTTTCCGAAAAAGCTTATACATTCATCTCGAGTTTGACAAACAGCAAAAGACACAATGCTCAGCTGGAACAAACAGAAGGGTTTAAAGAACTCTGTAGAATAAACACACACACAACTAGCAGAAGAGTAAGATGCTTTGTTTTGTCTGCTGCTGCTGCTCGTGATGTCCAGGAGGAAACTGGCAGCTGGTCTTCTGGATTCAGGAGTCTGAGGATGGAAGGGGGAAGAATCATGACCCATAAACAAACAGAGAGGTTGTCGGCCTTTCTGCAGTGACACAAACAACCCAAAACACAAACAATCCCTAACCAGCGATAAACCATAACCCGGAGGGGTAGGGGCCCCAATATTTAAAATCAGAAATATTGGGGCCCTGTACAATTTGCCACAGCATACCCTCCAACATTTCTCCAATGGAAATAAGGATGTCCTAAGGCAGCATTTCCCAACCTTGGGCCTCCAGCTGTTTTTGGACTACAACTCCCATAATCCTCAGCTAGCAAGACCAGTGGTCAGGGATGATGGGAATTGTAGTTCGAAAACAGCTGGAGGCCCAAGGTTGGGAAACACTGTCCTAAGGGAAAGCAGGGCATTCTGAAATCAAATCAGAAACTGGGGCGGCTTTTGTAAACCCTGGGAAATGGGGACATTTGAAGAGTCTGCCGTGGCATTCAAGTCGAGTTGAAAATGTTGGTTCTGTATGCCCCAATTCTCTTAACAAATATCTCAAACGTTGTCAGAGGTTTTCGGTGCATATGGGACCCAAGTTTATATGCATGGATTTTAATGGCATTACTCATAGTGTGTTTTGTATCCTGATGTTTAATGAAAATGGGGTTTTTTGGACACACAACCTGTGCTTAGCCTCCTGGAGTGAGGCACCCTGGAAGAAAAGGGGTGGGTCAGGGGTGAGTGGTCTAGATTAAGGTTACCAGATTTTTTCAAAGAATCCAGGGACACTTTAAAAAAAAAGAGAGAGAGAAAAGTTATTAAAGAAAAAGTTATTAAAAAAAATAATAATTAAGAAGTAATATATTCTCTTCTGTGGTCTCCTCTGTCGCGCGGCCTTCCTCTGGACCCTGGCCTGCTCTCTTGGAGAGCTAGCCGCCATGGAGTAGGCTTGGGTCAGGCCTGGGCTCGGCCATGTCTCTTTGCCCTCCTGGTGCTCTCCTACCTCTCCTTTTCAGTGGCGTGGCAAGGTTGGAGCTCCCCTCTTTTTTCTTCTTCCTCTTTCTCTCTCTTCCTTCTCCTCTCCTCCTTTTCCCTGTGTCAGCTCTGGGGTTTTCCTGGCCCTGGAGCGCCATTGGGCAGTCGGCTGGGTGGCCAGGCGCTCTCGCTCCCGGCTCAATTTGGGTCGCAGGGGGGGGGTGTCAGTGGTTCCCCCAGTTGACACGCTGGGCGCCCCCAGTTCCCCCTCGGTAGTGGCAGCGGCAGTCTCAGCAGCCAGGAGCCAGCCTGACAGCGCAGTTGGCTCTGGATGGCTTCAGGAGCTACTCGCTGCCCGCCATTTTGCCTCGCCAGAAGTCCCCCTAAAAAAGCCAATGCAATTCTGGGCTGCATCAATAGGAGTATAGCATCTAGATCAAGGGAAGTAATAGTGCCACTGTATTCTGCTCTGGTCAGACCTCACCTGGAGTACTGTGTCCAGTTCTGGGCACCACAGTTCAAGAAGGACACTGACAAACTGGAACGTGTCCAGAGGAGGGCAACCAAAATGGTCAAAGGCCTGGAAACGGTGCCTTATGAGGAACGGCTAAGGGAGCTGGGCATGTTTAGCCTGGAGAAGAGGAGGTTAAGGGGTGATATGATAGCCATGTTCAAATATATAAAAGGATGTCACATAGAGGAGGGAGAAAGGTTGTTTTCTGCTGCTCCAGAGAAGCGGACACGGAGCAATGGATCCAAACTACAAGAAAGAAGATTCCACCTAAACATTAGGAAGAACTTCCTGACAGTAAGAGCTGTTCGACAGTGGAATTTGCTGCCAAGGAGTGTGGTGGAGTCTCCTTCTTTGGAGGTCTTTAAGCAGAGGCTTGACAACCATATGTCAGGAGTGCTCTGGTGGTGTTTCCTGCTTGGCAGGGGGTTGGACTCGATGGCCCTTGTGGTGTCTTCCAACTCTATGATTCTATGATTCTATTCTATGATGTGTCATGTGCTGTTGAACAAATCACACAACATTTATTCCCTACTAATAAATCTACAACACTTAAAATAAAAATCCGGGGACACTCCGGGGACAGATTTGTGAATCCGGGGACAGTTTTGTGAATCCGGGGACTGTCCCCGGGAAATGGGGACGTCTGGTCACCTTAGTCTAGATGAACTTTCAGACTGATCCTGAGGGGAAGGCCCATGGCTCAGCGGCAGAACATGTTTTGCATGCAGATGGTCCTGGGATCAATCCTGATGTCTCCAGGTTGGGTTGAAACCCTGGAGAGCCACTCTCAGTCCGTGCAGACAAGGCCAAGCCAAATGGACCAATGGTTTGACTCGGTATAAGGCAACTTCCTGTGATCCTACCCAGCAGGGCTCTTCTCATGTTCTCATGAACAGGCCTGGAGCCTAGCCTGGTAGTATTCACCTGAGCAAGTGGTCCAGATCAGGAGGAGAGGTTGTTGGCATCCGAGTGGCGTGAGCCTTTGGAGGTCAAACTGTGGGACCTGCTGTGGCTCTAGAGACTGATACGAGTGAGACATGTTTTGTTGCAGCCGGGGTAGATGAAGGCGTCCGACTGATGCACCACTGAGCTCCTCTCGGCAGTCATTCCTCCTCTGGTCACTGCTAGAGATACTCTTGTTTAAAAAATCCCACAATCCTGCTCTCTCTCCTCAGATCAGGAGTGAATTGAAGGCGCTGAGAAGCCAAATTAACCCCCTGTGTTGCTGTTCTCCTCTTCCCTGACAGCATCCCTTCTGTTCAGCTCTCGGACATGGGGAACTACCAGTGCGCGGCCTCGGTGAACGGATCTGAAGTCCTCTCTGATGAAGCCTACCTGAATCTGGAAGGTAAACGCTGTTTGTCTGAGCGTGATGTGCGCACACCAGATCACACCGAGAGGATCTTACACGAGTGTTCATCACAGGGTCGAAGAAGGAGGGTGGTGACAGAGAAAAGAGGCGCTGGAGCCCAAACTGGCTTTGCAGCCAGCTTCTCTTTCTTTCAAAACTTTCCCAACGTGAAAGCTTTGAAGAACGCAGATGCAACAAGTACTGTAAATATAAATGGAAGATGTTGTGTCTAGGGTGAGACCTTGGTTCCTTAGCCATAGATGATGACCTTGTGCGAGTGTTTGGGTGAGCTGTGTGGGGTTTCTACTGCGGTTGGAGGAGCCCTAGATAAGACTGGGTTTGAGCGTCACAGCGGAAGCCTGCCAGTGCTGCAGTTTGTGGATTGTTGGCATCTGTGATTGCTGAGAGGGAGAGAGCCTGTGGCTGTGCCTGATTGTAGACTGAATATGTCCCAAGCCGCCAATTAGTTTCTGGGCCCAATTCAAAGTTCTGGTGGCCTATAAAGCCTTAAATGGCTCAGGACCACAATACCTCAATATACACCAACCCGGACAATGCACTCATCATCTGAGGCCCTTCTTCGTGTGCCTCCTCCGCGAGAGGTCCAGAGGGCAGCAACACAAGAACGGGGCCTTTTCCGGGGTGGCTCCCTGTCTGTAGAATACTCTCCCCAGGGAGGCTCGCCTAGCACCTTCATTATATGCCTGTAGGCACCCAGCAAAAGCATTCCTTTTCAACCAGGCCTTTGGCTTTTACATGCGTTTGTGGGAGGGGGGTGTTGTTTTGTTGTTTTGGTTTCAACTATTTACTTGCGTTTTTTTACCTTGCGTTTTTACCCTGTGAATCCTCTTCATATCTTTGGATGAAGAGCAGTATATAAACCTAATAAATCAAAATAAATAACACAGGTGTGTTAGCAGACATGGAATCTTGAGCGAATGATACTGAGTGAGCAGAATCCTGTTTAATAGATTTTGATGTTTTATGGATATGTACCTGTATTGCTTTATAGACAGTATTTAATTTTGTTCGATTTCCGTTCTGAAACACTTTGAAACGTAAGTATGTATTTAAAAAAACCACTTGAGATAATGGTAATAACTTGTACGTAAAATAACAAAAAATAAAAATTACAGCGCCGTCAGGGACGAAAACCCACTCTTCAAAGCTGAATCAGCACAAACAGCAATCTGAGGGAAACCCGAACTAACGTTTGCTTCGATTCCGCTTTGAAGAACCTCACATTTACGCATCACAAGGGAGCCTTCTGTGTCTGCTAGCTGAGTCTGTTCCTTCTTGTCCCCCCTTTTTTGTGTCCAGGTCTCCCTTTTTTCACTGAAGAGCCCCAGGATCTGGAGGTCACAGTCAACGCCCCTTTCAACCTCAGCTGCAGGGCTCAGGGCCCCCCAGAACCAGTGCGGGTGATCTGGCTGCAAGACAGCGCCCCCCTCAACTCCTTGAACGACCCGCAGGCCCGGACACCTTCCACACTGGCCTTGAGAGGTGAGTCGCACAACGAATCATGTCTGATTCCTCTGCTCAGGAAACTACCTTTACAAAATGAAGTCATGTGATCACATCCGTCCCATACGTCCAAAGCAAAATAAATCCTGGGAACTGTAGTTTGTTCAGGATGCTGGATGTGGTAGTTCCACGGGGCAAACTACAGTTCCCAGGACTTTACAGAAGAAGCTCTGTGCTGTCCAGGAGGTCAGCTGTCCGGAGAAACACACATTGGGCGTTTGGCATTGGTCCCCTCTCAATCTCCTCCTTGGGACCAGAGCTTTCAAAATCCATCTATAGCTTTCTTCCGTCTCGATCCACGGCTTTGTTTTGCGGCTTTGCCTTTCCAAGTGGAGTTTAATCTTCTCAGTGCTGGGAGCCCTAATTCCCGACATCTGGGTTCCTGTATGATCTCTGTATGTGAAGAAGCATACTCTGTATACACCCCATAGTTCCTTCCTTGCCTTTCCCTGGCTCTGGACCAAGGTGTTGAAAACCGTTTCAGGGCCTAGCTGATGAGGCTCCGATCGAGCTTTTGTTTGCTTCTCCTTTTTCTGCATCTGGGTGGCTGAGCCAAAAATCCCCCGTCCTTTATTTTCCTCTCTGTTCTGCTGGCTGCAAAGAGAGAGCCCTGGTTCTCCCCGCAAGCCAGTCCCTCTCTGGCGTTATTGAAGAGCAGGGGGCAGGAGGGAAGGGCCGTGAATTCAGGAGGGGGACCCCTATTCTCGCCCTCCATTCAGCCTTGCCTTCGTGAGCGTGCCCCTTTCCCCCCCTCCCTCACGTCCTTGTTCATTGTCTCGGGTGTCCCCCTCTCTCAAAGCCCCTCTTGTCCCCAGCCTCCAGCTTCTTTTGTTCCCTTTTCTATGCGAGTGGCTGGTTCCCGATGGCTCGGCTGGGGAGGGGGGTTTACTCCGAGCGTGGGAACGGGCCCTGCAAGCCTTGCCAAATGCCAATTGGGCAGTGTGCGTGCGTCCGTGCATCTGCAAGCGTGTCTCCGTCTCTTGCCGCTCACGAAAACAACGCCGACCTGTTTCGAGGGTCCAGAGTGCTTCACCTTCATTCTCTCGGTAACCCTTACAACACACCTGTAAGGTAGGCCAAGGGGTCGGGTGGCCAGACGCATCTCAGCAGGTGTCGCTTGTGCGAGAAGCTGTAGCACTTGGTGAAATGCCCTCCTGTGCAAAGAGACAGGAGAGCTTGTCCTGCTTTTAATACAGTGGTACCTCGGGTTACATACGCTTCAGGTTACAGACTCCGCTAACCCAGAAATAGTACCTCGGGTTAAGAACTTTGCTTCAGGATGAGAACAGAAATCGTGCTCCGGCGGCGCGGCGGCAGCGGGAGGCCCCATTAGCTAAAGTGGTGCTTCAGGTTCAGAACCGTTTCAGGTTAAGAACGGACCTCTAGAACGGATTAAGTACTTAACCTGAGGTACCACTGTAATAATATTAATAATTTTATTATTTGCATCCTGCCCATCTTGACTGGGTTTGCCCCAGCCACTCTGGGCGGCTTTCAACGAGTATAAAAGCATAATAAACATCAAACATTAAAAACTTCCCTATACAAGGCTGCCTTCAGATGTCTTCTCTAAGTCGTATAGTTATTTATCTCCTTGACATCTGATGGGAGGGCGTTCCACAGGGCGGGCACCACTACCAGTGTGAGAGCCAGTGTGGTGTAGTGGTTGAGAGCGGTAGTCTTGTAATCTGGGGAACCGGGTTCGCGTCTCCGCTCCTCCACATGCAGCTGCTGGGTGACCTTGGGCCAGTCACACTTCTCTGAAGTCTCTCAGTCCCACTCACCTCACAGAGTGTTTGTTGTGGGGGAGGAGGGGAAAGGAGAATGTTAGCCGCTTTGAGACACCTTAAAGGGAGTGAAAGGCGGGATATCAAATCCAAACTCCTCTTCTTCTACCAAAAAGGCCCTCTGCCTGGTTCCCTGTAGCTTCGCTTCTTGCAGTGGAGATGGGTGGGCCATGTGGAGATCGGGTAAGCATTTCGGGAGAGGGGATGTTTGGAAGGGCCCCTTGTTCTTTGGCACCACAGATGACGGGCAGTACTGCAAGCCACTCAGAGCCGTGGAAGGTGAACCAAGAAAGGACCACAGCTCATCCCTTTGACATCTTTGTCGGTCTATTTAGCATAATATTGTGAACACCAGACTCCTCCAGGCTACCTATTTATTAAGCTTTCATTCTGATTTGCATGGGACGCGGGTGGCGCTATGGGTTAAACCACAGAGCCTAGGACTTGCCGATCAGAAGGTCGGCGGTTCAAATCCCCGCGAGGGGTGAGCTCCCGTTGCTCAGCCCCTGCTCCTGCCAACCTAGCAGTTCGAAAGCACGTCAAAGTGCAAGTAGATAAATAGGTACCACTCTGGCGGGAAGGTAAACGGCGTTTCCGTGTGCTGCTCTGGTTCGCCAGAAGCGGCTTAGTCATGCTGGCCACATGACCCAGAAGCTGTACGCCGGCTCCTCGGCCAGTAAAGCGAGATGAGCGCCGCAACCCCAGAGTCGGCCACGACTGGACCTAATGGTCAGGGGTCCCTTTACCTGATTTGCTTGCACAAATCTTATGTGGGGATTGTACCACATCCTGTCTTATTGAGCATTCATTCTTAAAAAAAAGATGGCAATAAACATTTGACCCCAATTTGCTCTGATTTGCTTGCTGGATGTTTATACAGTTTCCTGTTTCTCATTTGTTCACCCCACACTTCTCGCTGCATTTTCCTAGCCTCAGGAAGCGGATTTGTTGTGCTGAGGTGACAGAGTGTTTTAACCCTGGCGGGCCCAAATTTCCCAGCATGCATTTGAATCCCTCCTGAAAAATGCTGACGGGAGAGTCTTTCCACCCTGCTAGCCGATGGTCTACTCTGTTTGCCCCAGAACAGTTTGGGGGGCTTCCCAGAATCCTTGCCGCTGGGCCTTTCTGCCAAAGGCCACCGGCTGATTAGCTGAAGCCAGCCACAGCTATTTTCCTTTTCTTGCTTTTTTCTTTTGCTGATTTGGCAGTTGCGTGGGGTTGCGAGCCTCAAACCAGACGCCTGGGTAAGAGGAAGTGGGTGTGAAGGGCTCCTTTGGCCAAAGGGCATCTCTTGCTTCCCCTCGAATAGAAACCAAAATCTTGGCAGCAAGAAGCTCCTTGTGGCCGTAGCCCTAAGCACACGGGCTGCTGGAGGCAACCCCCCTTGAGCCCGGTGGGACTTCCATGCGTAGGGCGGAGATTTCCGCCAGAATCTGTTCTTGCCTGGGAGTGTAGTCTGTGCCATGCAGCTTATTCAGACGCAGGGTGGGTTGGAGGCAAAAGAGTGGCGCAAATGGCAAGATGTCTTTGCCATATTATTGCAAGGAAGAGCTTGGGGAAAATACCCGCAAGACAACCGAGCAAGACAGGAAGGGTTTGGGAACCTGAGGCTAGTGCAATAGACCCTCCTGTGGAGGCCTCTGATGGTTGTTTCAGAGAGAAGGACACATGCTTTGAATGCAGAAGGTCTTAGGTGGAAGGCAGCCCTGTTTAGGGAAGCTTTTAATGTTGGATGCATTACTGTACAGTGGTACCTTGGGTTAAGCACTTAATTCGTTCCGGAGGATTGTACTTAACCTGAAACTGTTCTTAACCTGAAGCACCACTTTAGCCAATGGGGCCTCCTGCTGCTGCCACGCCGCCACGATTTCTGTTCTCATCCTGAAGCAAAGTTCTTAACCTGAAGCACTATTTCTGGGTTAGCGGAGTCTGTAACCTGAAGCGTATGTAACCCGAGGTACCACTGTATTTTAATATTTGGTTGGAAGCCGCCCAGAGTGGCTGAGGAAGCCCAGCCAGATGGGTGGGGTATTAATAATAATAATAATAATAATGATGATGATGATGATGATGCCTGGCTTCTGTAACACCCAAGCTGTAACTCACTGCCCTGAAAATCCACCCACCGTAGTCTTGCTTCTGGCTGCAGGCTTTCCCCTCTTTTTCGCATTTTCGCATTAGCTTGGGCCTGACTCTTGAAAGGATGTCAGCCAAACACCTCCTATAACAAAAGGGAAAAAAGGGGGGTCTGTGTTCCCTTTGGGGTTCAAATAACAAAACAAAACCCTGATCTGCAGCTCGTGTTTCTTGTTTCTTTTTTCATCCCGGTTTTTAAAATGGTGTTGCTCCACGATCCATATCTATCCTGTGGCTGTCCTGTCATAGAGTCATAGACTTGTACAGTTGGAAGGGACCCTGAGGGTCATCTAGTCTGACCCCCTGCAATGCAGGAATCTCAGCTAAAGCATCCATGACAGATGGTCATCCAACCTCTGTTTAAAAATATCTCCAAGAAAGGAGAGTCCACCAACTTTCGTGGAAGTCTGTTCCACTGCCGAACAGCTCTTACTGTCAGAAAGTATTTTTCCGAATGTTTAGTCGGAATCTCCGTTCTTGTAGCTTGAAGCCATGGGTTCGAGTCCTACCCCCTAGAGCTTGAAATGCTTCATTTTGACGTCTCTCCCTCTGCCTCTTTCTGACGCACCACCAGCTTCAATCCATATTTAGAAAAGGAGCGGCCGAGCGGTCATTTTAAGGAGGTTGTGTGGACAAGGCCCAAGCCAGCAGCAGGCGAAGCGTTTCCCCTGAAACATCTGGAGGGTATTAGTGGCTGTGCAAAACATCTGGGGGGGAAGGTGACAGATTAGCAGCAGCTATGCACACATTTCTTTTGCCCTGTTGTGGTTACCGGGGGTCAAAATTGTTCTGCTGGGTTTTGAAAAGAGGACAAGAGGAGGGGGTTTGCCCCTCTGGCCTGTTTGACCAGAGGCAACAATGGCACGAAAAAACCCCTGTTTCCGCTCCCTGTGGGAAGATAGATGCATTGTGTCACTCCAAGCACTTTCACTTCTCTTAAAAACAGTTGCCCTCCGATGTTCACACACTGCCCTTTGTCGTGCTCTTCCCTTCCTCCTCTCCCCTCAGAGCTGAGGTAAAAACCAGCCCTTCCAGTGTCTTGAATAGTGTTTCTCTACCCTGCGCGTGTTTTGCCTCGCCCCACATACCTGCTGTGCCTCTTATTTCTCTTACTGCTCATTTGGCCTAGCTGTGGCACGCAGTGAGTCAGGGAAGGGGAATTCTGGGCAGGAGGTGACATGCATCTGAGTCACGAGCCAGGATCCGGATGCCGCTGCAGGAAGCCGGCCAGGGGAGCATTTGGACGAGGGGCCCTGAATGGGCAGATGTGGGGCCCAGGCAGTGACTGAAAGATAGCTGGAAAAGGATGAAGGCTTTGATACCTCTGATTTAGACCACTGGTATTCAAGAGCCTGGCAAATGGCCCTTTCTGAGGAGATTTCTCATGGACGAAAAATATCCAGTGGGCCCAGTGTCTGATTTTTTTGCAATGGTGCTATTGCCTTTCACTTACCAGTGAGGAAGCACGTGGCCGGATTGGTCCCCGTCGGCTTACAGCACAACCGCTTCCATCTGCAATTAATTTTTTTAGTGGGACAAATGGGAAAACGAAAGCGCAGGGAGACACCGTTTTATTTATTTGGCGAGCCTGCAAATTTGTACCTGTCTTTCCTTTAGAGCTTAATTATTTCGATAAGGAAATATTGCAGCTCTTTTCTTCCCCCGCTTGTGATAACGCTGCGTAGATTACCGTATTTTTCGCTCTACAAGACGCACCAGACCACAAGACGCACCTAGTTTTTGGAGAAGGAAAACAAGAAAAAAAATATTCTGAATCTCAGAAGCCAGAACAGCAAGAGGGATCGCTGCGCAGCGAAAGCAGCAATCCCTCTTGCTGTTCTGGCTTCTGGGATAGCTGTGCAGCCTGCATTCGCTCCATAAGACGCACACACATTTCCCCTTACTTTTTAGGAGGGAAAAAGTGAGTCTTATAGAGCAAAAAATACGGTATTTCTTTCTCTCCAGAAGTCCTGTCCTCACCAAAGGGACATGCGTCCACCAGACGGTGCATCCTTCCCAAATCTGGGTGGTTGGGTGACCTTTCACGTGGCAATGAGGGATGTTCCTGGAGAGGAGGTTTGCCATAAGTTGGCGCGTGCAAAAGAGAGGAGAGTGATGCAAAAAGTTGAGAAATGTGCAGGCAACGGGAGTGTGACCCGGGAATGGAGGAAGTTGGATGAGGCAGGGGAGGTTATGCATGTCAGAGGTGAGTGCCTGTCCGTGAAACGAAAGATGCATTTGCGGACAGCCCAGGGTAGAGGAGCATTTAAGCAGACGCTGCTTTTATCTCTTTGGTGTGGAACGAAAGTGATGTTGAAGGCACAAGGCCAGGGTTATTTCTGACCATGTGGTAGGCCCACCTGAACACAAGAGCGTCGAAAATGTGCTCTTTGATTGTGCAGAATGGCTCGCTTGAGGGTTCTTGTACTGCCCGGTACTTGGTGGGCCACTGGAATTTGGGTCATACCCTGCCAGGACGGACAGACAGGCGGACATTACAGTGGTGCCCCGCAAGACGAATGCCTCACAAGACGGAAAACCCGCTAGACGAAAGGGTTTTTCATTTTGGAGGTGCTTCGCAGGACGAATTTCTCTATGGGCTTGCTTTGCAAGACGAAAATGTCTTGCGATTCCTGGGGGTTTTTTTCGCTCCCCACCCCCTTTTTCTAAGGCACTAAGCTGCTAATAGCCTTTTAGCAGCTAATCCGCTAATCCCTTAAGCCTTTTAATAGCCGCTAATAGCGCTAATCCGCTAATCCGCTAATGGGCTTGCTTCGCAAGACGAAAAAACAGCTAGACGAAGAGACTCACGGAAAAGATTCTTTTCGTCTTGCGAGGCACCACTGTATTGCCGTTTTAAATGTGGGCAGATGAGAGGGAGGAAAAGAGACTCAGTGCGACCCCTCTGGGAAGTGAAATGGCGTGAGAATCATCAAATTTTAGAGTCGGAAGGGATTCTAAGGGTCATCTAGCCCAACCCCTGCAATGCAGGAATCTTAACTAAGCAGAGATGTAGAATCTGTGGCCCTCCAGATGCAACCACTACTGCTCCAATCGTCCCTAACCATTGGTCATGCTGGCTGGGAATGATGGGAGTTGGAGTCCACCAGAACCTGGAAGGTGCCACGTTGGTTACATCTGTGCATTCTTCCCCAAGCATTTGGGGAAATGCTAGTGAACCGCACATTCCCCAACTATAGGCTGTTCCCCATTGTTGCAGCTGGTGATAAATTGCATTCTTGATAGTCAGGGGATCGTCTTCCTCTGATTCCAGAGAGGAAGGGAGGGTTTCTGAAATGTAGGAAGGCCGTGCATTATCACAAGAGTTTGGGTTTTGTGGTGTGGCTTTTGCTGTTTGGACAGAGGAAAAGGGGAAACAGTCCATTAAAAGCTGCAGATTCGCTCTGTTACTTGCTGAAGGAGAATGTGGATTCAATCTGTGGGAATCCTGTGACAAATCTAGTGATTAGCTGTAGGAAAAAGAGATACAGTGCAACCGAAACACATCTTTTATGTAGGTAAAGTAAAGGTAAAGGTAAGGTAAAGAACCCCTGGACGGTTAAGTCTAGTCAAAGGCAACTATGGGGTTGTGGTGCGCATCTCGCTTTCAGGCTGAGGGAGCCGGCGTTTGTCCACAGACAGCTTTCCTGGTCATGTGGTGGAAACCAGAGCATCTTTTATGTAAACCAGTTTGGCTGGCCTAGCGAAGAGCAAATCTGTTAAACGACAAAAGGTGCTGATGATGAAGAAGAGTTTGGATTTGATATCCCGCTTTATCACTACCCTAAGGAGTCTCAAAGCGGCTCACATTCTCCTTTCCCTTCCTCCCTCACAACAAACACTCTGTGAGGTGAGTGGGGCTGAGAGACTTCAAAGAAGTGTGACTAGCCCAAGGTCACCCAGCAGCTGCATGTGGAGGAGCGGAGATGCGAACCCGGTTCACCAGATTACGAGTCTATTGCTCTTAACCACTACACCACACTGGCTCTCTGATGGGCAATCCGAGAGGAATCCTTGGGCCTGGGAAGATGGATGTTGCCAAGGTGATGGGGTATGTCTTTGAAGTGACAGGAGAAGAGAGATTTTGAGCAAGGTATTCTGAAAAGAAGAAGGAAGACTGGGGTCCATCTTGGGCAGGCTGGCTGCAGGCTGGCTGGGAGAGATGCCTTGGACTGCATGGCTGCAGTCCTGTGAGGGACAAGCCCCTCTTGAAAGGACCATCCTGGAAGATTTGGACTCCCTCCATGCAGACTGAAGGTGTGAATAAACCATATTTCTCAAAGCTACGACAGTCTCCGCCATGTCTCAATTCTCCAAGGGAACACAGGCCGTGGGTGAATGCCTGGAGCCCCCGGGCTCTTGCCACCACTTGGCAGAGAGAGGAGGAGGTGGAACCCACCTTTTGTAACAGTACACATCCAAACATATTGGGCAGTTGCGCTAATGTTTGGGGAGTAGCCTAAGCCTGTCTTTCCTGCTGGCTTCCTTGCTCAGCCTGCAATTTGTCAATAGTCTCTCCAGAAAGATGTCTGTGGTCTCTCTGCAGAAGGAAGCTACTGCAATAAAAGGATGCCCAAGAACTATAAAAGTGGAGGTCACAAGGCAAGAGGGAGGCACATGGCATGTGCAAGAACAAAACCGCGCAATGCACTTCTCCAAAAGTGTGCGGTCCTCTTGTTTCAACACTGCCACATCAATCCTATGGGTCCACCTGCAAAGGACTATGAGAGAGAGAGAGAGAAAAAGAAGAAGCATCTCTTTCCACCCACGTTTGCAATTACAGTATGCATGCTGTTTCATGTCCTTGTCTGGCATGCAAGGAGGACCTCAGAGGCAGGTGGGCTGTGGGCAGGCCGGGAAGAGCCTGGCTGGAAACCAGAAAATCCGAAAGCTCAGAGGAAGTAATTGCCACAACGGCTAGATCTGTTGTCCCATGCACAGGGATGACATCCCTCTGTATAACAGGTGCTGGGGACAGACAATAAAGAACCCTCCGACATGCTTTTCTTGAAAAATTCCTGGGCTATGGATTCATTAGTGGCTTAAAACACCACAAGGTTGCCTCGGCCCCAAGTAAAAGGTAAAGGGATCCCTAACCATTAGGTCCAGTCGTGACAGACTCTGGGGTTGCGGCGCTCGTCTCGCTTTATTGGCTGAGGGAGCCGGCGTACAGCTTCCGGGTCATGTGGCCAGCATGACTAAGCCACTTCTGGTGAACCAGAGCAGCGCATGGAAACGCCGTTTACCTTCCCGCCGGAGTGGTACCTATTTATCTACTTGCACTTTGATGTGCTTTGAACTGCTAGGTTGGCAGGAGCAGGAACAGAGCAACGGGAGCTCACCCCGTCATGGGGATTCGAACCGTCGACCTTCTGATCGGCAAGTCCTAGGCTCTGTGATTTAGCTCACAGCGCCACCCGCGTCCCTCGGCCCCAAGTACCAGGGTTCAAATCCTTGCTCAGCCATGGGATGCCTGATTATCGTCTTCCAAAGCAGCTACTCTATTCCGAACTTTAAAACGGTAAGCGTAATGCTGGTGGTCAACAAAAGAGGTTTAAAGACTCTCTCAAGGCAAAACTAAAAATATATATGGTATAAACACCGACAACAGGGAAACACTGACCTGCGAGCGCTCCAATTGGAGCACAGCCTTCACCAAAGGCGTCATAGATTTTGAAATATATTTTTAAAATTTAAAAAATTGTCCAGTAGCACCTTAGAGACCAACTAAGTTTGTTCTTGGTACAGTGGTACCGCGGGTTACAGATGCGCCGCTGCGGGTTGCGAACCTGCATCCCACACAAATCACGTCCATAACTGTACCTGACACCTGAGATGTACAGTGGTATCTCAGGTTACATACGCTTCAGGTTTCATACGCTTCAGGTTACAGACTCCGCTAACCCAGAAATAGTGCTTCAGGTTAAGAGCTTTGCTTCAGGATGAGAACAGAAATCCCATGGCGGCGGCGCAGCAGCAGCAGCGGGAGGCCCCATTAGCTAAAGTGGTGCTTCAGGTTAAGAACAGTTTCAGATTAAGAACGGACCTCTGGAACGAATTAAGTACGTAACCAGAGGTACCACTGTATAAGCTTTCGTGTGCATGCACACTTCCTTAGATAGATTTTGAAGACGCTCGAACTGAGGACGACAGGGAGAAACGTGTGAAGAGGAAGGCACGCTTGGCAAACCCTGCGATCAATTCCAGTTGGGACCTATGTCCCAACTGGAAGGGTGTGTGGATCCAGAATTGGCCTCCACAGTCACCTGGACTCACTGTTAAAACCATGTTCATGGAAGATAATCTTACTTGGCCATGAAGGAGAAGAAGAAGAGAGAGCCATGAAACTCACTTTGGGTGTCCTTGGGCCACTGCCTCTCAGCCCAGCGCACCTCGCAGGGCTGTTGTAGCGATTAAAGGAGGGCAGGGAGAGAACCACGTACACCGTGGTTGAGCTCCTTGGAGGAGGAAAAAGTAGGATATAAATGCAATAAATAAAGCAATAACCAACTGCAGAGGGCACCAAGATGGAGGGAAGGATGTCCTCACCAGACCCTTCTTACGGCAGCGAAGAGACCGAAATAGTTAAATCATTTAGTTAAATCGTCTTGAAGAGAAACTGCTGGGTGGAAATAAAACAAGGCCAAATGTGATGTGGTAGAAAGGGAGTGAGCGAGCTATGTTGCAGATAAGAAAGCCTTTGGAGACATCCGGAGATGGAGGATGCAGCAGATCTTGCTGTAGGAGTTTCAGAGACAATTGCAGATTAAGCACTTAGGCGGGAGACCATGGAAGAGAGAATTTTGGGGGGTGAAGTCAAACTGTTGGAAGGCTGTAGCACCGGCTGCGGCCGTAGAGACCGATGCAGGAGAGACGTGTTTGGTTGCAGCCGGGGGAGATGAAGGCGTCCAGTTGTGCTGCTGCAGATTCACCGTGGCATTTCTTCTCTCTGCGCTCCTCCTAGGAGACGGGAGGATGCGGCAAATTATGCTGCAGAAGCTTCGGAGAGAATGACGGATTAAGCACTTGTGCCTTATGATGTAAAATGGGATAACGACAAAAGGGACTGATTGCAGGCTAATTGTCCAAAGCTGTGAACCGCTACCGTATTTTTTGCTCTATAAGACTCACTTTTCCCCTCCTAAAAAGTAAGGGGAAATGTGTGTGCGTCTTATGGAGCGAATGCAGGCTGCGCAGCCATCACAGAAGCCAGAACAGCAAGAGGGATTGCTGCTTTCGCTGCGCAGCGATCCCTCTTGCTGTTCTGGCTTCTGAGATTCAGAATATTTTTTTCCTTGTTTTCCTCCTCCAAAAACTAGGTGCGTATTGTGGTCTGGTGCGTCTTATAGAGCGAAAAATACAGTAATTTAAGAAGGCTATTGATAAACTAGAATATGAGCAGAGGAGGCAACCAAGATGATCAAGGGTCTAGAAACCAAGCCTTATGAGGAACAGTCGAGGGAGTTGGGTGTGTTTAGCCTGGAGAAGAGGAGACTGAGCGGAGCTAGAATAGCCGTCTTCCACTAGCTAAAGGGTTTTCACACAGACAATGGAGCAAGCTTGTTTTCTCTCTCTCCGGAGGGTAATCCCCAAACAGCAGCTTCAAGTTACAAGAAAGGAGATTCCAACTAAACATCAGAAATAGCTTTCTGACGGGAAGAGCTGTTCAGTAGTGGAAGTTTGTGGTCTCTCCTTCCTTGGAGGTTTTTAAGCAGAGGTTGGGTGGCCATCTGTCAGGGATGCTTTAGCTGAGATTCCTGCATTGCAGGGGGTTGGACTAGATGGCCCTCAGGGTCCCTTCCAACACTACAACTCTACGATTCTACATTTGAATCCTTCATAGTGACTTCCGCATTGGGGTTGCTACCTTGTGCGTACAAATAAATGCATTTGATTCGTTACCTGGTTATTACTGGCCTCCGGTAAGGGAACCTAGGCACAGTCGTACCTTGGAAGTCAAACGGAATCCGTTCCGGAAGTCCTTTCGACTTCCAAAACGTTCGAAAACCAAATGGCACCTTCTGATTGGCTGCAGGAAGATCCTGCAGCCAATCGGAAGCCACGGAAGCCCCGTCGGACAATCAGATTCCGAAAGAACGTTCACAAACTGGAACAATCACTTCCGGGTTTGCGGCATTAGGGAGCCAAAACGTCTGAGTTCCAAGGCATTCAGGATCCAAAGCGTTTGGATCCCTCCAACAGTGGCAAAGGGGCAAGCTTGTTCTCTGATTCCTGGTTGTCTCTGTGAACTCCACAGAGTTTCTCGCCTGTGAGCCTTTGCCTTAATGTGGAACGAAGTGGGTGCTTCCGTGCAGATCTCCCTGGCTGCTCCTTTCCTGCCAACACCATCTGTTTATGCAGTTGCCCACTGGCTGACTCAGCCCTTGCAGGAATGATGTGGTCGGAGAGTAGCAGCAACCACCGTGAGGGGACTGGCCGTTGTTCACCCGCGCTCTCTTTGCCTCTTGTCTGCGGTACTTGGCCCTTAGCCTTTGCCTCTCCACAGGGATGTCAGGGCCGCCAAGCAGGTGGTCTGCCGGCATTGGATTTTTACATCTTCCCTCTCCCCTTAAATGCCATCAGTTGGTCGAGGTGACAGCTTCCGGGTGCCCACCGGCTGACTCAGTCCTTACAGGAATGGTGCGGTCAGAAAATAGCACCTGTTGTTGCGTGGGAGAGAGGGTTAAATCTGGGCCCTTCGCCAAGTCCCAGTAACAATGGTGTGTTCAAAGTGCAGTGACTCTTGGTTGCCGTCAGGGATCTGAAAGCTTTCATTCAGCCAGCGGATTTCATCCTCGGTGGGGTCTGTGTGCGTACATCATGTTCGCTCGCCATAGTGCTTCACAAAAATGCAAGGGGACGCACACACTTCACTGCTGTGATGGTGCTTGCGGCATGGAATGCTGTTGCAAAAGAGGCAGAGGAACCTATTGGCTAGTGACTGTGTCGTCGCTAGTGGCAAACTCCTCCTCCAGGCCTTTGACCATTTTGGTTGCCCTCCTCTGGACACGTTCCAGTTTGTCAGTGTCTTTCTTGAACTGTGGTGCCCAGAACTGGACACAGTACTCCAGGTGAGGTCTGACCAGAGCAGAATACAGTGGCACTATTACTTCCCTTGATCTAGATGCTATACTCCTATTGATGCAGCCCAGAATTGCATTGGCTTTTTTAGCTGCCGCGTCACACTGTTGGCTCATGTCAAGTTTGTGGTCAACCAAGACTCCTAGATCCTTTTCACATGTCCAGAGGAACGTGTCCAGAGGAGGGCAACCAAAATGGTCAAAGGCCTGGAAACGATGCCTTATGAGGAACGGCTAAGGGAGCTGGGCATGTTTAGCCTGGAGAAGAGGAGGTTAAGGGGTGATATGATAGCCATGTTCAAATATATAAAAGGATGTCACATAGAGGAGGGAGAAAGGTTGTTTTCTGCTGCTCCAGAGAAGCGGACACGGAGCAATGGATCCAAACTACAAGAAAGAAGATTCCACCTAAACATTAGGAAAAACTTCCTGACAGTAAGAGCTGTTTGACAGTGGAATTTGCTGCCAAGGAGTGTGGTGGAGTCTCCTTCTTTGGAGGTCTTTAAGCAGAGGCTTGACAACCATATGTCAGGAGTGCTCTGATGGTGTTTCCTGCTTGGCAGGGGGTTGGACTCGATGGCCCTTGTGGTCTCTTCCAACTCTATGATTCTATGAGATTCTTCGAGGTGAAGGTGGGAGATAAATGTGATTTTTAAAAAACAAATATTTCCTTAATGAATGTATGTATAAATGACTATAGCCCTTTAAACACAACCAAAAACTGCAGCAGTATCACGATAATTTCACTTTTGGACAAAATATTACTTTAGACCTGTGCACTGTTTGGTTTTGCTTTCTTTCTTTACATTTATTTTTTAAATTCTATGCCTTTTACTGTTACAAATCTCTAAGGGATTTACAAGTGGAATTATTGAGGAAAGCGGTTGAAAACAAGCGATTTAAAACGTCTAAAAAGAAAAGAAACCAGCGATAAACTAACAAGAGGAGCTTAGTTGTAAAGGAGCTTACAGGGAGTTTGATAGTAAGGCAAATCGAAGCCAATAAGCTGTGAAGACCAATTAAACACAGTTAGCATCTGCATAGATACTGACCTCATTCACACATTTGTTTTGGCATCTGTCTGTCTCGAGAGACAGGGCAGTGCACCTCTGGTGGGTGTGGGTGTGAAGCCAAACCACTGCGTTAGCAATACCAAAATGGCTTCCCAGGGGCGCAATCCGGGGCAGTGCGCGTGGAGGTCCTAGGCTGCCCCAACGACAAGACCCCCTTTCTCGGCCTCACTGATGTGGTCTGAAATATACTCAGAGTCGCAAAGTGATTTCTTGCTCTTTATTCAGCTCATAGTGGTGAGGAGGAATGAATGAAAGTCCCCTCAAAGTATCTGCTTTATATACATTATTTACACAATGGGCTGCACATGATTGGCTAATTCTGGAATTCTACTGTAAGCCAATCAGGTTGTGGATTCACTTATATCTGGAGCATGATTGGGTGGTTCCTGCCAACCAATCAGACTGCTGCATTGTTCTAGGACCAATCAGACTGCTGCATTCTGAATCCTATTGTTCTAGGACCAATCAGACCGCTGCAATTTGGATCCTGTTGTTCTAGGACCAATCAGACTGCTGTAGTTTGGATCCTATTCAACTCAGTACATAACATGGTCCAAAGGAAAACAGAGCAAGATGTTTGGCACCAGCTTGGCTGCAGGGGTTGCCAAAAGGAGGCATACAAGACACCATCCAACCGCCTTAGGGACTCCACTCCACATTTGTGTAGGGTTGACTCCGTAGCCTTTTTCTTCTCCCAAAGATATCCCGCAAGGCAGCGGATGTTTAGGACCAGAGTTTTCCTCCTCCTAGATGGGCCACCTTTCCAAGTAGCTCATCTGCCCCTCACTTCCCTCTACGACACGTGCAGATGGACGGAGAGGAGGAAACCATTCCAATGCAGGGAGAGAAAACCTTTCTCCAATGGAAGGTTTTCCTCAGCCCAACTGTTATGTACTGAGTCGAATAGGATCCAAAAGGCAGCAGTCTGATTGGTCCTAGAACAATAGGATTCAGAATGCAGCAGTCTGATTGGTCCTAGAATAATAGGATCCAAACTACAGCAGTCTGATTGGTCCTAGAATAATAGGATCCAAACTGCAGCAGTCTGATTGGTCCTAGAACAATAGGATTCAGAATGCAGCAGTCTGATTGGTCCTAGAATAATAGGATCCAGAATGCAGCAGTTCTGATTGGTCCGCAGGAGCCACCCAATCCAGCTCCAGGTGGAACGGAATCCACAACCGGATTCGCCTACAGGAGAATCCCGGAATTAGCCAATCACATGGGGCCCATTGTGTAAATAATGTATATAAGGCAGACATTCTGGGGGAACTTTCATTCCTCCTCACCACTATGAGCTGAATAAAGAGCATGAAATCCACTCCCGACTCTGAGTATATTTCACCTACCCACTGTAATTGGGTGACTTGTTTGTGCCAGCTAAATCTGCTGCCGCTGGGCTGTTGAAGGGAAGCTCCTCTCAGTTCTTATCCCTGCTGCCTCTCAGTTCTTATCCTTTTTTAATCTTTAAACCAGAACTGGATCAAGCAGACCTTTATCCAGAGCGCTCCCTGTGGCTGTCCTGATGGCAACAGAAGCCAGCCCCTGTTTCTTGCAGTAGTGCCTATTCCAGCCACCCTTTTCCCTAATCAGGATAAACGAACCCAGGACTCCTGGCTCGAGAGACCATCCGAGGCACAGAAACGGGGCCAAGGCTTGGAGCTTGGAACCAGACATGAGGAAACCCAAACCACAGACGGGTGGGCGGAAGGAACAGGACATACCAGCTGGGACAGAGGACTGGTCCCCAGATGTTCTTTCTCCAGGGCAGAGGGGAGGGTGGAAGGAAGGGACCTGGTTGGCTAGAGGACGACAAAAGTCTGGCTTTTGTTTTCTTACGTCCGTTTGTTTTCTAACGTTTATGCCCTGCCTTTTCTTCCGTCACGGAACTGGAGGCCGTTCAGTTCCCAGGAGGACACAGGAAGCCAGACCATCTAGCTCAGCCTTGTCTAGCTCTCTGCTCCTCAACCTTGCGTCACCAGATGTTGAGAAAGAACTCACCCCCAGCCATTGGTCCCAAGGTTGAAGAATAACAGGACTATCAGCAGCTAACCAGGATTTTAGATGAGGATCTCTCTCTCTCTCCCAGCCCTACCTGGCTGAACCTGGGACTTCCTGAATGTTGTTATTTAATATTATTTACTCTTAAAAAAGCACACCCTGCTTTTATCCTCCGTAAAGAAGATGCTCAGAGCACCTTACAAATGAAGGTAAAGGTAAAGGGTCTCCTGACCATTAGGTCCAGTCGTGGCCGACTCTGGGGTTGGGGCGCTCATCTCGCTTTATTGGCCGAGGGAGCCAGCGTACAGCTTCCGGGTCATGTGGCCAGCAGGACTAAGCCGTTTCTGGCGAACCAGAGCAGCGCACAGAAACACCGTTTACCTTCCCGCCGGAGCGGTACCTATTTGTCTACTTGCACTTTTGATGTGCTTTCGAACTGCTAGGTTGGCAGGAGCAGGGACCGAGCAACGGGAGCTCACCCCGTCGCGGGGATTCGAACTGCCGACCTTCTGATCGGCAAGTCCTAGGCTCTGTGGTTTAACAGCGCCACCTGTGTCCCTTACACGTGTAAACACACGTGTAAAAACCACATAAACCCAAGCACCATATGCAAATCAGTTTAATTAGCAGAGGTGCTAATTTCAATATAAGTAAGGTGACATTTTATTCACCCGGGATTAAATAATTATTCTGAATAATAATGTTTGCTTTGTGCGTGGGGACTTTGGGCAAAGGAGTATTTTATTCTTTTGATAAATTATTATTAATAATAAAAGCGTTGCAGGGGGTTTTTGTGGGGGGGGGGCGGTTGATGTTTCATGCTGGAAATCTGTAATAACAGCCCAGAATAGCCCCCAATCTCATTTCCCTGATTTTTCTTTGCCTGTAATTTGAAACTGGAGAGAGTGGCGAGGGGGTGAGTTTGAGGTGCTGTTGTACATTACTCTTGAGAAGTCCACAGTGTGCTCTTGAGAAGTACCCAGAATGTCATGCTAGGTGTGGAATATATGAGTTTATTCTGGAGCTCAAATAACAGCAGAGGTGGTCCTGCCTTGGTGGATTTTATTAAGGGACCTCAACACACAAATAGTACTAATGACTCAGTCTCCTTTCCAGATCTGTAAAATGGGAAGATTAGCTGCTTTACAGGGATGCTGGATTTGCAAGGCAAAAACTGAGAGGTCCTGAGTACTGCCTTGTGGAGTAGAGGGTGAGACTTGGGCCTGGGAGAGAGAGATTTAAGTCTCCGCTCAGTCTTAAATTCACCTGGCTGAAGAGATTTCACCCCTCCCATACCCAAGAATCTCCTGAGCAGTCTGCTGATTCTGCAGAGAGGAGGAGGCGTGTTCTTATATCTACTTATTCTGCTCCAGCACCACAGTCAGTGAGAGAGAGTCGGTCAGTGAGAGAGTCAGGGAGTGAGTCAGTCAGGGATAGAAAAAGACTGAGTGTTATCTCTGTGTAGATAAGGTCGCTGCAGAAAGCAGCAGAAACACTCAGTGCACTCCAGCATCTCCATTTGTATATAGTTTGTATAGTACAGTAGCTGTTAGTGAATAAAAGAAGATATTCTTCAGTGCTGTCGTCCGAGTGATTTATGCTCTGCTGTACTCTGCTGTACAACGACTGTCTTCTTGTTGGAGTGACTTTTGGTGCTCACAGCTCTGAGCTGTGAGTCCACAGCACTTAGACCTGTTCCTGTGAGAAAGGTGGTCTCCTGGAAGTGCTACCCAGCTCGCCTAGCCCAGTCGGGGCTGAAGTGGATGAGTCCAGTTGGTGACACTGGCTCAAGGGCGATGATGACATCAGCAAGCTAGGTTATAAATAATGAACATGCAGCGCTCTGTAAGCTGGGAGCGCGAATGGCTTCACAAGAACACTGCGAAGATTCATGAGCTAAGGAACGTAAAATCGCCTTAGACCTAAAACCGGAACAGATATGCTAATAATCATTGAGTTTTAAAACAAGGCTGCTGTGGATACTGACTAAATATATCTACTTTTGTGCCTCCTTTCGTCTCTCAGGTCTGAATCACAGCGCATCATTCTCATGCGAGGCCCACAACGATAAGGGGGTGGGCACATCTCGGACTGCAAAAGTGACAGGTGAGAGGATAAGTTGTGGGGTGCATTCCTAGAGCAAACGGAGACCTTTGCCAAGGCCGCAGCACAACTGCTTTAGGTACACTGTGAGGGTGAAGCTAAATGCATATTTGGATTTAACACGGAAGTTTTGAACAATGCAAGCACTGTCAGCTGGTGTGTGTGATAATTAATGGGATCTGTGCAGACACAGAGGGGAAGTTCCTCCCCCTGCTGCAATTCTGGAGGAAAACCCCATTTATGAAGCTAGGTTATTTTGCTAAGGGAGAATTCCTCTCAGTGAATATACTCACTTCAGTGGAGGAATGTTCATCAGGACCATAGGAGAGGAGGAAAGGGAAGATGTCCACACACACACACACACACACACACACACACACACACACACTACACCTTCTCTGATCCTGTTAAGTAGCATCCCCCTTCCGCAGCTGATGCAATTTACATTTTTAAAAACCCGGACTTCAAATGCAAATATACAACACAAAGACCCTTTTTTAACTTGGCAAGTTGCCCTGAGTTTATAGGAGGAGCACATGCTACTTTCAGATTGCAGATTTGGATCATTACTGACACACACACACACACACACACACACACACACACACACCAAAATTCCCTGCAAGTAGAAAACTAGCATGTTGAGCATAAGGCTTAAGATGAAACCTTTATCCTAGAAATGCTAGCTTTCCATCGGCAGGGATTCCTTGGCATACATTTAGAAAGGTAGCTGGCGCAATAAGTGTGCTTCGTATAATTGCCAGAGTATTCTTTTTAAAATAAAGTTTTATTGATCTGCAATATATAACAATTACCAAAAAGAGAGAGAGAGAGAAAATATGCAAAAACAAAACTCCAACTAGTCCCCCTCGTCCCTCTAGGTACAGATCAATCCGGTTAAGTTTGCCAAAGTCCAATCTGTGGTTTTGGTAGTTGCTGTTGTTCAGGGTTATCAGTAAAGTATTTTATAAAAGGAAGCCGTGTATTCTTGACAACTTCTGGATCACAGTAATGATGAACAAGCCCGTGAGAAGGATCCTGTATCCTAATCACAAGTACGTAGGCCCCGCTGACCACAGTGGGACTTACATCTGAGTAAACATGTATAGGGCCACTAAAACACCCTCTTTTTGACTTTCCTCCGCAGTAAGCTCTTGTGGTATATCATACACCTGCTCTCTTACATCTTCCCTCTAGTGGTACCTGGGCGGCCAAGCGCCTTATCCCTTCTGCATCGTAGCGACCACCACCTGGAAGTGACGTGGGAACCAGGACCGAGTGGGGCCTACGCTCTTGAGTTGTGCACCATCCAGGTAAGAAGGGAAGCCTTGAAGCCTGCCCAAACTCCCTCGCTGTTATGTACTGAGTTGAATAGGATCCAAACTGCAGCAGTCTGATTGGTCCTAGAACAATAGGATCCAAATTGCAGCAGTCTGATCGGTCCTAGAACAATAGGATTCAGAATGCAGCAGTCTGATTGGTCCTAGAACAATGCAGCAGTATGTTTGGTTGGCAGGAACCACCCAATCATGCTCCAGATATAAGTGAATCCACAACCTGATAGGCTTACAGTAGAATTCCGGAATTAGCCAATCATGTGCAGCCCATTGTGTAAATAATGTATATAAAGCAGATACAGTGGTGCCCCGCAAGACGAATGCCTCGCAAGACGGAAAACCCGCTAGACGAAAGGGTTTTCCGTTTTGGAGGTGCTTCGCAAAACGAATTTGCTATGGGCTTGATTCGCAAGACGAAAATGTCTTGCGATTCCTGGGGTTTTTTTCCCCCCTCCCAGCCTTTTTCCCAAGCCCCTAAGCCACTTAACAGCTGTTCGCTAAGCCGCTGAACAGCTGATCTAAACCGCTTATCAGCTGATCTAAGCCGCTAATAGCCTTTTAGCAGCTAATCCGCTAATCCCTTAAGCCTTTAATAGCCGCTAATGGCCTTTTAGCAGCTAATCCGCTAATCCCTTAAACCTTTAATAGCCGCTAATAGCCTTTTAGCAGCTAATCCGCTAATCCCTTAAGCCTTTAATAGCCACTAATAGCCGCTAAACCGCTAATCCGCTAATGGGCTTGCTTTGCAAGACGAAAAAAACCGCAAGACGAAGAGACTCGCGGAACGGATTCTTTTCGTCTTGCGAGGCACCACTCTACTTTGAGGGGACTTCCATTCATTCCTCCTCACCACTATGAGCTGAATAAAGAGCATGAAATCACTTTGCTACTCTGAGTATATTTCACTCGCCCAACTATTTTGAGGAAGGATGCCTCACTCGGCCACTTTCGCCCCTGCCCTTCGAGGGAACGCTTTTATTTTTAGGAGCCATTTCCTGGCCAGCTTCTGCTTCTCTCAAATGTCCAACCGGATGCCCTCGTGACGTGTGACAAGCTCCCAGGAAGAGGGAACTGAAAGAGCCTCGAAAAGGGATTGCAGAGGCCAGGAAACAAAACTGATAGCAAGGGGGCAGGGTGTTCAAATATAGGGCCATCCGACCGTCCCCTTCTAGGGCCTGAGGTGGCAGAGTGATCTGTACCAGTTTGGGGTTTGGATGGGTGCCGCTTTTGAATGTTTCCCCCACATAAAACAAAGCAAACTGCTCGAGAACAGAAGGCAGGTGCCTCTGAGGCAAAAATCCTCCGCATTGTGTTAGTGAGTTTTTATTATTTAATTGCATGTATTTATTCAAGTAGGGACATGGGTGGGTAAACCGCAGAGCCTAGGACTTGCCGATCAGAAGGTCGGCGGTTCGAATCCCCACGACAGGGTGAGCTCCCGTTGCTCGGTCCTTGCTCCTGCCAACCTAGCAGTTCAAAAGCACACCAAAGTGCAAGTAGATAAATAGGTACCACTCTGGCGGGAAGGTAAACGGCGTTTCCGTGCGCTGCTCTGGTTCGCCAGAAGCGACTTAGTCATGCTGGCCACATGACCCGGAAGCTGTACGCCGGCTCCCTTGGCCAAGAAAGCAAGATGAGCGCCGCAACCCCAGAGTCGGCCACGACTGGACCTAATGGTCAGGGGTCCCTTTACCTTTACTTTACCTTTATTCAGTTTGCTCAAGGTGGTGGCTCTTCTTCCTCACAACAGCCCTGTGAGGTAGGTGAAGTTGAGAGGCAGTGATTGGCCAAAGGACACCCAGCAAGCGTCATGGCCAGCATTCGAACCCTGGTCTCTCACAGGTCCTAATATAGGGTTGACATACGTCTGGAACTTCCCAGACATGTCCGGGATTCCAATGACAGAATTAGGGTCTGTGGGGGAGTCTTGGAAAATTGGCAAAATGTCTGGATCTTTGAAATTTCCCCAATTGAGGAGAGCTTGAACATAGAGGGAGCTTTGAAAAAGTGTGACATGCCCCCTGCACCGCAAAGTGGTACAGTCTGGAATTCCGCCGCAGAGATCGAGCCTTTGAGCCCATCCACACGTTATGCAGTCGGCGAAAATCCTGGACTGTTCCACTGCAGAGGGGAGGGGGAGTTTTCTTTTTCTTTTTTTTCATTCTTCAATGTTGTTACACGGTCCAGTGAGGCTTCATATAGAATCACAAAATTGTATAGTTGGAAGGTGTCCCAGACGCAGGGGTGCCAACTTGAATAAAACATTGAGGAGTGGGGTGGTAAGCCCTGCCCTGCAAAATCAGTCACATTGTGCAGTGGCCACACACTATTTGAATGGCAAGTTTTCAAAGAATATCTGAAAAATAAATATAGTAGTTTAAATTCTGTTGCAGCATTCGAGGAACTTCAGTAATAGTTCTAAGGTAGATATAAGAAATTAGATTTAATGAGAATAAGTTTAATTATAAAAATAAATGTGTATTGGCAATAAGTAATATGAATTTGAAGTATGGAATAGACGGGAGGTTGGGTCTTTAGTGTTAAGACCAATAGATGTTTTATTGTTTGCTAAGAATATTATGTGTCTATGGTTATTTTTGTAATTTGTGTATAATTTGGTATTTGTGTTTTTTGTTTGTTTGTTTGTCTTTCTTGTTGTATAAATAAAAAACTTTAAATAAAAAAAATTTGGGGGGGGGCTAGCCCCCTAAAAAATAAAATAGGGGGGGGGGCTAGGAGTCCGCTTCTATGCCCAGAGGGGCATCTAATGCAAGGCAGAATCTCAGCTAGATTATTGTAGAGCATAATATGTTCCTAACTCCTGCCCCGTCAACCCATCCCCGGCACACACTGCCTTTCCGTCCTCAAATCCTTACCCCTGCCCCTTTTTCCCAGGCTGTGCGCTCGGACGAGGACCTCAGCACCGTGTCAGACCGAGAACTCTATAACCAGAACCTCCACGTCCCCCCATTCAGCCACACCCTGGATGGCTTGAGCCCCTTCACCACCTACCACGTGCGGGTGTCCTGTCGCTCCCGAGAGGGCAACTCCCCGTGGACCCACTGGGTTGCTATGGAAACCCTGGAAGGAGGTGAGCTTGAAATGGGAGTCGGGGGGGGGGGCAGAGTAGGTGGCCGATCCTTCTGGGTTCTGCCTTGATCTCTCGGAGGAGAAAGGAAATCACAGAGGTGTGCCGCTTGGAGCAAGAATGAGGAACCAGATGTTGCTAGACTACAACTCCCATCAGCCTCCGGGCCGTTGGACATACTAGCTGGGCCTTATGGGAGTTGGGGTCCAAGCAACATCCAAAAGGCCACAAGCTGTCTCTGAACTTAGAGAGGGGCCAGTTTGGAAGCCAGGAAGATGGAGAGGGGCCTAATGAATGGCTTAGAGCAGTGTTTTCCCAACCTTGGGTCTTCAAATGCTTTGGACCACATCTGCCATCATCCCTAGCTGGCAGGACCAGTGGTCAGGGATGATGGGAGTTGTAGTCCAGGGGTCAGCAACCTTTTTCAGCCGTGGGCCGGTCCACTGTCCCTCAGACCTTGTGGGGGGGCCAGACTGTATTTTTGGGGGGGGGGAATGAACAAATTCCTATGTCCCACAGATAACCCAGAGATGCATTTTAAATAAAAGGACACATTCTACTCATGTAAAAACACCAGGCAAACCCCACAAATAACTCAGAGGAGAATTTTAAATAAAAGGACACATTCTACTCATGTAAAAACACACTGATTCCCGGAGCATCCGCGGGCTGGATTGAGAAGGCAATTGGGCCGCATCCGGCCCCCGGGCCTTAGGTTGCCGACCCCTGTTGTAGTCCAAAAACCCAAGGTTGAGAAAGGCTGGTTTAGAGTCAGAGTTTCCCAGCTGCTTTTGGACTACAACTCCCATCATCCCTATCTAGCAAGGCCATTGGTCAGGGATGATGGGAACTGTAGTCCAAAAACAGCTGGAGACCCACAGTTAGGAAACATTGGTTTCGAGAGTAACAGTGGTTCTTAAAGAGTGTGGCCTGCCACTGTGGCATGGAGGGAGAGGAAAGCAGTTGTAGCTGAAGATTCACGGGCAATCAAAGAAACATTTAAACATTAGGATAGGATAGTACCGAAATGATTTCTCCACAACCTATTGTTGTGAGCAGGGATTTTCAACTCTGACAAATATGAAAGATCAGAAAAGAGGGCTGCTTTTTTTGTGTTCATAAGAGTTTGTCTCGAATTAGACCTTTTATAAATGAGATTACCCAACAAAAGCAAGCTCACCTCTCTCACTGAATTGCATACTTAAAGTCCATGCATAGGAGGTTCATTTATCATTGTATTTTGGGAGTGATTCACATTCTTATGTAGCTGCATTGTTTTATACTTTCCTGACATGAATAGGAGTATAGCATCTAGATCAAGGGAAGTAATAGTGCCACTGTATTCTGCTCTGGTCAGACCTCACCTGGAGTACTGTGTCCAGTTCTGGGCACCACAGTTCAAGAAGGACACTGACAAACTGGAACGTGTCCAGAGGAGGGCAACCAAAATGGTCAAAGGCCTGGAAACAATGCCTTATGAGGAACTGCTAAGGGAGCTGGGCATGTTTAGCCTGGAGAAGAGGAGGTTAAGGGGTGATATGATAGCCATGTTCAAATATAGAAAAGGATGTCACATAGAGGAAGGAGAAAGGTTGTTTTCTGCTGCTCCAGAGAAGCGGACACGGAGCAATGGATCCAAACTACAAGAAAGAAGATTCCACCTAAACATTAGGAAGAACTTCCTGGCAGTAAGAGCTGTTCGACAGTGGAATTTGCTGCCAAGGAGTGTGGTGGAGTCTCCTTCTTTGGAGGTCTTTAAGCAGAGGCTTGACAACCATATGTCAGGAGTGCTCTGATGGTGTTTCCTGCTTGGCAGGGGGTTGGACTCGATGGCCCTTGTGGTCTCCTCCAACTCTATGATTCTATGATTCTATGACATCCCACAATCATATCATATAATAGTTGCATTTTATGTTATAAATCAAGCTGTGCTAGGAGTGTTTCTTTCTTGTTTTCCAATGCATTTCTTATCAATAAAAAAAATCTGTGTGGCTCGAGCAAACGGTTATCTTGAAAGTGTGGCTCAGAGTGTGGCTCATAAGTTTGAGAATCAGTGGTTTAGAAGCTTAGACAATGGTTGTTACCAGTCAATTGGCTGAGACTGGGCTATAGCCACTTGCCTGACGCCTCTTTGTGGCTAATGAGAAAGGGTCATGGCCGCAGTGTTTCCATTGTAACGTACACTTTTCCGCGGCAGTGCCCACCGCTCCGCCAGAGAACATCATGGCCACTCAGAACGGCACCTGCACCATTGTGCAGTGGCGAGAGCCGCGTGGCGTCATCAACGGGATCATACGCGGATACAAGCTGGTCTGTCAAAGCGGCGACTCGCCCGAGGTGAGGACCTCCTTTCTCAGGACTGGAGAGGGCACCCTCCCCATTGACTTCCCTGTAATTATCCTGAGCCATCGCCCGCCATCTTCCTAATCCCCTGCCTGGCGTTTTCGCCACTCTCTCCCTCTCCACCAGGTGGTTGTGGACGTGGGGCTGACCAACGAGACCGTCTTGAACCTGAACAAAACAGTGCACAATCTGACCGTCCGTGTCGCGGCCTACACGCAAGCAGGAGATGGTCCCTGGAGCAAAGCCATCATGGTTTCAACTGGGGATGTCGGTAAGGAATACAAGATATTGTGCCATGTTTTTTTGGTGGGGGTGATGGGTTTCCCTCACAAGCTTTAGTGTTGTGGCAAATAACAGAAGTACAGGGAAAGGAGAGGGTGGGGGAAGTTACATAACAGCATAATTTGTTTCCTTGGATGCTGCCCAAGGGGGCTACTCTGAGTAACGTAGGATACGGTCCAAAGAGTTCAGACCCAGAATGATGAAACCGGTTAAGGACTACTTGAAATAAATAAAGTTCCGTTTTCATAGCCAATTATTCCTGCATATCTTTCTAAGTGTATCATATGAGATATGGGGGAATCGTTTGGCTGCCAAAAAAAAAGTTTTTTTTTTTTTTTAAAGTTCTTAACTGTTCCCAACTGTTTCCCAACTCCTTGGTGGTTCTTCCAAAACGATCATTTGATCTCTCTTTTTGTTTTGTTTTGTTCTTCTGGCCCAGCCTTTGACTTCCTGCTTTCTAAGAATGGTTCTGTGTTGGGCAATTCCTGATCTCAGTCCTGGTTCTGATCTAGCAGGATCTCCTGCTTCTAATTTGTATCCCACTTCTTGTTATGATGGCTTCTGGCGCCTTGCGGAGTCATAGAAACTGAAGCTGGTTATAAAACAGGACCCGTGCTTTCTGCTTTAGGAATTTTGATTCTCTTTGATGCCCCCAGAAAAATGGCCTGAGGCCCTGTTGGTGGAAGCTTGACGCTGACATTTGGCTTAGAGGGAGACCATATTCAAATAAATATATTTTTCTTTTACAGATGAACTGCCGCAGCCCCAGCCAGGTAAGAACAGTGCATAACACTCTACCCGCAACCTACAGAAATGATTTGGGATTTTGGGATGGGCAGCATCGGGGAATGAGAGGCGGTGCCGTTTCCTTCTAGAACATTCCAGAGAGCACTTTGTTCTGGAAATCTGCTTTCCTCCTTTCTTTCTTTTGGTGTTGGCTAATTTGATTATATCTTGTTTTGGTTTTGTTTCTCTCTTGCGCTAATAAGAATAAATCAAAACTTGTTTTCCCAAAGTTCCCCAGTGTAGGCAATACCTCGTGACCAGGCTAGAGGGCGACATTGCTCTCCTTTTTCAAAATGGATCCTCTAGGAGGAGAAGGAGCTGCAAGGGTTTGTGTCTTTTGTGACTATTGGCAGGGAGGAAGATGGGAAGACTGCATATTTGCCTTCCACCTGCATTCCCATTTTGATTAGGATATTTTCGATTTTTGTGACACACACCCACACACACACACACCCCTGCTTTGGCTGCAGGAAACATCTGAACAAAAGGATTGGGAAGGTCCAAGAAGCTAGTGCAGGGGATTTCTAAACACACTGAGGATCTTTTTAGTTCGGTTCCAACTGGGATTTTTATTGAACTTGATTACAATTTGTTGTAAGGGAAATTTTATATTGAACTTTTGCCGGAAGGATTGTCAAGGCCAAGTTTGACTGACAGAATCACACACTTCTTTCCAGTCCAAGACTGTGAACTGGATTAAGATTTTGGGATATGGGGCAGTTGTTTTCAAATGTCACAGCCTGAAGTGGTGTAGGAAGTGTTGGTTTCTAACAGGGTGGATTTTATTTAAATCACGAGTCAGTAAGACTTGATTTAAATCATTTTTTTTTTTTACAGAAAGACTCATTCTTGCTGGTATAATCTTACAACCAGATGAAGGTTTCATTTTTGAAATAATATATGTTCAGAGTAGTTTTTATAGTTATATCAAAAAATTCTGATTTGGTTATACTATTAAAAATACATTGACAGATAATTATGAAATTATTGTGAGGTTTAATAAGTTAACTGTTTATATTTAGACAACTTTTCTGCTGTACTTGATTGGAAGGCGAAAAATAATCATTTCCTTAATAACAATTTAATCAATTTATTTAACTAAAGCAATAACATTATAGCATATGTATCCATGTTTGTTAACTGATGTGGTTAAATGATTTAAAAAAACAAACAACCAAAAAATCTTAGACTGAATTTTAGCACACATGAAAAGCTTAAATCCTGATGAATAGCCTTGGGACTATAATGTAACAAATAGAAAACTATCTTTAGAAAGATTTTTCCTCCAAAAGCATTTTATTTTAAAAATCCAATTTAAATTTTAAAAAATCCAATTTAAATTTTAAAAAATCCAATTTAATTTTTTAAAAAATCTGATTTTTATTTATTTATTTATTTATTTATTTTAAAAAAATCGTTGATTTTTATCCACCCTGGTTTCTAAGGAGAACTCGGCTGGCTGCCAAAAAACTAGGAGATCCCCTCATCTTCCCCTCAGCATCGTACTTGGTCCCAGATTCGGTCAATGGATTCTCTCCTCTATTCTTCCAGTTTAAACAGTAACAGGGGCTGCCTGCTCACCGTACACTTAAAGCACATTGTCCTCTGCTCCAAAGAATCCTGGGAAATGTAGTTTGTTTAGGGTGCTTGCAGTAAACTACAATTCCCAGGATTCTCTGGGGACAACTTAGCAACTTAGGTGCTTTAAATGTATGTCGTGTGCACAGCCGAGGCAGGGAAAGGTGTGTGTGTATGTTCAGGGAGGCAGGAGAGGAGATATTGTTTATTAATATCCTTCCTAACTTGCGCTAGCAAGTTCCTTTACTTAGCAGAGTTTTACATTCCCCTTTTAATGCACAGCAGGTAGCTGGTTGCAGGCTTGTGTAAGCCTCTCAATACCATACAATTCAGTATTGAATTGTATGTTCCGGGTGAGTTCCCTTTTTATCCCTCTTAAAAGAATAAACACACAACAATCTTATTGAGAGTCAGTAAAAGAAGTTTACTCACAGCACCATCAGTTCACAGTTGGATCCCTGAAGGCAGACTTAGTTACGAAGTATGTGGAGCTATCCCATATGGGGATAATCCCAGTGTCCTCTGTGGGTTGGAAGCCACCAGAGCATCTCTAGCTAAAAACTGCTCCAATGATGGAAGAAGTCAGAGAGAAGAGTGCTGTGTGCCTTGTCCTTTTGTTACCTGGACAGGTAAGGTCACACCCACCTCTAGTCACATGCAAAGGAAGTATGTCCCAGCCCAGGAGGAAACAGGAAGTTTTCGACTGGCTGGACCAAACATTCCCCCCGCATGTCCTCTCTAGGAAAACAAGGAATGTTGTACTTGACTGCTATTTATGTATCACATCCCACAAGGTGATGTGCTGGATGGGCAACCGGAATGGCTCCTCCCATTGACCCTTACTCCTCTTCCCTTCTCCGTAGTAGAAACCACCGCCCCTGCCTTCTCCTGGCACTGGTGGTACGTGGTAATTGCCATAGCCACGGCCGCCGCCGCTGCCGCCTTCATAATCATCTTCTTGGCACGGATGAGGAGGAAGGAAACCCGCTATGGGTAAGTGGAGAACGGACACCTGCCATGGATGCTTTCATTGAGATTCCTGAATTGCAGTGGGTTGGACTAGATGACCACTGAGGGACCCATCTCGCCTTTCTGTGATTCTGTGACACCGGTTCTGGCAGCTTCTCCTCTTTCACTGTCTGTTTCTCTCCTCCTGCCCATTTTGCAGGGAAGCGTTTGAACCCAGCATGGAGCAGGGAGAGCTGGTGGTCCACTACCGAGTCCGCAAATCCTACAGCCGCCGGACCACCGAAGCCACTTGTGAGTGTCATGGAAGGAGTGAGTCCGCCTTTCCCAACTACCCAGCATGCATTGCGCCCAAGCCTTATTGTCCAGGATCCAACAAAGAATGCTCCCACCTCCACCACAGTTGTAGGTTATTCCCCATATACAAACACCGCCCAATGCTCTTTTTCGGCAGACATCAGCTATTGTCTCCTTAATTTGGTGGCTCCGCCTGCCTTCTTCCCATCTTTTGCCTCAGTCATGGCTGCTGCTCCTTGCAGTCTCCTTGACGCAGGGCGCTTTGGCCCTGCAACGGTTTGATATTCAAACCTGCTTTCGACAATATTTGGAGAAGTATTTTTTTAAAAATAATATTTATTAGATGTTTAATAGTTACAAAAAGAAAAAGAGTAAAAAAGAAAAGAAAAAACAATAAAAAAATTAACAAACAATACATCAAAAATAGAAGGAAAAAACAATACAACAAAACAAGAAAAAAACTAAAACATTTAAAAACACATCCAAATTTCATTTCTTTATCTTTCATATGCTTGTTTCCTTGACTTCCTCGCGCCTCCCTTTTTTGTATTCTAGTTCAAATTAGTTGGTTCAACAAATCCTTTCCCTCTTTCTCAATTTTTGTTCTATAATTTATCTTAACACAGTTTAACTTTAAATTTTCCACTTTAGCGCATTAACAATTAATTTTTATATAATTCTTAATAACACTTCTGCTAAAACCATATAACTTCATTCCAATATTCTTCTAACATTCATTCATTTTGCAATATTTCTGTAAATATACTTTAAATTTTTTCCAATCTTCTTCCATCGACTCTTCTCCCTGGTCTCGGATTCTGCCAGTCATTTCCGCCATTTCTATATAGTCCATCAGCTTCATCTGCCATTGACAATATTTGGAGAAGTAGGACAGAGAGATTACTGGCCATTATTATTTCTGGATTGAGCCCAATATTCCTGCCTCCCTGGTCCCACTATCGCTCCCAGGGCCTGCCCAAGTCGTTTTGCTGCATCCTGATGACACCCATGCCACTGCTATGACCGCTACAAACCCTGCCCCCTACCGTCACCCCTGCTCTGCCACAGTGTCATGGGCGAAAATCCAGCAGGGCTGGCGATGGAGAGGACGATGAGGCAGTCCGATTTGCTGCCTGAGGCAAATGGCTTCACCTCGCCTCACTGAAGAGCTGCTCTAAAAGTGAGCTCAGGTAGGGAGTGCCAATGGATTTGAATGAAAAACAGGGCCGCTGAGAAAGAAGAGGAAGGTATCTGCATACTCGGGAGAATGCCAAGGTTTACAAAATATGAAAGATTTAACGGGCCCCAAACAGCCCAGTGAAGATGCTTTGTGTGTTCAGTAACCGCAGAATGGAACGTCTCCCCTGGAAAAGAAAACTTAGACACCTGGCAAGGGGAGGGGAGAGCAAGAAGGGATGGCCTTTCTGATTTGGAAAACTCTTGTTTTGCTGGCTCAGAAGTGAGAGGAATGACCTGAGCTGAAAGAGCTTAAATAGGGCTCCCAGACAATCAGAAAATTAGGCTGGAAGCCACACAGGACCTGGCGAAATGCTCTCAGCAACAGCAGGAGATGAAAACGGCTGGTGCATCTTGGCTGGCCTATATTGGATGAGGTTTCTTTGAAAGCTTGAAGGACCCTGGCCAAACAACTAACCACCCCAGCCCTTCTCCAACTACATTTAGAAATCAGGCCGCCTTCCCTATCCTCCCCCTGTTTAAACCCCACATCCTGGTCTGTGGCAGAGACCTGGAGGTGTGGGCCCCGTGGTGGCCGTGTGCAGAATGTGCCATGACCTTCTCTCTCTTTTTTCCTTTTCTTGTGACAGTGAACAGCCTGGGCATTAGCGAGGAACTGAAAGAGAAGCTGCGAGACGTCATGATAGATCGCCACAAGGTGGCCTTGGGGAAAACCCTCGGTGAAGGTACATTAACCTGGTCAACTGGCACTTGTTTCCAAGATGGAGGCTTCTCCTCAGTGAGGCATAGTTGGGGAGAGACCTCAGGCCAAGTGGGATCCTATTGGAATGGTTAACAACAAGCCAAGGGCCATAGGCAGCCAACCAGAGCCAACAATCACCTGAGTGATGACTATGTGGGCCGCCATTTTGAACACTGCTTGCCCTTAGGCCAGGGGTCGGCAAGGTTTACCTTGCCTGAGCCGGTCCACTCCCGCGGAGATCGCTCTGTGGGCCGGATCGTGTCTGCGCAGGAGTGATTTCTGGCGTCTGCAGATGTGATTTCCGGTGTTTGCACATGCGCGGACGCGATTTTCGGCACCGCGGAAGCGAGTCCCTGCTCCGCACTGTGCCAGTTCAGCACAGTGTGCGGGGGCTCACTAAGTGGGTGGCTGTGCTGGTCCCGTGGATTAACCGTGAGGCGAGGTCCGAGTCCAGTCCGAGGTCAAGGGTGCAGTATGGAGGCAGTCCATCAAAGCTGAAGCTGGGTGCAAGGCAGGGAGTCTGGTGAGGTCAGGAGCTCCGGCAGGAAAGCAGGACAGGGTGCAGGCAGGAACCGGCTACCAACAATGTTGCTCCCGCAACTTGGGACTGGGGCTGGCCGGCTTTTATCTGCCCCAAGGCATGGGGAGGTCCCGATCCTCTGGTGACTCGCCTCTCCTGACCTGGAGGCGAGCACTCCTCCTGCGGGAACTTAGTTCCCTCCGCCTCTCTGCCCTGAGCCTCTGCAGCTCAGGAGAGGCTGGAGGGTTACCGGACCCAGAGGCAACCTCAGCTTCCTCTGATGGGGCTGAGAGTGGAGCACCTGCAGGCAATGGGTCCTCCATCAGCTCAGGAGCCAGAGCAGACTCAGCTGGTGCCTGCACCTGAGGATCCAGCACAGCTGAGGACCCTTCAGGCTCAAGCCCCAGCCCCGGCTCAGCTGGTTCTGGAGGCGGGGAATCCTGTGCAGGCTGGGATTCCTCAGGTTCAGCCTCCGAGTCTGAATCCCAGGCCATCACAGTGGCTCAGTTCGGGGGCGGCTCGTGGGCCGTTTAAATGACCCCTGTGGGCCGCTTGTGGCCCATGGGCCGCAGGTTACCGAACCCTGCCTTAGGCCTTTCTTTCCTCAGCAGCTTAGTTTCCAGGCCAAGGCAGATGGCCACTTTCTCCTTCACAAGTGCATACAGGTGTGTCTGCAGACTACAGCATTAGGGGCTTTCTGATTTAGAGAAAGAGCCAGGGAGAGGCAACAGGGTTTATATTTCTCTGGCTGCCTCCATTGAACAGCTCTTGATCCTTTTGGACATTAATTGGTAGACAGGTACAGGACTTACACATGGCACAAATAACAAAGCTGCAGATCAAACTTTTTCCAAAACGCAGTACAATGGTTACATACACTTCAGGTTACATACGCTTCAGGCTACAGACTCTGCTAACCCAGAAATAGTACCTCGGGTTAAGAACTTTGTTTCAGGATGAGAACAGAAATCGTGCTCTGGCGGCGCGGCGGCAGCGGGAGGCCCTATTAGATAAAGTGGTGCTTCAGGTTAAGAACAGTTTCAGGTTAAGAACAGACCTCCAGAATGAATTAAGTACTTAACCCAAGGTACCACTGTATGCTTTTACCTACAAGTTTTAGTAAGGCAGCACATTAAATAATTCTTGGGAAATTAATTTTAGAAAGCAAGCTAATTTTACAGTTTATGTAGTTACCGATAAAAGCAAATAGAAAACAGAGATAAATGCAAACAGCTATGCTTATTCTAATCTGTCTCCCTAACCAGGCCAATAATTATCAATTTGCACCCTTCGCTTCAGCTTCTAGGTCCCTTTGGAGTCTTTTGCTTTCAGCTGCAATGCCCACTGTGCTCTCCTAACATTTCCTGCCTTCATAAAGTGTTTCACCTCTCTTTCTCTCTTTCCGTCCTCCAGCTCCAAACTCCACAACTAACTCTTCTACTTCTCCAATAAACTATGCTGTTTTCTAGCTTGTGTACAGTATTTTCATTTCCCTTTCCAACCTTTAAGCCAATCAGAAGGAAAAGAGAATTCCGATTAATTTTCTATTTCCCTTTGATTGCCAGATTCCTAGGCTGAACTTTTGACCCTTCTGTGCAAAACATCGCCTTGTACTTTTGACCCTCAAACATTTCACTATTCTGTGCAAGAGAGCTTCTAAAATGAAAAACAATTTTATATCAACCAGCTGAATACAAAACAGCAGGACGCTTTCAGGGGAGGAGTGGGTCAAAAGTATCCTGTTCTCATCCTGTTGGTGTTAGCACTCCAATTTAGAGGAAAAGGATGTGTGTTATGGCCCTAGACTAGGACTTAGGGGCTTATAAACCACTGAGCTTCTTGGACTTGCTGATTGGAAGATCGGCGGTTCAAATCCATGCAACGGGGTGATCTCCCATTGCTCTGTCCCAGCTTCTGCCAACCTAGCAGTTCGAAAACACACCAGTGCAAGTAGATAAATAGGTACCACTGTGGCGGGAGGGTAAACAGCACTTCCATGCGCCCTGGCATTCATCACAGTGTCCCATTGTGTCAGAAGCGGTTTAGTCATGCTGGCCACATGACCAGGAAAGCTGTCTGTGGACAAACGCCAGCTCCCTTGGCCTGAAAGCAAGATGAACACCACACCCCATAGTCGCCTTTGACTGGATTTAACTGTTCAAGGGTACTTTACCTTTACACTTAACTTTCCACTGCTCTTTTCAAGTATGGTCCATACTTTAAAACTCAGGTTTTGAGCACCTTCCTTTTTGCTCCAGATACTTCCCTGTAAAAACCCGCTCTTTAAAGCTCAATTGGAGCAAACATCAATCCACAGAAAACCCAAACTGACGTTTGCTCCAATTGAGCTTTATGGTGCAGCTTTTTGCAGGGAATAAACAACGCTCAGACGCAGAGTGTTAAAGCATGGACCTCTGCCAGGAAAGAGCTGGGCATAAAGTAAATGTGGATAAGTCCTTATTGGTGGCACAGGGCTCTGGCAACTGGAGCTTAGAGGAGATGGATCCATGTCCCAGTCTGTCCCATGTGGATCTGCAGGCATCAGAGCCTGCCTCTTCTCCCTTCAGCCCTAAGGAGACACTTCTGCTGCTCCTCTAGGGTTTCGGAGACTTGGGTCTCCAGTTGTTGTTGGACTCCAATCACCCCTAGCTAGCAGGGCCAGTGGTGATGATGGGAACTGGAGTCCCAAAACAGCTGGAGACCCAAGTTAGGGAAACCCTATGCCAGACTCTGGTAGCCAATCACAGGCTACTCAGGGGATCAAGAGAGCTTTCAGGGGAGATCCTTTCAATTGGAAATCCCGTTGCAGTCATACCTCGGGTTGAAGTAGCTTTGGGTTAAGCATTTTCAGGTTACATTCTGCGGCGACCTGGAAGTAACAGAACACATTACAGTGGTGCCTCGCAAGACGAAAAGAATCCGTTCCGTGAGTCTCTTCGTCTAGCGATTTTTTCGTCTTGCGAAGCAAGCCCATTAGCGGATTAGCGCTATTAGCGGTTTAGCGGCTATTAGCGGCTATTAAAGGCTGAAGGGATTAGCGGATTAGCTGCTAAAAGGCTATTAGCAGCTTAGTGCCTTAGAAAAAGGGGGTGGGGAGCGGAAAAAAACCCCCAGGAATCGCAAGACATTTTCGTCTTGCGAAGCAAGCCCATAGCAAATTCGTCCTGCGAAGCACCTCCAAAACGGAAAACCCTTTCGTCTAGCGGGTTTTCCGTCTTGCGAGGCATTCGTCTTGTGGGGCACCACTGTACTTCCAGGTTTCACCGCATGCGCTCAAAACAACGTCACGCGCATGCATGGAAACGGCGAATCGCAACCCGCACAGATGCCAGTTGCGTTCGCTTCAGGATGCGAACGGGGCTCCGGAATGGATCCTGTTCGCATCCAGAGGTACCACTGTACCTTGAAGGAGCCAGCCAAAGGTATTAGCTGGTCAAGTGACTGCATTCATGGTGTCAGGGACTACTTAACTATGTAACAAAACCCAGCCGCTTGCCCCAGGACTTTGTGGCTTAAGAGTGCTCTCTGTGGTCCTGAAACCTTTTGACTTTTGCCTTGCCTTAGCCCTGCCATGCTGTCTTGTCTGCCTGCCTGGGGAACCAGGAACTACTGAGATGTCCTTGCTTGGACCACCAGCTCTTTTTTTGGGGGGGTGCATATCCACAGATCGTGACACTATGCGCAATTGCACACATGTTCACCTGAGGAACAAATCACTGGTGTGTGGGCTGGGAGGTGGAACTTCAGACGAAGAGGGGAAAGTTGGGAAAGTTTGAGAAATGTTGGGCAAGGCCCAAGACTTCATGGAAAAGGTAAGGCCTGAACAAAATAAGAATTGAGAGATGACACATTCCACAACCCAAGAGAGGCAAAGAAGTGGAACCGCCTCAGAAATGGACTTCCTATTTCGGATGTCTCTTCCTTCAGAAGTCTGAGAACCCAGCTCAGGAGACATGTTCTGTATATATAAGAATATGTTAGCCCATAAGGCACAACCTTTTTTAAAAAAATTGAAAATAATACAAATTTTGAAAAGGCCATTACCAGGTCAAAGAAAAGCCCAAATCCCAGTGACTTATCTAGTAATAATTTGAAATTCTATGCGTTTACTGGGAATGTTCAATGATTCTATGCCAACCACTGGAATTTCTCACAGAATACAAGGACGCTTTGAATTCTTTGCTTCCTAAACTCGTTTCTTTAGAGCAGGAAATAAAAGCTCTGGGTCTCAAACAGGAATTGGAAGGCAGGGCGATGTAGGGGAAGCGAAGCAGAAATCCATCTGAGCTCCAGAACCTGTTTCCCAATTCCAAATCATATGATATGAAAACAGCTACCAGGACTATCGTTAGGAGTTGTTGTTTTTTATCACTGGGATAGCCCCGGAAGATTCTCACTCATCTAGGACAATGGGGGAATTCTTGGTCGAAAGGCAAAGGAAATCAACTGCTGCATGAGAGACAAGGACAAATTCCCTTGTTTCCTTTCCTGATTAAACGTCAAGGCCTTGTTTCTAACGTAGCCAGGATAATCAGTAACATATAACATCAAGTGCAGGATGAACAGCCCAGAAGCGCTTCGGCCTAGTTTTCTTGCTGCAGAAACGCCGAAGGACGGAGGGCTGTTTTGCTCATTTGGGTCGGAGGACTGGCAACGTTTCTGCCTCAGCTCCGCAAAAAAGTTTCCTCTAAGCGCAGCTGGGATTAGTTTGGAAGCATATGGAAAGCAGAGATGGAAAGGCCCCTGGCTATGGCACATATGTTCCCCCTTGAACATTTCCACCCTGTGCCTCTCTCTTTTTTGTGGCTGCCCTTTTTCTGGAAGCGGGGACTTGACTTGCACAGCCTCAGAGGAACTAGAGGAAGCAGGCTTAACACAGAGCCAGGCCGCTGGTCCATCTCACTTAGCATTGTCTGTGCAGACCAGTAGCGGATCATCGGCGTTTCAAGCAGGATTGAACCTGGGACCTTCTGCTTGAAAAGCAGATGCGTAATAATAAAATTAATAATAATATATTATTTATACCCCGCCTATCTGGCTGGGTTTCCCCAGCCACTCTGGGCGGCTTCCAGCACATAGCTGTCAACTTTCAGATTTGAAAAGGAGGGATCAGCAACCTCGAAAATAAGGGATCAGCAGCCTCACCTGTCCTGGGGACAGTCTACGGGATATCTAACAATCCGGGATAGCAGCGGGAAATGGCGCTGGAATAAGGGAATTTCCCGCCAAAAAAAGGGAAGGTTGACAACTATGTTCCAGCGAAATATTAAAATACAATAATTCATCAAATATTAAAAGCTTCCTTAAGCAGGGCTCCCTTCAGATGTCTTCTAAAAGTCAAATAGTTGTTTATTTCTTTGACATCTGGTGGGAGGGCATTCCACAGGGTGGGTGCCATTACCGAGAAGGCCCTCTGCCTCGTTCCCTGTAACTTTGCTTCTCGCAGTGAGGGAACCGCTAGAAAGCCCTCGGCGCTGGACCTCAGTATCCGGGCTGGAGACGCTCCTTCAGCTATACTGGACCGAGGCCATTTAGGGCTTTAAAGGTCAGCACCAACACTTTGAGTTGTGCCCGGAAACGTACTGGGAGCCAATGTAGGTCTTTCAGGACTGGTGTTATATGGTATTAGCAGCCACTCCCAGTCACCAGTCTAGTTGCCGCATTCTGGATTAATTGTAGTTTCCGGGTCACCTTCAAAGGTAGCCCCATGTAGATGCTCTACCACATGGGCTGCAGCCCTTCCCCTCAGCATCCGCCCAGAGAGTCCGAATATAAGAGCCCTGTTGTGACAGGACAAACGCCCATCTGGTCCCACCAGCTCATCTCACAGTGGCCCAACGGGAAGCCAATCGCATTCTCCCTCCATGCGATTCTCAGCAGCGGGCATACAGAGGGCATTCGGCCTCCCAACACGAGTAGCAGATCACAGCCAATAGTACAGTGGTACCCCGCAAGACGAATGCCTCGGAAGACGAAAAACCCGCTAGACGAAAGGGTTTTTCGTTTTCTGAGGTGCTTTGCAAGACGGATTTTCCTAAGGGCTTGCTTCGCTAGACGAAACAGCCCTGCCTCTCCTGTCATGGCGACGGTCACTGCATGCACGCTCGCTTCCCCGCTCCTCCGGCTCCCTCCCACCTTCCGGCTGACGGCTCCTCCAGCTCCCTCCGACCTTCCAGCTGATGGCCGACCTTCCAGCTGCCTCGCGCCGCTGCCCACCGCCCTCGCGCGCTCCTCTGAGAGAGCCGTTGGCGCCAGCAGCCAGCGTTGCAGCCAGAGTCGCGCTCCTGAGCCCCGCCGCCCTCCAGCAGCCGCGTCGCGCGGTGGCCACAACACGCGGGTGAGTCTGAGGTACCGGCTGCGGCAGCTGCCCTGCTTCTGCCTACCCCTCCCCGCCATTGTTAGTGTTCAACTGCGGTGGTGCTTCACAAGACGAAAAAACTCGCTCAACGAAAAAACTTGCGGAACGAATTAATTTCGTCTTGCGAGGCACCACTGTAGTTAGTTGCCGTCGATAGCCTTGTCCTCTTATGAGTCTGCCCAATCCACTTCTGAAGCCATCAAGTGTGCCAGGAAGCCCCTGAGATCTCAGCTCAGCAACTAATTTTCTTGGAGACACTTGGGGCTCCATCCAGACTTACAAAACACAGGTTTCCCACTTGTCCAGCATGTTCTAGGCACGGGTCTGAGCGGTTTTGCCCTTGCCCTGCAGCTTTCCCTGGGAAAACTCAATCTTTAGCAATAAATTGAAGCAAAGGACAATCCGGGGGAATGGTGTTTCCTCCGATGGGGTTTCTGCAGGGGAAAGTGGCAGAGCAGGGGCAAGTCTAAATTAGCCTTCTAGCTAATTCTTAAAAGCAGTTTACTGGCAAATTCTTACTTTTTCTACCTCCAGAAAATTCCTAATTTTTTGCTTCTAGATTGGCATGTGGAGGGTCAACCTTCCCTGGGTGTTGGATGCAGCCTGATGGCTGGCAGTTGCTAACCCTTACTTCAGACGTCTAGGTCATCCTATCTGAGGGTGGGAGGTTGTAAGAATTTTTCACCATCACAGGAACCTGTATTTTCTTTACTTGTCATTTATGCAAAGAAAAGAGAGGACATAACAGGATGCCGATTTGCATATGCAGATTTATATGTATGGTTTAAGTTTCTGCCCTCTCTGTTCATGGTTCTCTGCCTTTAAACCAGACACGGATAGGACACCCCTTCAAAAGAGAGCAGGTTAAATGTGATTTGTACATAAAATAAAATCAACCAGGGTGCTATGGGCAACATCAAGACAGGATCCAAAGCACAGAGATGACAAGAAGCAAATATTATTAGGAACTAATAACTGAGAATTGCCAACAAAGGTCCGTATAGTTAAAGCCATGGTTTTCCCAGTAGTGATGTATGGAAGTGAGAGCTGGACCATAAAGAAGGCTGATCGCCGAAGAATTGACGCTTTTGAATTCTGGTGCTGGAGGAGACTCTTGAGAGTCCCATGGACTGCAAGAAGATCAAACCTCTCCATTCTGAAGGAAATCAGCCCTGAGTGCTCACTGGAAGGACAGATCCTGAAGCTGAGGCTCCAATACTTTGGCCACCTCATGAGAAGAGAAGACTCCCTGGAAAAGACCCTGATGCTGGGAAAGATGGAGGGCACAAGGAGAAGGGGACGACAGAGGACGAGATCGTTGGACAGTGTTCTCGAAGCTACAAACATGAATCTGACCAAATTGCGGGTGGCAGTGGAAGACAGGAGTGCCTGGCGTGCTCTGGTCCAGGGGGTCACGAAGAGTCGGACAGGACTGAACGACTAAACAACAATAACTGAGAAAAGGCAGGGAGGGGAGGACAGGGGAGAGAAAGAGGTTGGCAGCCAGTTTGGGGGGGAATTAAGTAAAACAGTACATCCAGTTCTAGCATTCTGTGTTTCCCTTGGCAGCTGGGAGTATCACTTTTCTCTAGCACAAAAATTTGCAGAGATCCATTCTTACAGGAAGACTTCCTGAGGCTCACAGCTTGACTTGATCTGCCCACAAAGCCCTAATCTCAAACCCCTCAGATGGAGGAGTAGGCTGGTGTGGAAGCAGGAAAGGCACTCTGCGCATGCTCAGAAGCCTTCTGCTGTTTGTTCTTGCTCCCCTTTTGCCTAGGCTGAAGCCCAGTGTTGGAAACGGATTACTAGCACCCTGGTTCAAAGGCTGTTCTCCCCGCTTCCTTTCCTTTCATTGCATTTCTTCCTAATTCTGTTGCTAAATTTCGAGAACTGGGAGAGAGGGGATCACTGAGCAAATGTTTGCAGGCTCCGAACCCTTTTAAAAACAACAACCCACAAATCTCATGTCTTACACCTATCCCTAGAACACCCCAGATATTTCATAAGGCAGCAGCCTGAGTGAGTCAGACACGGAAAGTCTGATCTGGTCCCGAAATGTCAGCCGTCGGCGCTTCCAAAAGTTCACGTGGCTTGCTGAAGCTCTTACATAGCTCATGTTCTTCTGCCCCGGGAGAAACAGGGGAAATGAATTTCCCACCTGCCTGCTTTTCCTATCCAGACAGAGGCCTCTGCTGCTGCCAGGGCAAAGCCCACATGACCCTTCTTTAGAGTTGGATATTTTAGATCAAGGACCTCTTTTGCCATCTTGCAGCTTTTTGTTGGGGGGGGGATGAAGGGTAGACTCGCCCCCCTCCCCCGCCCATCCTCTGGCTTGCACCCTATCCAAAAGAACTTCCTCTTCCTACTAGAAGTCTGGTAAAAGTAAAGGTAAAGGGACCCCTGACCATTAGGTCCAGTCGTGACCGACTCTGGGGTTGCGGTGCTCACCTCGCTTTATTGGCCGAGGGAGCCGGCGTACAGCTTCCGGGTCAAGTGGCCAGCATGATGAAGCCGCTTCTGGCGAACCAGAGCAGCGCACGGAAACGCTGTTTACCTTCCCGCCGGAGTGGTACCTATTTATCTACTTGCACTTTGATGTGCTTTCAAACTGCTAGGTTGGCAGGAGCAGGGACTGAGCAACGGGAGCTCACCCCATCGTGGGGATTCAAACCGCCGACCTTCTGATCGGCTCAGTGGTTTAACCCACAGCGTCACCCGCGTCCCAGAAGCCTGGTACACTGCACCTGAACATGCAAGCTTCATTTTTTTTTTGCTGCTGGACTGCTCTCCTCCACAAACCTTATCTCGCTTTCTAATTTAAAGCAGCTGAGGCCATTTGCCACCACCAGCACATCTGGCAGCACTGCATCCCACATGTCAGTGATGCGCTGTGCTAATTATAACCCAAACCGTGTAAACGCTGCCCGGTTTGAAAGGGGAGGCATGGTTACCAACGCTGTGTTTTCACTTATCTATAAATATTTGCGGTTTTGCTCTTATGGGTATTGGCTGCCGACTTCCCAACGGCGCACAAATGGTTTTGGCGTTATCAGAATGTTCCCACCCACCCCTGGATTTCCTTGTTCTTGGACACAAGAGCTACTCAGTACCTAACGCTTGCTTCGCATCGTCTGTGTTTATATTTCCTACATGAAATCAGGACAGTGCAAAGTTGTACGGCGGTTAAAATGGAGCCTCCAGGGGAAAAAAATCCAGGCCAACAAAAATGGTATACTAGCTGGCATGACTAGATTAATCACAGGCAACCTAAAAAGAAAAGAAGAATCACTGGAGAGAATATATGAATATATATATATATACATATATATATATACAGTGGTGCCCCACAAGACGAATGCCTTGGAAGACGAAAAACTCGCAAGACAAAAGAGTTTTCCGTTTTCTGAGTTGCTTCGCAAGACGGATTTCCCTATGGGCTTGCTTCGCAAGACGAAACGTCTTGCGCCTTTTTTTTTTAAACCGCCAATGCATTCCTATGGGAAACCGTCAATACATATTGGTGCTTCGCAAGACGAAAATACTCGTAGAACGAAAAAACTCGCAGAACGAATTAATTTCGTCTTGCGAGGCACCACTGTGTATCTATCTATCTATCTATCTATCTATCATCTATCTATCTATCATCTATCTATCTATCTATCATCTATCTATATGTATGTGTGTGTATATGTATATGTATATGTATATGTATATGTATATGTATATGTATATGTATATGTGGTATTTAACTAAGTTTTGCTTGAAGTTATGCTGAAATGAAACAACATGACTCAGGTCCATTCATTTCAACAGGTCTACTCTGAGTCAAATTTAATGGTATACCCCCCCCCCTGCCTGGTTACCTAGGAGGAGTTTTCTGTTCGCTGCAGGTGACCAGGTTGTTTCAAGCCTGGGTTAAAATCACAGGCATTTTCTTACATGAACTCCATTTGGCCTGATCTACTCCCAATTTCTACCTGGCGTGATTTGGCATTTGCTCTCTCTTGCTCATAGGGCTTTTCCTCCTCTTCTTCTTTGTCTCTGCAGGGGAATTTGGCTCCGTAATGGAGGGGCAACTCAGCCAAGATGGAGCGGTCCTTAAGGTTGCCGTTAAGACCATGAAAAGTAAGTAGCAGTGGAGGTGGAGGGGGTGGTTTCATCCTGGTCACGCTGGGGCAGGTTGGGATTATACTAGCAATGAAGAAACATCACTCTGCACGTGCCCAGAGGCCTTCTTTCCTTTTCTTCTGCATTGAAAAAACAACGTAAATTGGGCCTGCTCGCCCATGATAGAAACCTCTCCATACTCTCTGCCTTTTGCCTTTGAAAATGCAATTTCCTATGTCCCCTTGACCTGAATACCACCGCCAGACGTGGCTGAGCACCCTTCATACGCTCAAAGGTGCTCTCATTCTTCGTCACTGCTTCCAACGTTCTGCATCGACACCCGGGCATGGAAAACAGTTTTCACTGCCTGACCCCCTGGCATGTTCCCAAAGCCCATCTCATGCCACCGACCTTACTTTTCCTCCTCACAGTTGCCATCTGCACCCGCAGCGAGATGGAGGATTTCCTCAGCGAAGCCGTCTGCATGAAGGACTTTGACCACCCTAACGTCATGAAACTGATTGGTGAGCTATGTGTGCGCATGCGCCACTTCTTAGCCATGGCATGTGAAGAGTTAATACTTTCAGTGGTGGGGGGGGCAACTTATGAGTTACCCCCACTCACCCTCTCCACTATCATTACCCCTAAGTTCCTCCAGGTTGTGTGTGGTACTGCCCCAGAGCATTCTGGGACATTAAGCCATTGATTCCTCTGCCCGACATATGATGCCTGGGCTAGGTTTTTTGGTGTGTAGCCTGAAGAACCAGATTTGTGTAAGAACATGAGAATTGTCCTTCTGGATCAGGCCAGTGACCCGTCTAATCCAGCATCCTGCACTCACAGCGGCCACCCAGAGCTCTTTCCCCCTTCCTGTGACTTCCAGGAGCATATATTTGGAATCATTGCGGCCTCTGTGGAGGCAAAGCATAGCTGTCGCAGCTGGTAGCCATTGCTAGCCAGGGCTTATACGCTGAGGCCCAGCTCTGAGGGTCTTCTGCCGGTTTCTTCCCTGCAAGAAGTGAGGTCGTAGGGAACCAGGCAGAGGGCCTTCTCGGTAGTGGCACCCTCCCTGTGGAACGCCCTCCCGTCAGATGTCAAGGAGATAAACAATTATATGACCTTCTGTAGATATCTGAAACAGCCCTGGGTTGGGAAGTTTTTAATGTCTGGTGTTTCGCTATGTTTTTCTTCAATACAGTGGTACCTCAGGTTAAGAACTTAATTCGTTCTGGAGGTCCGTTCTTAACCTGAAACTGTTCTTAACCTGAAGCACCACTTTAGCTAATGGGGCCTCGCACCGCCTCCGCACAATTTCTGTTCTCATCCTGAAGCAAAGTTCTTAACCTGAAGCACTATTTCTGGGTTAGCGGAGTCTGTAACCTGAAGCGTCTGTAACCCGAGGTACCACTGTACAGTGGTACCTTGCAAGACGAATGCCTCGCAAGACGAAAAACTCGCAAGACGAAAGAGTTTTTTGTTTTTTGAGTTGCTTCGCAAGATGAATTTCCCTATGGGCTTGCTTCGCAAGACGAAAACGTCTTGCGCCTTTTTCTTAAAACCGTCAATGCATTCCTATGGGAAACCGTCAATGCATTTCCTATGGGAAACCGTGCTTCGCAAGACGAAAAATTCACAAGACGGAAAAACTCGCAGAACGAATTAATTTCGTCTTGCGAGGCACCACTGTACTTTGTGGGACGCTGCCCAGAGTGGCTGGGGCAAACCAGTCAGATGGGCAGGATATATTATTATTATTATTATTATTATTATTATTATTGCCGTCCCGAGAAGTAGCACATTCGGCCATTCCATTTAGGGCAGATTCCGCAGGCTGCAGCCTGGGAAAAACCAGAAGAGAGGAAACGGCCTTTAGATGGTGGTTGTGGGGGGAGGCAGGGAGGCAGAATGGACGCATCATCCCCGGGGAACAGGACTCCAAGTGAGGGGGCGGAGGAAAAAAAGACTTCTTGGGAAAACAGATGTTGGCAAGGATGCTGGGAGCTCTGACAGTCCACAGAGGGGGTGGGTGGAAGCTCAGCTGATGCTGGTTTGCGACTCTCCCCTACAGCCCCTTCTCCCTCTCTGGTTCACATTAAGGAGGAACACAGTAAAAATAATTCTCAGGCACAAGGCGCACCAAGAGAGTGTTCTGCCGGGTAAGAGGACCCCCAAAGAGGATGTTCTCACGGGCAAAGACTTTGGGGGGTTGGGGGCAGGTGTGGGACATGGGGAGGGGGCTTCCAGATGGTGTGCAAGTTTGAGAGGGGAGGCTCCCTCCCCCTCCGTGTCTTCCTTTTTTCACCTCTCTCACTCTTTAGAATTATAGAATTGTAGAGTCGGAAGGTCCATCTGGTCCATGCCCCTGAAATGCAGGAAGCAGTAAGAATTCAGGAAGGCTAAGACTAAGGACGCGGGTGGTGCTGTGGTTTAAAGCCTCAGCGCCTAGGACATGCCGATCAAAAGGTCGGCAGTTCGAATCCCCGCGGCGGGGTGCACTCCCGTCGCTCGGTCCCAGCGCCTGCCAACCTAGCAGTTCGAAAGCACTCCTGGGTGCAAGTAGATAAATAGGTACCGCTTTCTAGCGGGAAGGTAAACGGCGTTCCGTGTGCTGCGCTGGCTCGCCAGATGCAGCTTGTCACGCTGGCCACGTGACCCGGAAGTGTCTGCGGACAGCGCTGGCTCCCGGCCTCTAGAGTGAGATGAGCGCACAACCCTAGAGTCTGTCAAGACTGGCCCGTACGGGCAGGGGTACCTTTACCTTTACCTTTAAGAGCCATTCAGCAGTGGAACGGTCTCCCTCGGGAGGTTGTGGACTGTCCTTCCTTGGAAGTCTTTAAGCAGAGGTTGGGTGGCCATCTGTCACGGATGCTTTAGCTGAGATTCCTGCATTGCAGGGGGTTGGACTTCGATGACCTTTGGTGTCCCTTCCAAGTCTATGGTTAATAATAATAACTTATTATTTATACCCCAGCCACTCTGGGGGGCTCCCAATCGAGTGTTAAAAACAATACAGCATTAAATATTAGAAACTTCCCTAAACAGGGCTGCCTTCAGATATCTTTTAAAAATAAGATAGCTGCTTATTTCCTTCACATCTTATGGGAGGGCGTTCCACAGGGTGGGGGCCACTACCGAGAAGGCCCTCTGCCTGGTTCCCTGTAACTTGGCTTCTCGCAAGGAGGGAACCGCCAGAAGGCCCTCGGCGCTGGATCTCAGTGTCCGGGCAGAACAATGGGGGTGGAGATGCTCCTTCAGGTATACTGGACCATGAGAATCACAGGTTGTACACATGTGGCACGGCCAGGCCTGCACAACTTGCCACAAGCTGAGGTAGAAAGAGTGAAATATACTCAGAGTCACAAAGTGATTTCATGCTCTTTATTCAGCTCATAGTGGTGAGGAGGAATGAGTGAATGTCCCCTCAAAGTATCTGCTTTATATACATTATTTACACAGTGGGCTGCACATGATTGGCTAATTCTGGAATTCTACTGTAAGCCAATCAGGTTGTGGATTCACTTATATCTGGAGCATGATTGGGTGGTTCCTGCCAACCAATTAGACTGCTGCATTGTTCTAGGACCAATCAGACTGCTGCATTCTGAATCCTATTGTTCGAGGACCAATCAGACTGCTGCATTTTGGATCCTATTGTTCTGGGACCAATCAGACTGCTGCAGATTGGATCCTATTCAACTCAGTACATAACAAAGAGTAAAGAATGTAAGAACATCAGGAGATGTGGGCCAATAGCCCACTGGTCCAGCACCTACTCCTCACAACGACCAACCCAGCACCTGTGAGAAACCCACAAGCAAGACACGAGCGCATGAGCACTCTCTTCTGCTTTGGTCCTTGTTGGCCATTGATTCTCGTGTCTTCTCTGTTGCCCACTGAGAAACTCACACTCTTTCTCTTCCCTCAGGAGTTTGCCTGCAGAACACAGAGAGCGAAGGATACCCCTCCCCGGTTGTCATCCTCCCCTTCATGAAACATGGAGACCTGCACAGCTTCCTGTTGTACTCCCGGCTTGGCGAGAGCCCGGTGGTATGTAGCGTCGCCCCGTGAGATTGCGGGGAATCCATACTGCACAGGTGTCCTGGAAAAATTGAGACATCCTGGTTTTTTTCTCATGAGAATGGCGGCCACTTTGGACGCCGTGATGATCTTGCACAATTTTGCACCTCAATCCCCCCACCCTCAGAAAAGTGCTTTTTCAGGGCCACAGTGTCACGTGGCACCCCAAAACATGTGTTATTGCGTGCCGCTCCCGAAAAAAGCACTGGAGGGGAAGAAGAAGAAGAGTTTGGATTTGATATCCCGCCTTTCACTCCCTTTAAGGAGTCTCAAAGCGGCTAACATTCTCCTTTCCCTTCCTCCCCCACAACAAACACTCTGTGAGGTGAGTGGGGCTGAGAGACTTCAGAGAAGTGTGACTAGCCCACCAAGGTCACCTCACCCAGCAGCTGCATGTGGAGGAGCGGAGACGCGAACCCGGTTCCCCGGATTACGAGACTACCGCTCTTAACCACTACACCACACTGGCTCTCTGGATTGTGGTGCAAAATCGCACAAGATCGTGGCATCCAAGATGTCGGCCGTTCTCTCGCAAGAAAAAAAGGGAAGATAGCATCCTGGAAGATTGTGTCTCAGATTTTGTTACTGAGGTGTTGGAGAGTATGGGAATCAAATGTCAGGCCTCTTGGCCTGAAATCGGGAGGGCTGGTTTCCTTTTATTTGAACTAGGGTTTTTAACTGGGGAATTTTAATCCTTGCGTGTGTTTTATTTTTCAGTATGCATATAAAGTGCTTTTTATACATTTTATTGCTAGACTTGTTTTGGTTTCCTGTTTCAATACGAGCCTCTCCAAGAGCTTTGCTATGGAGCAATATGGCGGTTTAATGAACAAACAAACGAGCTGTAACACAGAGAATGACCACTAGAGGGGGACAAAGGGAAGGTGAAGGGAACCCGCTGGATCCTGGGTCCTCCACACAGGAGTCCAGTGGGCCTCTCCTCTTACAGGGGAAAGAGAGTTAAACATTGAGGTGCCTGCAGCCCACCCACTGCTTGTGTCTGATCGTTGTGCTTTCCTCATCTTCCAGTACCTGCCCACACAGACGCTGGTCAAATTCATGACGGACATTGCTAGCGGGATGGAGTATCTCAGTAGCAAGAACTTCATACACCGTGATCTCGCCGCCCGCAATTGCATGTGAGTTTGTGTGACGCAAGAGATGATGGAAGAGGGGATTTCAAGGATGCACAGATTACAGTGGTGCCCCGCAAGACGAATGCCTCGCAAGACGGAAAACCATTCTCTATGGGCTTGCTTCGCAAGACGAAAATGTCTTGCGATTCTTGGGGGTTTTTTTCCGCTCCCCACCCCCTTTTTCTAAGGCACTAAACTGCTAATAGCCTTTTAGCAGCTAATCCGCTAATCCCTTAAGCCTTTAATAGCCGCTAATAGCCGCTAAACCGCTAATAGCGCTAATCCGCTAATGGGCTTGCTTCGCAAGACGAAAAAACCGCAAGACGAAGAGACTCACAGAACGGATTCTTTTCGTCTTGCGAGGCACCACTGTAGTGGCTTTTGACAATCTCTTTTTTTTAATAATATATATTTTAATTGATTTTTAACATATAAATTATAAAATGTACCACAAAACTTATCACTTATACAATCTTTTTGGACTTCCATCAGCACCTCTGATGATCCACCATTTTAACCACTTCTTATGCATTTCTTAACTTGATATTGCCTTTACATCTCTTAACAAATCATCCTCCCCCTTCTCCATTTTTGCAATACTTCCAATAATACTCCTTACAAAACTTCTTGCAAACCTACAAACGTCGTCTGATCTTCACAAATACTTTTCAAATAGTCCGTAAATTTACTCCAGTCTTCCGTGAATTTCTGGTCTCGCCGGTTTCGAATCCTTCCTGTTAGTTTATCTAGTTCTGCATAGTCCGTTAACTTCATTCTCCATTCTTCAATCAGTAATTCTTCTTGCTTCCATGTTTGGGTCGGTAATATTCTTGCTGCTGTTATTGCATATAAGAAGAGCTTGCATTCCTTTCTATTTATATCACTCCCCACAATCCCCAGTAAAAATGCTTCTGGTTTCTTTATGAGTGTATATTTCAACATTTTTTTCATCGCATTATATATCATCTCCCAGAAGCATTTCACCTTTTTACATTCCCACCACATGTGATAAAATGTTCCCTCTTTTTCTTTATATTTCCAACATTTATTACTGACTTTATACATTTTCGCTAACTTGACAGGTGTTATATACCATCTATACATCATTTTCATCACATCTTCTTTTAGGGCATTGCATGCAGTAAATTTTAAACCTTCTTTCCATAATTTTACCCAATCACTCAGCTGTACATTATATCCAAAATTTTAGAATCGTTACTTAATATCTCTAATTCAAACTTTGATCCACGGCTTTTGACAATCTCACATCCGTCTCTCCCATGAGCAACCCACACATTCACACGTGGCTTCTGTACCCAACAGGCTGAACGAGAGCATGACGGCTTGTGTGGCTGACTTTGGCCTCTCTAAGAAAATCTACAACGGCGATTATTACCGGCAAGGCCGCATCTCCAAAATGCCTGTCAAGTGGATCGCCATTGAGAGTCTGGCCGACCGTGTTTACACCATCAAGAGCGACGTGGTGAGCAGCCAATTGGGGAAGCCTTTGATCCCACCCTCCTCCTGAACAGGCCAATGAGAAGACCAGCTTCTGTGTCCTCCTAAATTGGCTTCTGTTCCTGTCTACCAATGGACAGAGCTGGCCTGCCCATGAGGCAGACTGAGTCACCTGTCACGCTCACCCCTACTGCCAGAGAAGTGAGGTGAAGCAGCAGCAGCGGTCTCACAAAATCTCGCCGGCCGCCACCGCCGCACGACCCTAGCAAGCGAGGCGGGAGGGCGGCCATTTTGCCTCAGGCGGTGAAACAGGACAGGCAGCCTCTGCCAATGGGAGAAGCTGAATTTTGTGCTTGGCCAGCAGCATCTAACTTCCTCTTTCTGACTTCTTTCCTGCAGTGGTCGTTCGGCGTTACTATGTGGGAGATCGCGACGCGAGGCCAGACGCCGTACCCAGGTGTGGAAAACAGTGAGATCTATGACTACCTTCGTCAGGGCAACCGACTCAAGCAGCCAATCGACTGCCTGGATGGCCTGTAAGCATCACCACTGCTTTTTCAAATCTTGGGTGGCGTCTCCTTCCTCAGTCTTCCCATGATGCTGTGCAGCATAGCCAATGAGGTTTTCTGCCTTATGATCAGTAAGCCCGGACTGTAGAGGGGGCTGCATTGTTGCAAAAAATAATTTCATGACATCCCACCACTGGCTCTCTCAGCCTTAGGAATGTGACTATGCTCACTCAGCGGGCAAGCAAATTCAATTTTTTCACCCTACAACCATAGCAACTGAAAACGGGTTCCAGGGTTGACCCGCCGCCCCCAGCTCAAATTAAGACCTCCGTTACAAAATGTCAAGGTCCCTGAGCAGCTCTGATATTAATCTTGAACTCATCCACAATCCGGAGCTGCTATAACATAGCGGTTAGAGAAGACTTGGGTCTCCAGCTGTTTTTGGACTACAACACCCATCATCCCTAGCTAGCAGGACCAGTGGTCAGGGATGACAGGAGTTGTAGTAGTAGTAGTAGTAGTAATAATAATAATAATAATAATAATAATAATAAATTTATTATTTATACCCTGCCCATCTGGCTGGGTATCCCAAGCCACTCTGGGGGGCTTCCAACAAAATACTAAAAATACATTAGAATGTCACACATTAAAAATTCCCCTAAAAAGGGCTGCCTTCAGATGTCTTCTAAAAGTCAGATAGTTGTTTATTTCCTTGACATCTGGTGGGAGGGCGTTCCACAGGGCGGGTGCCACCACCGAGAAGGCCTTCTGCCTAGTTCCCTGTAACTTCGCTTCTCGCAGTGAGTTAGAAGCAGCTGGAGAAACCTAGGTTTGGGCTACAGTGTTGGTCTAGGATTTCAGAGACCATGGTTTGAATCCCTGCTGAGTCATTTATTATTATTATTATTATTATTATTATTAAAATTACATTTGTATACTGCCATTCACCCGTAGATCTCAGGACGGTTCCCAACAGGAAAATACTATATAAAAAACCACCCAATGCATAATAAAAACAAAAACAAACCAATAATCCTCCTTCCCATGTCATGGTTCAGAATGGGTGATCTTGCTTCAGTCACTGTGTTTCAACCTCACGTACCTCACAGGGATGCGGGTGGTGCTGTGGGTTAAACCACAGAGCCTAGGACTTGCCGATCAGAAGGTCGGCGGTTCGAATCCCCGCAACAGGGTGAGCTCCTGTTGCTCAGTCCCTGCTCCTGCCAACCTAGCAGTTCGAAAGCACCTCAAAGTGCAAGTAGATAAATAGGTACCGCTCCAGCGGGAAGGTAAACAGCATTTCCGTGTGCTGCTCTGGTTTCGCCAGAAGCGGCTTGGTCATGCTGGCCACATGACCTGGAAGCTGTACACCGGCTCCTTCAGTCAGTAAAGCGAGATGAGCGCCTCAACCCCAGAGTCAGCCACAACTGGACCACAACTGGCCAGTGTGGTGTAGTGGTTAAGAGCGGTAGTCACGTAATCTGGGTAACCGGGTTCGCGTCTCCGCTCCTCCACATGCAGCTGCTGGGTGACCTTGGGCCAGTCACAGTTTCTCAGCCCCACTCACCTCACAGAGTGTTTGTTGTGGGGGAGGAAGGGAAAGGAGAATGTTAGCCGCTTTGAGACTCCTTAAAGGGAGTGAAAGGCGGGATATCAAATCCAAACTCTTCTAATGGTCAGGGGTCCCTTTACCTTTACCTTTACCTCACAGGGATAAATTAAGGAGGGGAAGTAAAAAAAGGTGGGATATAAACAAGAGAGAGAACGAGTTCTCCTTCCCCTTCTGAAGCATGGTAAAATCCCCAGCAGATTAAGTACCCAGCGGGTGGCGCTGTGGGTAAAACCTCAGTGCCTAGGACTTGCTGATCGCATGGTCGGCGGTTCGAATCCCCGCGGCGGGGTGCGCTCCCGTCGTTCGGTCCCAGCGCCTGCCAACCTAGCAGTTCAAAAGCACCCCCGGGTGCAAGTAGATAAATAGGGACCGCTTACTAGCGGGAAGGTAAACGGTGTTTCCGTGTGTGCTGCGCTGGCTCGCCAGAGCAGCGATGTCACGCTGGCCACGTGACCCGGAAGTGTCTCCGGACAGCGCTGGCCCCCGGCCTCTAGAGTGAGATGAGCGCACAACCCTAGAGTCTGTCAAGACTGGCGCGTACGGGCAGGGGTACCTTTATAAGTAACTTCCAAGGATGCTGCATCCCAGGTTCCCTTGAGATAACATCTCTTTTGGACCCGCGCAGGTACGAGCTGATGATGAGCTGCTGGGCCCTCAACCCTCGCGACCGCCCCAGCTTTGAAATCCTGCACCAAGAGCTGGAGAAGATCCTGAAGTCCCTCCCTCCGGCCAAGGACCCGGAAGAGATCCTCTATGTCAACATGGACGACGGCGTGGCCCCCGGAGAGGCGGAGCTGGGTGCCGTCGGGGGTCTGGGTCCCGAGGAAGCGCCGGCCAAGGAGAACCAGTCGCTCAAGCCCACGGTGACGGCGGCCGAAGTCCACCAGCCTCAGGCCATGGGCCGCTACGTCATGTGCCCCACCCCTCACGAGAGCAGCCGGCTACTGACGGACGCCCCCAGCTGCGCCGCCACCGAGGAAGGGGCCTGAACGGGACAAGGCGACTTATTCGTTGTGGCCGGGGGGGGGGAGGGGGGAGGTTACAAGCGGCCCAACTGGTGCAGTCCCTGCAAGCTTTGGAAGACGACTCCCGTCTCTGAGGAGAGGGGATTCATGGAGGACTCCGCAAGCTGAGGCACACCCTCCTCGTCTCCCAAAATGAGCCACTGCCCTGCTTTTGCCACAAGGGTCTTCGTTCCCCATCAACCCCTCCAGGGGGAGTTTGGACTGACCCATCTCTGAGTATGTCTCACGGCTGCATTGACAGTCATGCTCCACACCACCAGCCTGAGGCCAGATATGTACTCTAGACTATGATGTTGGCAGAAAGGGGGAGTCCATCTCAGGTTACAGGGGCCAGGGGAGGTGGGGGACACAGTGGGGAACCCGACAGGACCGGCAGCTGCGCCCTTTTCCCCTCCTCATGTTGAAGGTACCTTAGCAATTTGACCTCCCGTCCCCCGTCCAAATTTATGTCGCTAACACCGAGGTCTCGTCCACGCTCCCACTTGCCCCAGGCCTAGAAGGCACAAATCGGAGCGATTTTAACTTGCTTTCCCGCGGAAAACCTGCTCTTTGGTGCCAAATCAGAGTAAATGTCAGTCCGGAGGAAACCTGGTCGGCACTTGCTCCAATTCGGCGGGACAAGTGGGGATGAGCCCTTGCCAATGGTACTAAGGTTATTCTGTGTTTGTGTGGCCCAGCTCCTGCCTTTTTCGTGTTGGGCTTGGCACACAGCTGCTGAGCCGGCAGAGCATAGATTTGCTATGAAGGAGAGTAAAGTCCGGCTGCTCAGTTTGTGTGCTGTTAAAGGGGAGCAGGGCACATTAGCCAAAATGGGGGGTGGGAAGTATCGGTCCTAATTGCAGCCATTTGAAAGCGGTACATACTTAGTCATAGAATCATAGAATCATATGGTTGTCAAGCCTCTGCTTAAAGACCTCCAAAGAAGGAGACTCCACCATACTCCTTGGCAGCAAATTCCACTGTCGAACAGCTCTTACTGTCAGGAAGTTCTTCCTAATGTTTAGGTGGAATCTTCTTTCTTGTAGTTTGGATCCATTGCTCTGTGTCCGCTTCTCTGGAGCAGCAGAAAACAACCCTTCTCTCTCCTCTATGTGACATCCTTCCCCCCTCCTTATTTTACTACCAGCTGTTTCACTGCCATGTCTCCCAGGTTGCATTTAGGCCGGTGGAGATGAATTAAACAGAGGTTCTGGAGGGCTCCTGTCTGAAGGCGCCACAACAAGGGAAATGTACTCAGTTTGTGCACAGATGCACACTTTTTTAAAAAAAAAAAGTCGCTATTGCTTCTCGGGAGCCAGCCCTAGTTTTTAAATCTGACCCCGGAGGTTAATTTTGGTGCAGGTTTCAGGCTGACAGACCAACCCACCCTTGTCCACACAGCACCAAATTCTCCTCAACGGGTTATCAGGGGACGTCTGATCAGCCATAGCTGAGTTGCGCAGCCCAATCCTCTGGGAACCTGTTTGCCCTGGGGGCAAAGATCCCACAGGGCACTGAAGCCATACCCAGGTGGGCGTCTCAGAGCGGGGGTCCGAAGGTATATTTTTATAGCACATTTGAGATGAGAGCCAGTGTGGTGTAGTGGTTAAGAGCGGTAGTCTCATAATCTGGGGAACCGGGTTCGCGTCTCCGCTCCTCCACCTGCAGCTGCTGGGTGACCTTGGGCCAGTCACACTTCTTTGAAGTCTCTCAGCCTCACTCACCTCACAGTGTTTGTTGTGGGGGAGGAAGGGAAAGGAGAATGTTAGCCGCTTTGAGACTCCTTAAAGGGAATGAAAGGCGGGATATCAAATCCAAACTCTTCTTCTTCTTCTTCATGGGCGAAGGGAACAAGTTGGCCTTCAAGTCTCCACACCCAACTAGGCCAGAGCTTCCCTGTTAGCAGTGAGTTTAGCTAACTTTGCTAGAAATATGAAGGTCGCCATCTTCTCCCCACCCCATCAAAGACTCTTTGCCTTTCACTGATGCAGGCAGAATCTCAACAGGTATACCTTTCCCCCATCTCTCTGCTGGGGAAAGCCCTACCTGCTGGATGCCTGCCCGTCGTGCAGATGTTACAAACCCTGTCTGATCACAACCAACCCAATCAGCCACTTGGAGCAAATATTTGGTGAAGAATTTCCCGAGTTATTCAGACGTCTAAAGCAGCAGCAGGCTATGATCACCAATGGCCTCTGGATGTGAAATAGACAATATTAGTGGGTGCGATCAGAGTAGGATTCCTTGTCTCCAACCTTCTTTCATTTCACTGGGGCTTGTATGAGAATCCTGTGGGGGGAAAACCTAGGGAAATAAGTGGAGGTTGTCCAAACAGAATTACCGTATTTTTTGCTCTATAAGACTCACTTTTTCCCTCCTAAAAAGTAAGGGGAAATGTGTGTGCATCTTATGGAGCGAATGCAGGCTGCGCAGCTATCCCAGAAGCCAGAACAGCAAGAGGGATTCCTGCTTTCACTGCGCAGCGATCCCTTTTGCTGTTCTGGCTTCTGAGATTCAGAATATTTTTTTTCTTGTTTTCCTCCTCCAAAAACTAGGTGCGTCTTGTGGTCTGGTGAGTCTTATAGAGCGAAAAATACGGTAGCTACTCGTATGCTCCTTTTTGCTAGTGACAAACCCTCTCTTTGCGCCAGTGCACATGCCCACAATTGCCAGTAATCGCTTTCCCGCAAAAACATCACAGCTCCACTGAAGGAGAAGACAACTCCATATTTCAGAGGACAAGTCTGAGCTCTCCATCAGTTCAACGACACTCCATAAATCAGACCTGCCAGCTGCAGAGTGCCTTGATTAATGATATTTTCATCTGGGAACACAGTCTCTGAAGCTCCCACCGGTCACATGCAATTTAGAGGGAATTCACAAATTCTGTTTTGGACATAATGGTAGCTTTCTCTATCTAACATGGAAGGGGGGGAACTGCTCACAACAGTAATCACACCATAATGGTTCATTTTTTTCTGGCTACCTCCCAGCAATGAAAGCCAGACTAGGGAGGTGGTAAACTGAATGCATGTTTTGGCAATTTCTTATTGCATGTTCACGGTCACTTTTCCCAGCTTTTCCTGAGAGCTGAAGATGGGTGACAAAAAGAAAAAGACAAATGTTCATGCTATACACGCTCATCCAACTTGCACTTTTGCTTAAACAGGTTTTGCAGGCTTTTGTGTTTCAAAACCTGCCGTACCTGTTCGGTCAGAAGAACCGGTGCCAAGAAAGAACTATCCTTTGAACCACTTTCAGCTCTCTTGAAACCTGTTGTCTGGCTCCAGCCTTAAACTTAAGGCCTTTCCGCACAGTGATTTTTATTTTATTTGCACAATAAATGCACATTTCGTTACTGATTTTGTTCTGCACAGTCCATGCGTCGTTCCCTGCAGTTTGCAAGAGCAGCAGCGCTTTGCAGAAAGGCCAGTTTACCCCACAAGCCCCTTCGTGCTTGGAGCAAATCAAAACATGCAGACGCCAAACAGTGAAGCTGCCCTAGTTCGCATGTTCACCATGTATTCACACTTAACAATATTCTCGCCAGGATTTAGGTGCAATTTTGTGTGAAATGCACTGGCTTGGTAGGCTTGTGTTATCACAAAAGCATCTCCTTGGGGGAGCAGTTTTTTATTCTTCTGTTCTTACGTTGGATTTCTTTTTCTCTTTTTTTGAAGCTACCAAGCCTATACTAAACTGAATAAGCTTGCAAGCAGCAGCTCTTAATCCCTGCCTCTATCTGTAGCCTCAAGGCATAAGGAGGACTAACCCGGAAGTGGAGTCTTACACTGGAATGGCGCCATCTTGTCCGCAGGCCTCATAGCGGTGGGGCCTGTATCTTACACTAGCCTTCCATGAAGGGGGCTAGCTTAGGGCATGAACAGCCCTCCAGATGTTGTGGACTGCAACTCCCATCACCCCTCACCACTGGCCATGTAGACTGCGGCTGATGGGAGCTGGAGTCCAGCAAGTTCTGGAGGCCGCCATTTTGGCTGTCCCTGGGGTTACGTCAGTGTAAAGCGGGTGGGAGAGGGGAGCTGAGCCTTTCTCCTGCCACTGCCCTTGAGATGGACCCCCTCACCCAGCCATGTTGTCCAGGGCGGCTGATTTCACTTCTGGCCATCGATCCAGGGGGGAGGTTTGGGGTGGGGTAGGGAGAAGCAAGTGGCAGAGGAAGGGTTCCACACTCCTCTCAGACCCTCCAAATGTCCCTGTTTTCCAGGGACGTCCCAGATGTACAGAAGCCGTCCCGGTTTCTGATCTGATCCCGGAATGTCCTGCTTTTCCTTAAAGTAAAGGTAAAGGGACCCCTGACCATTAGGTCCAGTCATGACTGACTCTGGGGTTGCAGTGCTCATCTCGCTTTTCCTTAGGACGTCCCTATTTTCATAGGACAAATGTTGGAGCTTTGCCCTCTCCTGTCTCCGGCTCTTTTAAAGCTGCATGGCAGACTCCTGTTCTAACGCGGTCCCCTTCCTTTCCATCTGGGGGACACACAGCCACATTTCTCCTCTTTTTGAAGAAACCGCTCATCATCTTCTGACTCAATTCGGTGGCACTTTTCAGGCGTGGTGAAACCATGTTTTCCGTTCTGCTTGCTGAAACACATTGATAGCCGTCTGTCTCCTCTTTGGATTGGGACAGAAAAGGCTGGGCTTTCTGCGGGGGGGAGGCTTTTCTGCAAACGGCTCTGTAGGGTTTTGGTTCCCTTGACCCCCCCAATTTTTCTTGGCCACCAAGTGTGACTTATGTTCAGATCAAAGGCTTCTCTCACTCCCCACCTCCTGCACTGAAGTGTATGCCGAACAGTCAGCTATTCCCCCTGCCCTAGAGATTCTTATTAATGAAATGTTTATATATATATATATATATATTAATGTATATAATTTTTTTAAAAAAAGAAAATGCTATATATGAAATGTTATTTTTCCCCACGCCCTGTCTTTTCTACAAGCACATTTCTTCTCAGGGCAAAGTCTGTTTTAGTAAAAGAGAGAGCGAAAGAGAGAGATTGAGAGAATGCTCTGTGATATATTTTGCTTATGAATAAAACATTCCTGTAAAAAAAAAAAGGATAAATTTGGAAGTATATTTTGTTTCCAAGGAGTGAGTTGGGGGAGATACAGGGAAGGAGGGGGTCAAAACTCAAATGGTGCTGTAGATTTTGGTGCCCAGTTCAATGCCTGACATCTCCAGTTAAAAGAATTAGTAGCTGCAATAATTTTTTGCAGCTGTTACGCAGATGTTGCATGGGATCAGTACATCTCCTTTCCTTCCTAGAAGAAACTAAGCAATGCTTATTTTCTCAGGAAACACAGCAAAGTTTATCTTTGCGGGAGATGCAACCTTCCTTTCCTGGGTTCCAGCTAAGACGCTGTAAGGAGTGGGTGTACTGCCCAGGTACTTTCAATGCAATGACCTCCAGATGTGCTTGCCGGCCAGATGTGGAGATACTGAAGTAAGACTCAGCTGCCAACCCAGTCAGGTCATCTTCTGTACCTGGAATGAAGGCGTTCTGGATCATGTCCTTTGCTCGAGACAGCAGAAATTTCTCTGCTTGGGCCTGGTCAAAACCTTTTAGAGCCAAATACATTTAAAGCACTAGGATACCGCTTTAAATAGTCATGATTTTCCCCAGAGAAACATGGGAAGTGTAGTTTTTAAGGGTGCTGAGAGCAGTGTTAAAGGTAAAGGGACCCCTGACCATTAGGTCCAGTTGTGGCCGACTCTGGGGTTGCGGTGCTCATCTCGCTTTATTGGCCGAGGGAGCCGGCATACAGCTTCTGGGTCATGTGGCCAGCATGACTAAGCCGCTTCTGGGGAACCAGAGCAGTGCATGGAAACCCCGTTTACCTTCCCGCCAGAGTGGTACCTATTTATCTACTTGCACTTTGACGTGCTTTCGAACTGCTAGGTTGGCAGGAGCAGGGACCGAGCAACGGGAGCTCACCCTTCGCGGGGGATTCGAACCGCTGACCTTCTGATCGGCAAGTCCTAGGCTCTGTGGTTTAACTAGGTGCCAAATGGCTCCTTAAATCAGGGTTGCAGTCGCCAAAACGGAATGCCTAGTTGCCATTTTGGGGCCAGGCAATTCAAAAGTTGTATTTTTCAATATGACTTTTTGGTTCCTGAAATTCGTTCTGATTGTGCAGACAGAATTCTACAGGATGTGTTGCTGAAAACAGTCAAGATCCAAGAATCCCCAAGCATGCACCTCCAGATGGTGGAGACGTCAGGCACCATCCTGGCACCCGGGCATCTTTCCCTGGTCGCAAGTGGCTGATAGCCGGGTGCAAAATGCGCCTAGTGCCTGGCGAATTTCGAACTCCCGGCTCAGAGTTTCTAGGAGATCCCCTATTGCTATTCCCCGACAGAGCTACCAGAGTTCCCTGTGAAGAGGGGTTGATTGTTAAACCACTCTGAGCTCTGTGAGGGGAATACGAGTCTCCTAACAACTCTCGCGACACAGGTGGTGCTGTGGTCTAAACCACTGAGCCTCTTGGGTTTGCTGATCAGAAAGGTTGGTGGTTCTAATCCCCGTGACGGGGTGAGCTGCCGTTGCTCTGTCCCAGCTCCTGCCAACCTAGCAGTTTGAAAGCACACCAGTACAAATAAATAGGTACCGCTGCGGCGGGAAGGTAAACAGCGTTTCCGTGTGCTGCTCTGGTTTGGGTGTTCCATTGTGCCTGAAGCAGCTTAGTCATGCTGGTCACATGACCCAGAAAACTGTCTGCAGACAAACGCCAGCTCCCTCAGCCTTTAAAGCGAGATGAGCGCTGTTAAGTTGTGGGTGAACATATCAGACGACACAGCGATTTTTCAAACAGCTCTTGTTTATTCACAGGCCAGAACAGAACTGAACTGAAGGGCTTAGCCAGCCTGCTTATACAGAGCTCCACTGGAATGCAACAGTAACCATTTTCTGTAACTATCCAATCACTGAACATCACTTTCAATCCCTTATTTGCATATGTGGACCTGAGTGAAAACTATCTACAGTATCCCCCTGCTGGCCCAGGGTGAGAATTTCAGTACATAACAAGCGCCGCAACCCCAGAGTCGTCTGCGACTGGATTTAACTGTCAGGGGTCCTTTACCTTTAGCTTTTTAACAACTCTCAGCACCCTTAACAAACTACAGTTCCCAGGAGCCTCTGAGAGAATGCATGGCTGTCAAAGTGGCACATTAATGCTTCTTTAAATGCATGGTGCAGATGTGGCTCCATTTTGAGTCAGAACAGGTTGCCATGTAAACTGTTCAGCATTGTGGCACTCAGAAAGTCCTCCCGAATGCCGACGCTGGAGCGGCGCCGGCGGGGTGTACAAGCTTCGCGCTTTGCCCCCACCTCATTAGGCAGAGGGGGAACGAACCCCATCAATGGGCACATTCAGGGTTTGCCTGTTGTAACCGTTTCGACTCGAGTGAGTAATGGAGAACAAGGCCAGCCATTGAGAGGGGAAACCTCACCACAAGCATCTGCTCCCATCTGGGGTAAAAAGATTAAGCTGTTTTGCAATTGTCCCCACAGCTTGTTGGACAGTGTGTAAACCCCCTCCCCAATAGCAAGCAGACAAATGCCTCTCTGTCTCCCAGAAGTCTTGAAAAGGAGAGCGGGAGATGGACTGGGAAAGAGGGCACCCAAAATTAAAGGAAAGGGGGGGTGGCAGCGAGTGAGAAAGGTTGTTGTCAAAATGCAGACATTCCCATGCAATATGTGAGCCTCGGTCTTAGGATTATTACAGTGGTGCCTCGCAAGACAAAATTAATTTGTTCTGCGAGTTTTTTCATCTTGTGAATTTTTCGTCTTGCGAAGCACGGTTTCCCATAGGAAATGCATTGACGGTTTTAAGAAAAAGGCGCAAGACGTTTTCATCTTGCGAAGCAACTCAAAAAACAAAAAACTCTTTCGTCTTGTGAGTTTTTTGTCTTGCGAGTTTTTTGTCTTGCGAGGTACCACTGTATTGTTGTAAACAAAAATTGCCCTTTTCCCTTATGGGGTATCCAAGAGCCCATATAGAGTCCTTACATAGGTTCCCTATTGGTAGGAGAGAATAACAGAGGCCAACCAGAGAATATTGAGAAGCAAAGCAGCTCGTAAGCTTGATCTTTATTGATCTGTTGCAACAGGGTGCTCCCCTCACCTGCAGGAGAGGAGGAGGGAGACCCAGAAAAATGGCCGCAAGGCCTTATAAAGACTTTGAAAATGCCACCCTGTAGATCAAGACCACCCCCAGAAACATACATACATACATCACAGAAGGGGTGTAACCTAAGACCACCCCTCAGATACATCACACCTACATCACAGAAAAGGTGGTCTTAAAACAGAAATTTGAATGTTGTTTTTCTCCTGTCATTGTTTATCTCCTGTCTGGCAGGTTACTTGATTGGATTGCCTGGGGAGCCTGGCCAGTCTTTTGTAGTGATAAATATTTAGTTCCTGGGCCAGGTCACAGGCTCACACCCTATTCATATCTTAAATGTGTCCTTAAGACAGGATTTGTGAGGAAAGAGACAATGGAGAGGTTTCCCACTTTGACCTTGCAGAGAAAACATTTGGTCAGTTTAGGAATCAAAATGGTTCCAGGTTGGCCTTCCTGTGCTGATCTATGTACGTGCGGTTATGAACATTACCATATATCTAAGACCATAAAATTCCTATCACATCATATAATTGTAGAGTTGGAAGGGACCACGAGGTCGTCTAGTTCAACCCGCCGCAGCACGGGATTCGAACCCACAACCTTTCATATTCTACAGTGCCAAGGGATCAGGATCAGGAGATTCGATGGCTTGATTTGGTTCAAAGGCTTAGGCCAGGCATGTCCAAAGTCCATTTCGGGGGCCTAATTTGGCCTGCCGCTCAGTTCAGTCAGACCCTGTGGCAGTTTACTTCCTGGGATAAAATCCTAAAAAACCCTCAACAAGCTCAACAACTTTGGCCAGCCCTCTGGCCAGCCCCCACGGCCCTTCACTGGCCCTCTTTGAAAACGTTAGGCAGATCCGCACCATGCATTCAAATCACATGACTCCCCCCAAAGAATCCTGGGAACTGTGATTCCCCCCCTCACAGAACTACAATTCCCAGCACCTATAAGAAATTACAGCAGCCAGGATACGGGTGGGGTGTGTATTAAGCAATGTGCTTTAAACATATGGTGTGGATCTGCCCCAAATCATGGCTATTTTAAGGGCTTGAGGTGTGCACATTTCATCTGTTTTGCATACACAGATTACAGCTTCATTGAATTGGTTTGGGAAGGGTGGGTTTCATGGGGTGGGTAAACCAAACAGGTAACACTGGTTGGGTGAAATATCCTTGCCCATCCCATCTCTTGTGCAAGCAGCAGCACCGTAAATATGCAACTTGAAGCACAGCAGGGGAAACAAGCATCTCAAGTGGCGATGGGGTTACATAGCCTTGATGCTGCCTGGAATTGATTTGGAACCTGAGCTGATCTGTGTATGACACAGCTGCCCTCTGCTGGTCGACAGTTTGTGCTGTTAGGAGTCACCAAAAATTGTACAGTGGTACCTCAGGTTACTGGTACATACGCTTCAGGTTACAGACTCTGCTAACCCAGAAATAGTGCTTCAGGTTAAGAACTTTGCTTCAGGATGAGAACAGAAATCGCGTTCCGACAGCGCAACAGCAGCAGGAGGCCCCATTAGCTAAAGTGGTGCTTCAGGTTAAGAACAGTTTCAGGTTAAGGACGGACCTCCAGAACGAATTAATTACTTAACCCGAGGTACCACAGTACAGTGAAGGCATCTGCCTGAGCTCAATAGGCAGGGGGTTCCAGAGTGTAGATGCTGCCTAATGAAAAGCTCGCTTTCTTCCAGATGTGGAGAGGGTGTTGTGTGGCACTGGTAAGGCGATCCCTCAAGTAAACTGATCCCAAGCTGTTAAGGTAGATCCCAAACTCTTAAGATCCCAAACTGTTAAAATCCAGAGAGAAAAGTTGCTGAGCTTTTTATTTTTTTGCAAAATTGCGAAAACAATTTGCCATTTTTGAGCTAAATCAGCAAAAATGGCACTGCTGACATTGTTGCTGTTGTTTAGTCATGTCCGACTCTTCGTGACCCCCTGGACCAGAGCACGCCAGGCACCCCTGTCTTCCGCTGCCTCCCGCAGTTTCGTCAAACTCATGCTGGTAGCTTCGAGAACACTGTCCCACCATCTCGTCCTCTGTCGTCCCCTTCTCCTTGTGCCCTCCATCTTTCCCAACATCAGGGTCTTTTCCGGGCTGCCGTATGTCCAGATTTTCCCAGACTTTTTAAAAAAACAACTATTTCCACCCAAACACTGTCAGGTACAGCAGTGTTCTGGATATGTCCAGGGCATTAGTTACTAATTGTAACAGCATTGTATTTAGGGCACTGTGAGTTATTTCCCTGCACAGGGCACTGAGTGCAAAATTGAGAAGATCCATCATTGAGAATATATATTTTGGGGCGCCAAATTTTGGGCTCACTCAGGGCGCCATGTTACCAAAGATTACCCGAGTCTGCCCCTGAACTTGGTCCAGTAATCATCCAAATGGAGAATGGTAGGAGAGTCCCATGGACTGAAAGAAGATCAAACCTCTCCATTCTGAAGGAAATCAGCCCTGAGTGCTCACTGGAAGGACAGATCCTGAAGCTGAGGCTCCAATACTTTGGCCACCTCATGAGAAGAGAAGACTCTCTGGAAAAGTGGAGGGCACAAGGAGAAGGGGACGGCAGAGGACGAGATGGTTGGACAGTGTTCTCGAAGCTACAAACATGAGTCTGACCAAACTGCAGGAGGCAGTGGAAGACAGGAGTGCCTGGCGTGCTCTGGTCCAGGGGGTCACGAAGAGTCGGATACGACTAAACGACTAAACAATAACAACAAAGAGACAGTTTAGGTACCACCCCAATGACTGTGGGCACCTGCACAGGTATGATAACCCTTAAAACCGCCTTTAGAAAGATCTTCAGGAGATCTTCCTAGATGAGTCATCTCTCTACATTTGGTTTTACAGCTCACAAATTGAACAATCTCTATTTCTCCAGCCATAGTTCATCAACCTAATTATTGAATCGTCCCATTTAACAGTGCTGAAGACACAGCAAGGATAAATGTGTCATTGAATACTACTCAATGTTGATCCAGAGTAGATTCCAATGTGTAGTTAGCAGAGTAAAAACTCAAACACATTACAGGATTCCCCAAAAAATAGACCAGAGGCAATTGTACAGGGCAGAGGTACCTCTGATTGCGGACAGGATCTGTTCCGGAGTTCCGGTCGGATCCTGAGGTTTCCACAACCTGAGGACCGCTTCTGCGCATGTGGCAAAACCCAGTAAAACACTTCTGGGTTTGCCGCATGCACATCCCGAAGTTTTTGTAAGCAGAGGGTTACGTAAACAGAGGTTCAACTGTATTTCACCCAAATCCAATACATTCAGGATTGGCACTGTCCATAAGAAATCCAGTTGCAGCAGACTTAACTTAAACTTACTGTTACAAGAATTTAAGGTCTCACAGATATAAATTAAATTTACAAGGCAAACACATATATAAGTATGTAAACCATGTGTCTGAAATAGTACAGGAAAATAGTCCTGAAACCGTTCTGATTCTTCCAAAATTGACCTGAATTGTTTCTCTGCAAGGAGGAAGGAAATGCGAAAACCTCTCCATTGTCACTGTGCTCACAAATCCTGCCTTGAGGGCACATTTGGGTATGAATAGGGTGAGCCTAGGGACGCGTGTGGCGCTGTGGGCAAAACCTCAGCGCCTAGGACTTGCTGATCACATGGTCGGCGGTTCGAATCCCCGTGGCGGGGTGCGCTCCCGTCGTTCGGTCCCAGCGCCTGCCAACCTAGCAGTTCGAAAGCACCTCCGGGTGCAAGTAGATAAATAGGGACCGCTTACCAGCGGGAAGGTAAATGGCATTCCGTGTGCTGCACTGGCTCGCCAGATGCAGCTTGTCACGCTGGCCACGTGACCCGGAGGTGTCTGCGGACAGCGCTGGCTCTCGGCCTATAGAGTGAGATGAACGCACAACCCTAGAGTCTGGCAAGACTGGCCCATACGGGCAGGGGTACCTTTACCTTTACCTTTAGGGTGAGCCTGTGACCTGGATTTAGGAATTAAGTATTTATCATCACAAAAGAATAGCCAGGCTCTCCAGGTAAACCCATCAACAGGTTTCCTGCCAGACAGGATTTCTGCTGTAGACCTCCCCTTCTGTGATGTATGTATGATATATTAAGCTTTGTTGTTTAGTCCTCTTAGTGTTTGACTCTCCGTGACCCCATGAACCAGAGCATGCTTTGGAAACTCTCACTTTCTTCTCAAAGCTTCTCCTTTTTTTTTTATGTCCATGGAGTTTTATTGGTAAAATACTGGAGTGGTTTGCCAGTTCCTTCTCTGGGTGGATCACAGTCTAAACTCTCGTCTATGATCTGTCTATCTTGGGTGGCCCTGCACGGCATAGCTCATTGCTTCTTGGAGTTATTCAAGCCCCTTCGCCACAACAAGGCAGTGATCCATGAAGGGGGGCCTTAAACTTATAGGGTGGCAATTGCAAAGAGTCTACATGTATAAGGGCTTGTACGCAGTTGTTCTGGGCTCCTCCTCCCTCCTACATGTGGTGAGTGAGGACCCTGTTGCAACAGTTTTAATAAAGATCAAGCTTATTAGCTGCTTTGCTTCTCAATATTCTCTTGTTGGCCTCTGTTATTTTCTCCTACCGATAAGGAACCCGCTTAAGGACTCTATATGGGCTCTTGGATACCCCATAAGGGAAAAAGAGCAGATTTTGTTTGCAACACTTACAATAATACTTATAATAAGACTAAACCTTAACACTATATACAGAACACCACACCAGAAGGAAAAGAGATAGAGATAGAAAGAGAAAGTGAAGCCCAGGCTCCTTCTGGCCCTACTTTTATAGTCAGCATGACCTTCACAGAGAACCTGTTATGTTCTGAAGTTCTCACCCTGGGCCAGCGGGGGATATTGTAGATAGTTTTCACTCAGGTCCACATATGCAAATAAGGAATTGAAAGTGACATTCAGTGATTGGATAGTTACAGAAAGTTGTTACTGTTGCGTTGTAGTGGAGCTCTATATAAGAAGGCTGGCTGAACCCTTCAGTTCAGTTCTGGCCTCTGAATAAACAAGAGCTGTCCGAAGAATTGCTGTGTTGTCTGATACGTTCACCCACAAATTAACAGAACCAGTTTAAGCCAGCTGTACTCGGATTCTCGGAAGGAATAATCCAAACATCAGGAACCTTCTGCTTGTTTCTTTCACACAAAGAAGCTTCCAGAAACCTCTTAAATTAATTAGAATAGGAAAGATCTCCACCCATCAGATCAATATTTTCCTCACTAAGAAATGCAAACTGACAAAACGCTCCCCTGTACTTTGAAACCGCTACAAGCATGAGATTACAGAATCTGAAGAGTTATTAAGGATTAATGAGGAACAAGATCTGCTAACTGCAGTTCTTACAGCAGATCTAAGTGTACTAATGTCTGAAGGAGTTGGGTCTTTCATATCTTATAATCGCCCAAATACGTAGGAGAGAAGTCCAGCTTAAATGTAGTCCTCCCCATCTCTCTCATCCACTGGAGTCTGAGAGCAATAAAGCGATATTCTGTATTGCTTCCAAGCAAACGTGCTGGAAAAACAGGCAAAACTTTTTGTCACGGAGCAGCTTCTGTGTGGCTATTTTATTGGAAAATGGGTCACACATGCCAGTTTTGCTCAACGTTTGTACGATGTGCCATTCTAATCAAAATACCCATGTTATGTTGCCCATTTAAAATGGATAAGAAAAGAACCAATGCAGAAACAGTAAATCTGAATTAAATGGGAGAGGGGGAAATATTGGATGGAATTTTTATGGGACATAAAATTGAAGGCACAGAAGCAGAACCAGAAAATATATAGCAGATTTCCTGGTGCTATTTGGGAGGGGAAGCATTTGTGCTTCTACAATCTGATGTTAATTATTCCACATCATGTTATTATGGTGATGTCATAGGATGACATTACGATTACGTCATCCATGTTGTTGTGGTGTGAGGTGCTTATATAACTTTATTTGTTTTCACTGAAATGTTACGTAACACGCCTTCCCCCGTCTAAAGAGGAAAGCGGGTCACGGTGGGAGCACGAATTAAATTCAGACGTGAAATAACAATCTGCAAGAAGACGCATCCCAAGCCTCAGGCAATAAGAAAGACACACCCAGAGAAATGCCTCCCGCCAAGAACTCAGCCAATGGGAACTCGAGACACAAATGCAACCCGCAAGGAATATCTTGATGACGGCTATTCGTGGGCAAGCATAAAGCCCCTCGAGGGCTCAGCCAATAGGAAAAGTAAGAAAAATCCCTCCACAAACAAACAAATCCGTACTCCAACCAATGAGAACTCAGAAGGGAAGAGGACTCTTGATTGGTCTTCGAGAAGTTGGTCCAACCTCCCTCATTCGTCAATCAGTCCTTTCCCCTCCTCCGACTAGTTTTACCCTCAGCAGGGGATGTGAGGGGACGAGCCACCGTTAGCCAATAAAGAAGCTCTTTGTAGACGGGCTCGCTCCCGTGTCCAATGGGCGGGCCTCTTCCACAAGCGGCAGAACGAGCGGGAGACGGAGGGAAAAGGAAGGAGGAGGCAGAGGTAGGGAAGGCGCGGCCCAATCAGCGGGCGCCTCTCATCCCTCCCTCCGGCGGCCGGCCAACCGGAGAGGCCGGCGCATGGCTGGCGGGGCGCTGAGAGGGGAGGAGGGCGGCGGCGGCCATTTTGAGCCGAGCCCGGAACGGAGCGCCGATGGCCGGGCAACCGCGACCCCGCGGCGGGGCTTGAGCGGGGGGGGGGGGATATGGATGTGCGGAAGCTGCGCGTCAACGAGCTGAAGGAGGAGCTGGGCCGGAGGGGCCTCGACACCCGCGGGCTGAAGGCGGAGCTGGCCGAGCGGCTGCAGGCGGCGCTGGAAGCCGAGGAGGCCCGCGGAGGAGCGCCGGGAGCGGGCGCCGACCAGCAGGAGCAGCTGCCGGACGGACATTGTAAGCGGCCGGGAAGGAGCGGGAGCCTCGCCGCTGGGGAGCGCCAAGCTGGGGGATCGGCGCCTCCGCTCCCGGGGAGAGGCATGGGGGGCTCTTCGTGCAGCTCCGTGCTGGGGACCCGGTCCATCTGTTTCTCTCCTTCCCCGGGAAAGGCATGGGGGTCTCCCGGTGCAGCTCCGCGCTGGGAACGGCAGGCCTCCTGTTGCGGAGCCACTGCTCCCGTTTCTCTCCTTCCCCGGGAGAGGCACGGGGGTCTCCCGGTGCAGATCCGCGCTGGGGATCCGTTGCATCCGTTTCTCTCCTTCCGCGGGAGAGGCATGTGGTCTTCCTGGTGCAGCTCGGTGCATCCGCTGCCTAGGAAATGCACGTGGGCCTCCCCGGTGCAGCTCCGCGCTGGGGACCCGGTCCATCTGTTTCTCTCCTTCCCCGGGAGAGGCACGGGGATCTCCCGGTGCAGATCCGCGCTGGGGATCCGCTGCACCCGTTTCTTTCCTTCCCCTGGAAAGGCATGGGGGTCTCCCGATGCAGCTCGGTGCATCCGCTGCCTAAGAAATGCACGTGGGCTTCCCGGTGCAGCGTCGATCTGGGGTCACGCTTCGATCTCGGAGTTCAGACTAAGGACCGGCGACTTGAAGCTGTGCTGCGGGGCTTTTCTTGTCTTGCAGCACAGACATGCACGGTGCAACTCTGCTTTCTGGTTCCCTCTATTCTCCTTCCCCGGCGCAGTTACAGCTCTGTGCCTTTTTAGCATAGTTCATCGTGAGAGAGTGTCCGGCAGGCGTGAGCCTCCCTGATGCAGCTGCTCCATGCTTGAAGAGACTTCGGGGTCTCCTGGAGCAGCTCCAGGTTGGGGGACATAGAATTATAGAATTGTAGAGATGGAAGTGACCCTGAGGATCATCTTGCCCAGCGATGTCCAACCAGTAGATCATGATCTACCCGTAGATTCCCAGCTGATCCTGGTAGATTGCGGGATCCTTATCACATACAAAAAGTTACTGGAGGAAACTACATAACTGTGCCATCCTCCCCACAAAAAGCTCAACAACTTTGGGCACTTCCCTCCTAAAAAAACCTCAACTCTGGGCAATTAACCCACTCCACGCATGCTCCTCCCCCCTCCAGTGACAATGGGTAGAATGGTAGATCTCTGCACAATGGGTAGATCACTGCCAGTTTTTTTATACTGGGAGTAGATCATAGTCTCTTGGGAGTTGGACATGCCTGATTCTAGTCCAACCCCCTGCAATGCAGGAATATGCAGTTTTCCCATACGGGGATCGAACCTGCAACCTTGGCGTTATCAGTACCACAGTCTAACCACCTGAGCTGTCCACTTGGACATAGCAAGGTGCTTTATCCTGAGCCAGGCCTATGGTCCACCTAGCTTAGTATTGTCTGTGCTGACTGTCAGCTGCCCTCCATGGTTCCAGACCAATGTCTCTCCAACTTCCTGTCTGAAGATGCTGCTGGGGATTGAACTTGGGACCATCTGCATTCAGGGCAGATGCTGTAACAGCTGAGCTGCAGCCGTGTTTAGTACTCCTGCGAGAGTGGCCTGGTGCAGCTCTGTGCTGTGAGCCTGTGTTGTTATTTCCCCATGAGAATCGCAGATGAGTCTTGTCTCTGGAGAGAGGTGGCACTACCTGTAATGAATTGTGGAAGAGCCAGGATGCTGGTTTGTTGACACCTGGCTCCCATGCCAGTTCTAGGTTTCACTTAAGTTGTCTAATGGCTGCTGTGTCTAAATCTGGGAACAAACGGGTGTCACGTGGCTGGAGGAAATTTGCAGGGATGGTGGCTGTGTACTCCCTCTGCAGTCAGTGGCAGCATGCCTATGCCAATTGCAAGCAGGGAGAGCGTTGTTGCCTATGAGATGCCCACAAGCAGGACCTGAGTGCATTTGGGTGGCCACTTTGATGCCCTGATGTTATTGTGTTATTACAGTGATACCTTGGTTCTCAAACTTAATCCGTTCCGGATGTTTGTTCCAAAACCAAAGCGTTTCAAAACCAGGATGTGCTTTCCCATAGAAAGTAACACAAAATGGATTAATTTGTTCCAGACTTTTAAAAACAGCACCTAAAACAGCAATATAACATGCATTTTACTATCTTAACGAGACTATTGATCCATAAAATGAAAGCAATAAACACTGTAGTGTGCTACAGTCACACGATCAATCAATTAGTAGTTGAACTGGGTTCCACACCGTCACAAAACCAAAACTAAAAAGAGCCACAAAAACAAAAATGCAAAATAAATAACAAAAACAGACAGACCTCAGTGTAACACTCAAAACGGAGCACGTTCAGCTTCCGACAAAAGTTCACAAACTGGAATACTTCTGGGTTTGCAGTGTTTGGGTTCCAAGTTTGAGTGCCAAGGTACCACTGTAAAATTTACTGCAGAAATGCTATGTGCTTTGATGATTCTGCTAGTAGGGCAATTCTGGTTGAGTTGAGTTAACAGGTAGTATGCTGGCTTTGAGTGGGACGCGGGTGGCGCTGTGGGTAAAAGCCTCAGCGCCTAGGGCTTGCCGATCGAAAGGTCGGCGGTTTGAATCCCTGCGGCGGGGTGCGCTCCCGTCGTTCGGTCCCAGCGCCTGCCAACCTAGCAGTTCGAAAGCACTCCCGGGTGCAAGTAGATAAATAGGGACCTCTTACTAGCGGGAAGGTAAACGGCGTTTCTGTGTGCAGCTCTGGCTCGCCAGAGCAGCGATGTCACGCTGGCCACGTGACCCGGAATCGTCTCTTGAGTGAGATGGGCGCACAACCCTAGAGTCTGTCAAGACTGGCCCGTACGGGCAGGGGTACCTTTACCTTTTTTATGCTGCTTTGAAAAGAGAGTGTCTGGAGATTCAGCAGTGGCCTCCCCCACCCCCTCCATCCTCTCAAATAATGCTCTTGCCTAGGATAATAGGACGGCAAGCAGTTTGCCTTGCTGTCATGTTTGCAAACATCCCAACCCAGGCATGATTAGTACCATGGCTTGTCATCTTGTAATATCTCTGGTCTGACTTCCGCTTGGAGTTTTACGAGTATTTATGCATGTGACCGGGACGCAGGTGGCGCTGTGGGTTAAACCACAGAGCCTAGGGCTTGCCGATCAGAAGGTCAGTGGTTCGAATCCCCATGACGGGATGAGCTCCCGTTGCTCGGTCCCAGTCCCTACCAACCTAGAAGTTCAAAAAACGTCCAAGTGCAAGTAGATAAACAGGTACCGCTCTGGCGGGAAGGTAAACGGCGTTTCCGTGCGCTGCTCTGGTTCGCCAGAAGCGGCTTAGTCATGCTGGCCACATGACCCGGAAGCTGTACGCCGGCTCCCTCGGCCAATAAAGCGAGATGAGCGTCACAACCCCAGAGTTGGTCACGAATGGACCTAATGGTCAGGGGTCCCTTTACCTTTGATGCATGTGACCAATGAGTACAGTGTATATTGTGAAATATGAGTTCTGGGGGCTGTGACAGGCAGAGGAAGTGCTGTGATGAGGAATTATCAGTCCTGTGTAAAAGTGGCTGAATATGCAACTTGGTGCCCCTACGTTTGTGCACTTCGGACTGAAAAATGAGAGCTTCTGCTGCATGAAGCGCAATTGTTTTGTATGGTGTGGAGTGGAGGGTGTGTACGGCACCCCCTGCCTTTCTTCCTTTCTCAGAAGCCCTGTATGCCTTGAAAGCTCCTTTTCAGAGAGAAGTAAAATTTGCCTCCTGTAGAAAAGCCATTTGTGTGGGAGAAGGGGAGACTCAACACCTGCTTGTTCCCTGACATTTACAATTAGCCATGCAGCGAACGAATTACGTAAAGTGGTTTTCTTTCCTGGGTGGGACTTTCAGACGTGAAACCCACTTGCTGCCTGCATCCTGAAATAGTACACTCCAGATATCTTCAGACGCTTTATTCTGCTGATGATCTATAATTGGCATTTCTCAAACTTCTGAGTTCATTGATCCCTTGGTGAGCGTATGAACTTGTCATCAACCCCAACCAAAATTTGTAGGAATATAAATGAAAGTCAAGGAAGATGTGTAAATATTATCAGCATTTATCAATCCTCAGTTACCTTTAACAATCGTGAAATGAAATAAATATACATATATATATGTGAAGTAAAACAAGTGAAACTAATATGTCTTATTAAATGTAGAAGTTCCTTGTTGACGAGGGATGTGAAATATGTATAGTGGTACCTTGGTTTACGGACTTAATTCGTTCTGGAAGTCTGTTCTTAAACCAAAGCACTCTTAAACCAAGGCGTGCTTTCCCATAGCAGCGTAGGATTCAGTTTACAAATGGAACAAACTCAACAGGAAGCGAAACGTGTTCTGCTTTCAAGGCAAAGTTCACAAACCCAAACACCTACTTCCGGGTTTGCGGTGTTCTTAATCCAAGTTGTTCATAAACTAAGCTGTTGTTAAACCAAGGTACTACTGTATGTGCTCATGCTCTGTATTTCTGAGACTCATAGCTCCTGATTAAACCTTTTGCACGATTGTAAACCTTCCCACCCCGTGGCCCTTTCCACCCCATGGTCTTTATTTGCCCCTTGCCCAGTCCCACCAATCCCAGGGGGGTCAATATCAACCCGTATGGGAAACCTTGCTATCCACTGAAACCTCACCCATTTTGTATGTGTTGGTTGGCCTTGCTGACCTAGACCGCCACTCTAGCCTTCATCTAGCAGTCAAGAAACGCTGGCACACATGTTTCCAACCTCCCCATTGTTTTTTCAAAGCTGGGCGTGGAATGGAATAGCAGTCCTGACCTATGCTCTTTCCTTTCCCATTTCAAGATGGCACCCATGACAACACTCATCAGGACAACATGCAAGGATACCACCAGCCATACGAGCACTTCAACGTTAAACAGGAGAACGAATCTGGGTACGAGAGGGGACCTATAGACCAAGATCATTCTGGCTTACATTCAGGTACAGTCCGGTGTTTTAAAAAAACCAACCCCAGACCTCTGTCACATGCTGATCATTGTAACTGTGTAGGTAGCACCCCATCGACCTGTTGCAAAAGTTTTCAATAGCAGCTGGGATGTTCCTTTTTTATATATAACTTGAGTATTTACGTTTGGTGGTGGAGGAAGGCGCCCAGAGCGGTATTTCATATTGGCTGGCGAAATGCACAGCCTTATGGTGGACATGAATGCCCTTGAGACACTATAGGGATCACAGAACATCTCCATATATACAGCCTCTCGTGATAAGAGTCCCTGCCAGTGTAGCCCGAGACACCAACTGTCAATGCCTGATTTTTAAAAATCCGTCTTCTCCGTCCACCTGCCCCCCCAGGTAAGTGAAAGGTAGCAATTTGTTTATATTGGGGTACAGTAAATGGCTGCACTTGAAGTCCACTGCTTTTGGTGGTGCTGCACCTGCCTCTTCTGCCACATAATGTGCTGTTTTTCTGAGGGGCAGATCTCCCCTCCCCTTTCAGCTACGCCCCAGACTCCATTCTGTGGATTTTTGTCCCCGGAGAATTCACAGAGTTGAGCTGCCCTCTTGTTTGCATATCCACCGCTCAGTTAACTTATTCATGTCCTGTGTTCTGCTGTGATGTTGGAGTGTAACGGAACTTCAGTGCATAACATGGGAAAGCAGGTGGGTTGTTTTATCTAGGGCAGGCATGTCCAAAGTCCGTTTTGGGGGCCTAATCCAGCCCTCCGGTCAGTTTAATCCGGCCCCAGTGGCAGTTTATTCCCTGGGGTAAAATCCTAAAAAAACAACTTCAATCCTAAAAGAAGCTCAACAACTTTGGTTGCCCTTTGGTCAGCCCTTACTTCATCAAATCTGGCCCTCTTTGAAAAAAGCTTGGACACCACTGATCTAGGAGATTGGTGGCTTTGGTTCTGCCTCGCAAGTCCCAATGACAGTACAGTGGTGCCCCGCAAGACGAATGCCTCGCAAGACGGAAAACCCGCTAGACGAAAGGGTTTTCCGTTTTGGAGGTGCTTCGCAGGACGAATTTGCTATGGGCTTGCTTCGCAAGACGAAAATGTCTTGCGATTCCTGGGGGGGGGGTTTCGCTCCCCACCCCCTTTTTCTAAGGCACTAAGCTGCTAATAGCCTTTTAGCAGCTAATCCGCTAATGGGCTTGCTTTGCAAGACGAAAAAACCGCTAGACGAAGAGACTCACGGAACGGATTCTTTTCGTCTTGCGAGGCACCACTGTAATAGCATTTCCTTCCATGCCCATAACTTGTGACCTCAGAATAAAGGCTTCCTTTCCCAATTAAATGCACTACGTTTTGTTTGAGTTTAGAAATGAAGACGGAAGTGAAGCAAGAGGAGCCAGCCTCTGGCTATAACATGCCAGCTTCTGGCTACAATGCACCTTCCTCGGGACCTGCATCTAACTACAACACTTCAGTTTCTGGCTACAATGCACCCCCTTCCAATTACGGCTCTTCCGACTCATCCCAGCCCTGGCAGCAGCAGCAAGGCCGCAAGAGGCCAGCTGAGGAGTCCCGGGGGCGCGGATATTACGAACACCGAGATGATAAGAGGTGCGTTCAGGCAAGTCTTTACAGGCAGCAGCAACAAGGTGGAAATTAACCCATGGGTGCCATTGAGATTGAAGCAGATACGTATTGCATCTCTCAGTCTGGGAAGTGCATTCTTTAAACTTTGTGGATTTGAGTAACTCTCAAGGGATGCTGCATATCTGGCAGAATTTACAACCTTTTGAATAGTAGGATTTTAAGAGTGGCTGCTTCTTGACTGATACCTCAGTCTTAAATGCTGAAGTGGAAACGATGCTTAAAATTAATCTATGGAGTATCTGAGTTGGAGGTAAATCCTGATTATATGTAAACACATTGATCATGGGTCAGTGGTAATTCTTAAAGCAATCTGATAAAGGAATGTAGTTTTCTCTGCCATCTGCTGAGTTGGGTTTGGGGAATCCAGATTGGGAGGGCTTGGAATAGGTAGGTTAGTTTTGGGAGAGTGATCATTTAGATCATGGCTATTTTGTCTGAGAGAGTGGTATTCGTGTTGTTCTATCTCTAGGTCTTTGTTTATTTGGCGCCACGGGGGCTTGTAGTTGTGGAGGTATAATTTATTGAGGTTTGTTAAAGCAATCTGATGACCCAGAATTTGTTTTTAGCAGTGCCTTTAGTGACCCAGGGTGGGAACCAGTTGCTATGCACTTGTCAATGCATGCTCCATGCAAGCTTCCCTTGCAGATTGTGTCTTGAGCTCATGAAATGGGTTTATGGGACCTGCATTTGCTGTCTTTCTTTTCCAGGGGCCGATCTCCTCAGCCGCCTGCTGAAGATGACGAAGAGGACTTTGATGAGTCGCTGGTGGCCATTGATACGTGTGAGTTTCCTGGGTGGTAGCAGCGTGCCATCGCTCAAAGCCTCCTTCTTGTCTGAACTTCTCAACGTGCACTGGAAAAAAGGGTTTGGAGGGTGGTAGCAGCCACTGGCGTGTGTGCGCTTCTGACTTCTCCTTTGGCTTTGCCTTCCAGATAATTGCGACCTGCATTTCAAAGTTGCCCGTGACCGATACAGTGGCTACCCTCTGACCATAGAAGGGTTTGCTTTCCTGTGGTCAGGTGCCCGAGCCACCTATGGGGCGAGGCGAGGGAGGGTCTGTTACGAAATGAAGGTAAGGGAACCTGCTTCTTGGTTCTGTAGTTGCTTTGGGTGTGTGTTTGTTGCATGGATAAAGACAGGCAAGCTTGTGAGTATTGATAACCACTGGTGTTGTGCTTTAAATAATACTGGGGCAACTCATAGAGGCTCAGTTTCCTTGATTCTGCTGCACGTCTACTGCCCACCCCCCTTGCCACCCAGAATTTTGCAAAAACGTTCATTTTATTTTTACGTACAGTGGAACCTTGGTTTTCGAGCATCTTGGAAGCCGAATGCTGAAAACCTGGAAGTAATTGCTTCCATTTTCGAACGTGCCTCGGAAGTGGAACAGCCTCCACTGCGTGTTTTTTCAATTTTCTCAATGGATTTTACCAGCCGCCCATTGCGGCTTGGTTTTTGAATGTTTCGGAAGTCGAACGGTCTTCCGGAACTGATTACGTTAGAAAACCGAGGTTCCACTGTATTTGCAATTCTGACAGCTAAAAGTTTCCTCGGTGTCATTAACAGTTCCAGCTAGAATTCGCTCTGGGTTTGTACCTTGTGCTCACTCACAAGCCTCTCATTAAAATAGCCTTGCTTTGAAACAGTGGCAAACCCTTTGCAGTAAGACTGCATCCCCAGATTGCTGCCTTCGCCCATTATTTGAGGTGCTCCCCGAAAACACACATTGAAGTGTGTAGAGCAAGCTCTCTGTCTCTAGAAATCCATCCCTGTTCTCAAGTGGAAAGCTGTGACTTCAAGATGTCTCATGACTAGGATCCCTCTCCTTTTGTCCTCAGATTAATGAAGAGATCTCTGTCAAGCATCTTCCTCCAACCGAGCCCGATCCTCACGTGGTGCGTGTCGGGTGGTCACTGGATTCTTGCAGCACCCAGTTAGGTAAGAGAGACCTTGCAGGTGCTGAACATGGAGCCAGAGCTCAGGACATGCACCCAACTCTGAAACATCATTTCCCAACTATAGTCAGTTGGCTACATTAATTATTATCCACGGGCACTGTGGCGTTTGCCCGTTCTTTTGGAAATGTCTGTACAGTGGTACGTCAGGTTAAGTACTTAATTCGTTCCGGAGGTCCGTTCTTAACCTGAAACTGTTCTTAACCTGAAGTACCACTTTAGCTAATGGGGCCTCCTGCTGCCGCCGCACCGCCGGAGCCCAATTTCTGTTCTTATCCTGAAGCAAAGTTCTTAACCTGAAGCACTATTTATGGGTTAGTGGAGTGTGTAACTTGAAGCGTATGTAACCTGAAGCGTATGTAACCTGAGTTACCACTGTACAGGGGGAGAGAAAGGGTTAATAGGTAGACCAATAGAAAAGCCCAGAGGCGGAGCCTACTTGTTTTTAAAAGGCTTAGCCAGAGGTTTAGACAGTTGGGAAAAAGCAGTTGGGGGGGAAAGCAGTTGAAAAAGCAGTTGGAAGACAGATAGAAATAGAGAGACTAGTTGGTTCTTGTGTGAGGGGAGGTAGGAGAGTTAGAGACAGGATAAAATGAGACTAAGAGGGTAAAAGGTAACAGCGTTTCGAATGCATTTAAAGTTTATTTGTGTTTGCAATAAACTACAATCTTCGTTGTTAACCTGAGAACGTGACTGAGACTTAGTGTTTTACCGGGGGGAACCTGGTTGTTGGCACCAGATTAGTGGTGTATGGTTCAATAGTCCGTGAAAGGACCAGGGGCTGCGTACGAACACCACAGGCACCTTTTTAAATCGGGCAGCAAAAAAACAAAACAAAAACCTGTTTTATTTAAATCCTTAAATGAAAAGTTACTACGGTTGCCACAGACAAGTGCCATCTTAGAAGAGTACTTCTCCAGCCCCTCTTGATGTAGTCAAAGAAATGATGTGAGAAGCTCAAAAAACAGCATGCCGTTTCTGAAGGAGGAGTCCTGGGGTGAACAGGATCATGTCTGGTCAGCAGGCTGCCATGATAAAGAATCTCCATGTCTCTTTGTAGACAACACTGCATTTATGTTTCTGCCGACTTCTTTTGTCTTGCTAGGTGAAGAGCTTCACTCCTATGGCTATGGCGGCACAGGGAAGAAATCCACCAACAGCAAGTTTGAAAATTACGGGGAAACTTTTGCAGAGAACGACATCATCACCTGCCTCGTGGTGAGTGCGGCTCGTGGTCCCTTGGAAGTTACGTTTCCGCCTCTTGCGCAGATGCGTAATGTCCCAGACACAATCAAATTGTTTAAATGCGCATGTGATCAGAGCGCATGTCATGGGGGGCAATGCTGAAGCCGCCATTGTTTGCATGGGTTGACAATTCTAACACTGCGGAAAGGGAGAACACCAAATATTTAGGTCAAGGGTGGCTAACTTATGGTCCTCCCAAGTGCTGCTGAGGTACAGGTTTTTAGTGTAGTCTAAAAATAGACTTGAAGTGATTCTTGCATAGTTTTGTGCCTAGCAACAAGTTTTCTCCCAGCAACAGGGTTTCCTTAGCACAACAGACTTCTTTTTTAGACATGTTCTGAAGGAGAGATTGGGGTTGGGTTGTTACTCTGCCCAGATGACTGAAGAGCAGAGAGGAGGAATATTTCACTGAACACAGTTTAACTTTTCCGAGCACAATTCAAAGTGTTGGTGCTGACCTTTAAAGCCTTAAACGGCCTCGGCCCAGTATACCTGAAGGAGCATCTCCACCCCCATCGTTCTGCCCGGACACTGAGGTCCAGCGCCGAGGGCCTTCTGGCGGTTCCCTCACTGCGAGAGGCCAAGTTACAGGGAACGAGGCAGAGGGCCTTCTCGGTAGTGGCACCCGCCCCGTGGAACACCCTTCCGCCTGATGTCAAAGAGAAAAACAACTACCAGATTTTTAAAAGACATCTGAAGGCATCCCTGTTTAGAGAAGCTTTTAATGTTTGATGGACTATTGTATTTTAATATTCTGTTGGAAGCCGCCCAGAGTGGCTGGGGAAACCCAGCCAGATGGGTGGGGTATAAATAATAAATTGTTGTTGTTGTTATCCTTAGACCAGTAATTGTATAAGTTGTAATGTTAATTATTTAAGTCAAACTAGAATCGGTGAAGTGTTTATTCCCACACGGGAATTCACCAACAAATGAGCTGAACTGAGAGAGAAGATTCTGGAAGAGTTTTTGGGTGACTGCTGACTGAAAAGGGAACCCCAGATGACTGGCACCATTCCCATCAGCCCCAGTCAGCACGGCCACTGGCAAGGGATGTTGGGAGTTGTAGTTCAGCAGCACCCAGAGGGCCACAAGCTAGCCACCTGTGCTGCAATGGGCAACAGCTACAGTTTATTGCTTTGGAGGTCATTCACTGGCTTCTAATTCCTTCCTTGTCCTTAGGACTTTGAGTGTGGCGACGATGTTGAAATGTCTTACATGAAGAACGGGAAATGGCTAGGGGTGGCCTACCGACTGCGGAAGGAGGCATTGGGTGGCCAGGCACTCTTTCCTCATGTCCTGGTGAAGAACTGCGCCATCGAGTTCAACTTTGGCCAGAGGGAGGATGCCTTCTTCCAAGTCCCGCCTGGGTTCACCTTCATCCAGCATCTTCCCTTGTCAGAGCGGGTGCGGGGGACAATTGGACCAAAGAGCAAAACGGAATGTGAGGTAGGTGGCACCTGAAAGCCAGGCTCCCATGCGCAGAAATTGTGGCCTGCTCTTTTGAACTCATTTGCCTGCTCACGCAAGTTGACGGATCACATGAACAGAGCCTTTCCTTGCAAACAGTGTTGAATGAGCCAGATGGGGTAGTCAACCCTTTTATACCTACCACCCACTAAATGCATCTTTCTTGATGGTAAAATTTCCTTACCGCCCACCAGTGCTTGATGGAAGGAGGATTCAGCTTGTGCTGTGGAACCCCCTAACGCCCACCTAGAATCCTGAAACGCCCACTAGTGGGCGATAGGGACCAGGTTGACAACCCCTGCCCTAGCGTAAAGGAAGTTTGGGAGAGATTGGTCTCTTCCGTCTCAGACGTCTCAGCTTTTATTATTGTTATTTTTAGGTGCAATCAGAGATGAGCAGAATCCTAGCTACTTTAGGTGTTATTACTTATAACCCGCTCCTCCGACTGGGTTGCCTGAGCCACTCTGGGCAGCTTCCAGCATAATAAAAACACAGCCAAACATCGAAAACTTCCTGATACAGGGCTGCCTTCATATGTCTTTGGAAAGTTGTGTAGTTGTTCATCTGTTTGACATCTTAAAAACCTTATAGCGTTGAAAACAGCCATCACCCTTGAGTGGGTGTTACTAATTGTAAAGAGAGACAGGAGGGACCTCTAAAAAGGCACTGGGAATAGAGATTTTTTTTCTTTCTACGCAGCTGTCATCCTGATAGTGTTTTTCTCATTTGGTGCTGTTTGATGCCTATCTTCCTGGGATACTAGATCCTGCCGTAGCCCCAGTTTTCTTCTTTTGGAATGAACTCCAGCTGGGTTAGGGAAGGTTGGGAGCCCGTGAACATGGTGCTGAGTGAAGCCATTACCACAAAACTACTGAGTTTTGACATCAGCTCCACAACGCAATCCTTTATTTGTAAAGTGGGAGTGTTGGCTCACTCTTGGGATCTGACTTGGGCACTTTTATATGCGGTGTGCTAAGCTGACTGGTGCATGCGTTTCAGATTTTAATGATGGTCGGGTTACCTGCAGCTGGGAAGACCACGTGGGCCATTAAGCATGCTGCAGCCAATCCGTGCAAGAAATACAATATTCTGGGAACAAATGCCATCATGGACAAAATGAGGGTAAGGTGGAGCGTCGCTGGCAGCATTTGGTGTGATTTGCCTTACACTCCTTTCTTAGTTTGCTGGCTCCTGGTGTGAGAATTAATCTCCGTGTACCCATTGTAAGTTTGCATTTCTTGGTATAGAACGTATTGATCTGATGTGTAGAGATCTTTCCCATTCTTATTAATTCAAGAGGGTTCTGGAAGCTTCTCCGTGTGAAAGAAACAAGCAAGAAGGTTCATGATATTTGAGTTATACCTTCAGAGAAGCTAGTACAGGTTTAAAATGGTTCTCTTTATCTCTTTCTGTGAAGGTCATGCTGACTATAAAATTAGGGCCAGAAGGAGCCTGGGCTTCACTTACTCTTTCTATCTCTTTTCCTTCTGGTGTGGTGTTCTGTATGCTTAGTGTTAAGCTTTAGACTTATTATAAGTTATTGTAAGTTTAATTTAAATCTGCTGCAACAGTGCCAATCCTGAATGTACTGGATATGTGACCATTGTGCTCATTTGCCTTCAATAGCAGTAAAGCTCTGCTGGATGATACATTAATTGCCTCTAGTCTATTGGGGGGGGGGGAATCCTGCAACGTGTAGGATTGTATAATTCATTCCTTTTACGTTTTTACTCCGCTAACTATATGTTGGATTTCTGCTCTGGATCATTATTGAATAGAATTTCATGACACCCATTGTGTCATTCATTCCTTTTCCTGCAGTGACAGTATTGCTGTCAGACCTTGGGCGCTCTAGGCGGATCAGATCTTTCTGATTTATAGTAGCTAATAGATATGTATATATCTTTAGAAAAAGAAAAAAAGCAGTGGAACGCTAGCACTATGTCATCGCAAAAATGCCCCATCTACATTCCAGTAGTGGCAGGGCACTTTCATTATTTCAGATATGTTATATGCATGCCAACTATTGCTCTCTATAGCTACTCCGTCCATTTCCAAGGTGAGATTTTGAACAGAAGCCTCCCAGGCCCATTGAATGGCTCTTTGATCCTTTCATGACTCTAAGCTTTTGTGGACAAAACATTTGAGTGTGATGCATACGTCATGCCGGTCCTGCAGTGGCTAGGGCTTATGGGAGTTGTAGTCCAAAACAGCCAGAGAGCTAAGCCCATTCATTTGAGGTCGCCCCGGAGATATTAACCAGCCTGCTTTCCCTCAGGTAATGGGACTCCGACGCCAACGCAACTACGCTGGCCGCTGGGACGTGCTCATCCAACAAGCGACACAGTGCCTGAATCGCCTGATCCAAATCGCGGCACGGAAGAAGCGAAATTACATCCTGGATCAGGTACGGAGCTATTCTTCCCTGGAGCGGTTTCTCTGTCTATGTCTTCTAAAGATGCCCCACTACTCCGAGCAGGGCAGCAAACAGGTTGTCTTCCATTCACCCCTGGAGCTGTTTCACAAGCATTGTGCACATGTGTGTGTATTGCACCAGGAATTTTAAAGGCATGTCCCCCTGCCTCTTTTCCCCTCCAAACCTGTCGCATGAAAATGAACCTATATAGTAAGCAGTAGCTGTTAACCACATTAAGCAAGATGGCAGACTGTGCTTTAAAATGGATGCAGGTAAAACAGGAGTTCAGCTGAGGGGTTTGCGGCTTCTGAATATAAGCTAAGGTAAGTGCATGAGAACCAGGTGAGTGACTTTTGGGAAGACCCCAAAGAGCCTGGTTCTGAGAAACAAATGGCTACCTTGCCTTTGCACAACATGCAAACAGTTGGGTCAAATCAGGCTTAAAAGGAAGAAGACAAACTTTGGGTTAAAGTGCTTCTCCCTCCCCACCCTAGTCTTTGTTTCGAATTCTGAGCAGCAATGTGTTCTAAGTAGCACAGCGAGGAATTCTTTAAAAAAAAAAAAAACCTTTCACTAGTGGCACAGTACTAGAGTTTACACTTTATCAGTGTGCGGCAACTTCTAGCACTTTGTCATGGTGCCTGGGTTTAAAATAGGGAAGAGGATGATTTTGATAATATATTATTTATATGCTGCCCATCTGACTGGGTTCCCTCGACCACTCTGGATGGTTTCCAGCAAATTAAAACACAATACAACATCATACATTAAAAGCTTCCCTGGACAGATAGCAGTTCAAAGATGCCCAAAGCCACGTATACGTAATAATCCATATAGCTACCATGTAGCTGAAATATATATAGAAAGGGAATTAAAGTAGGCCTGTGCTAAGGCTGATGGTAGTTATAATCCAAAGCATCTATAGGGCACCAGGTTGGGGAAGGCTGGTTTAATCCTTTCATATGAAAATTACTAAGGGAGAAGAAGGCAGTGGGGAGGTCAGCCTCCGTTTTAAAAAATCTTATTGTGTAGGACCCTGCTTCAGTCAAGTGGCCTTTTCTCCTTTTGTGATAAAGGGATTTGATAAAGGGCTTGATTTCATTTCACAAGCGGCTTCAAAAAGAGATGGGAAATATTCATGGAGGCTAGGTCTGTTGACAGCCATTAGCTAAACTAAACCTCTGTGTTGGCATTCAGCCCCTCCCTAAGTGTCAGGTTCTGGTACAAACAGGAGAGGGCTGCCGCCTTAACCCACTGCTAGTGAACTTTTGGGAAACATCTGGCGGGGGGGAGGGGTTTGCCTTCATTGGAAACAGTGCTGGATAGTGGGGTAGGGGAGCTGAAAATAATGTCAACATATATCATGTCTGGCAATCAGTGCATCCCTTTGGTTTCAGATAATACATAGGTAAGCGAGTCTAAAAAGCCTGGGACTCCGGCAGCTATGGTGGCTCATTTACCAGAAATAATGTATTTAGCATTATCTCTGGAAGTGTATGCCGGATTCTCGACTAAATCGAGCTTCCTGGCGTATGTTGTGCTTTAGGGGGTCTTAGTTTGGTCGGAATTGAGTACACACTTCCAGAGTTAGCGCTAAATACATACAATTTGTGTCCTGGGCTTTTTAGAGTCATCTACCCAGGTACTACCTGAAATCAAAGGGGCACATTGGTTGCCAGATGTGAAATTTTGTTCAGCTCTCCCACCCCTCTAGGAATAGATGGGCCTTTTGATTTGATTTAGCAGGACAGTTAATGTGTGCCCCCCACCCAAAAGGACCTAGAGGTCAGAATTGAAATGTGTGGAGGGTTTTTAACCAGCCTGCTAGGCTTTATTAACTCTAGCACTTGGGTGACTATACCTCAGAGGCTTAAATATCACATCTAAATGGATGGGTCCGAACACTCCTTTTTTTGCCACTTGTGTTTAAGCTGTCCAAATCTTCGTTTTTAGCTTGTAAATTGCCCCCTTTTCCCCCACGAACAAAGCGGGCTCTGTTCTGTTAGCCTGGCACCCCAGGAGATCTCATTTGAATTGCAAACGGCTGCAAATTACTGGTGCGTGTTGCTGTTTTTATCCTTTAAAACTGGGGAGGAAAGCCTTAAAGGTAGGTTAGTAGTCAGGGGACGACTCCCAAGCGGGTGTCACACACAGCCGGTGATCCACGCACATCCTTCTGTATCCACGGGTGGGCGGGGGGTCGTTTAAAAACACTGACGGACATAGCAACAGACTTTGACAAATAACGACCCGGTTTTATTTTTGCCTCTTCTTTTTTGCCGTTGCTAGACAAACGTTTATGGATCTGCCCAGAGACGAAAAATGCGCCCTTTTGAAGGTTTCCAGCGCAAGGCTATTGTAATTTGTCCCACGGATGAGGATTTAAAAGATCGAACAGTAAAACGCACGGATGAGGAAGGGAAGGATGTGCCGGATCACGCAGTGTTAGAAATGAAAGGTAGGATCCTAGAGGGGGAACCCCCATCGCTTTCCTCCGCAGGACCCAGGTGATAAGGGGAGATACCCAGCATGACCGTGTGCATCGTTTGAGGATTTCTTTAAAGTGATCCCTTAGATCATTCCCTTTTGGCTCCCTTCCACCTGCTCTATCTACCCCATAGTTATCGCTTCATCTTCTCTGCCCACCCAGAGATGCCGCAGATGCCCACGCACACGGCTGCTGTGGGAAAGGATAGATGCAGAAGGCACATCACGCCTCGAGGTAGTGTTTAGAATCATAGAATCATAGAGTTGGAAGAGACCACAAGGGCCATTGAGTCCAACCCCCTGCCAAGCAGGAAACACCATCAGAGCACTCCTGACATGTGGTTGTCAAGCCTCTGCTTAAAGACCTCCAAAGAAGGAGACTCCACCACACTCCTTGGCAGCAAATTCCACTGTCGAACAGCTCTTACTGTCAGGAAGTTCTTCCTAATGTTTAGGTGGAATCTTCTTTCTTGTAGTTGGGATCCATTGCTCCGTGTCCGCTTCTCTGGAGCAGCAGAAAACAACCTTTCTCCCTCCTCTATGTGACATCCTTTTATATATTTGAACATGGCTATCATATCACCCCTTCACCTCCTCTTCTCCAGGCTAAACATGCCCAGCTCCCTTAGCCGTTCCTCATAAGGCATCGTTTCCAGGCCTTTGACCATTTTGGTTGCCCTCCTCTGGACCCGTTCCAGTTTGTCAGTGTCCTTCTTGAACTGTGGTGCCCAGAACTGGACACAGTACTCCAGGTGAGGTCTGACCAGAGCAGAATACAGTGGCACTATTACTTCCCTTGATCTTGGTAGGCTCACCCCCTTCAAAATTGGTCAAAACCAGCACACACAAAACCCCCAAACGAGACAGCCTGCGCCACAACTGCTGCCTTTGAATCGCTGGAGCTCCAGGGTCAGGGGTTTTGCACATTTTCTTGGAGGCAAGCCCCGTATGTTCAGTGGGACTCGGCTCCCCAAGGAAGTGCGATTAGAAATGTAAGATTTGGCGCTTTTCCGGTGGAAATCCTTTTCCTGCTACACCGTAGCTGGGTAGCCTTTGCCAGAGCGCAGCAGGCCTTGGCATAAAGGCAGCCAAAATCTCAATGGAGCAATATTCAGTGAGAATATCGTGTGACAGATGGGTTAAAGCCCTTGCTCAATGGTTGCCCCGGAACGGGAAAACCGCTCCTCGCAGCAATCCTGTGTTGCAAGATAGGCAGAAATGGGCTGTTGAGCCAAGTGGGAGGTTTGATCCTGGCTCTCCAATCTCTAAGGATGAGACACGCAGCACTGGCAGCTGGTCTCCCCAACTCCCAGCAGGTTGGATTAATGTAAGGGGGTGTTTATAAAGTAGCGTGTGGGACGGAGGGGGGGCATAACTTCTCGTTCTCTCATGCAATCAGATATGAGGTCCTGCACCAATCCTCTGCACGAGACCAGTGGGGCACCCCCCTGACCGTAGCCTGGCAGGAAGGGAGGAGCTAATCTCTCTCATGCCATTCAGTTGAGATTCTTGCATTGCCGAGGTTTGGACTAGATATCCCTCGAGTTCCCTCCCAGCTCCATGATTCTATGCATCAATGCTTTTGGCTTATTGCTTCTGCTTCCTCAGCGTTTCCCACTTGTTCCTTTTTCCCCTCCCGTTCTTCTCTCCTGGAGCCCCGGGACGCAGCTCCCGCTCCCTTCCTTTTGCCCCCCCCCCCTCTTCCACTCGGCTTTTCTCCACCGGGGACTGACGCGCGCGCGTGTGTCTGTCTTCTCCCTCTGCACCAGCCAACTTCACGCTACCGGAAGCCGGCGACTTCCTGGACGCGGTGGTCTACATCGAGCTGCAGCGGGACGAAGCGGAGAAGCTGGTGAGGCAGTACAACGAGGAAGGCAAGAAGGCTGGCCCGCCACCCGAAAAACGCTTTGATAACCGCGGGGGAGGCTTCCGTGGCCGTGGAGGTGGCGGCGGCGGAGGTGGCGGCGGCGGAGGTGGCTTCCAGCGCTTTGAGAACCGAGGTCCACCTATGGGCAACCGGGGTGGCTTCCAGAATCGAGGAGGCGGTGGCGGTGGCGGTGGAGGAGGGTTCAGAGGTAGTGGCGGCGGCGGCGGAGGAGGAGGAGGAGGTAAGCCGACACCAGTGGACCCATTGCATTTGGGAATGTTTGTATTCTGTGCTAGATACACGGAAAAGGATTCTGAGAGTCGGGAACGCTGTTTCGGGTCTCGCCTTTGTCATAAACTTGGTCCCTGTGCAGGCATACAGTGAGGGGGGTGGAAAGTATTTGATCCCCTGCTCACTTTGCCCGTTTGCCCTGTGACGAAGAAATGACCAGTCCATAATTTTAATGGTAGGTGTATTGTAGCTGTGAGAGACAGAATAACAACAGGAAAAGCCCCAGAAACCCAGAAGACAAAAGTCGGAGAAAGTTAGCAGGGGATCAAATGCTTTCCCCCTTCACTGCACCTCTGAGCCATGAATGAATGAATGTTTGTTTGTTTGTTTGTTTGATTAAATAAATAAATTTGTACGCCACCCTATACCCATAGATCTCAGGGCAGTTCACAACATAAAATCACAATATAAAAAAGACAAAGGACAGCTTTTGATGAAGGTTGATATATAAATCCTGTAATGATGAAAATAGTAAACGTCGTTGCAGGATGCTAGCTCTGGCACCAGCTCGAGAATATTCCCGATCCAGTCGTTCACCACAAGGCAGGGCTGTAAAATACTGGCTTTAGCTTGACCTTCCACCTGTGGCTTCTTCATCCAGGCTTCAACAGGGGCGGTGGTGGCGGTGGCGGCTACAACCAGAACCGTTGGGGAGGCGGAAACCGAGACAGCAACAACAACAACCGGGGCAACTACAACCGGAGCAACCAGCAGCAGAGCAGCTACAGCCCGGCGCGAAACCAGAATACGTACAAGAGCAGCGGCAACATGCCCCCCGCCCCTGCGCCCGCCCCGGCCCCAGCTGCACCTCCCAGTACTTACAACCCAGGACCACAGGTGACGCCGGGGGTGTGTGTGTGTGTGCCTTCTGTTTTGGGAAACACAGAAACCTTCCTTGGGGAGGCCAAAGGAGGAGGGGAAAGTTCTTCAGTCCAAACTGTCCTATAAGATACTTCTCTATTCATTTTATGTACAATCTTTACAACAGAATACTTCACCCCCAAGACAAAACAGTATATAACAAAACCTTGAGTCTCATATTTTTGTTTGTACTCAGATTACCTTTTTTCACTATTCCTTAATATTTGTCTCCTCCTTTTGGTTCCTTATCCTTAATCTCTTTGGTCCCATAGATACAGTGGTGCCCCGCAAGACGAATGCCTCGCAAGACGGAAAACCCGCAAGACGAAAGGGTTTTCCGTTTTCAGAGGTGCTTCGCAAGACGAATTTCCCTATGGGCTTGCTTCGCAAGACGAAAATGTCTTGCGATTCTTGCGATTTTTTTTTTGCTCCCCAACCCCTTTTTCTAAAGCGCTAATCCTTTAAGCCTTTAAGCCTTTAATAGCCGTTAATAGCCCTTAAACTGCTAATAGCGCTAATCCGCTAATGGGCTTGCTTCGCAAGACGAAAAAACCGCAAGACGAAAAGACTCGCGGAACGGATCCTTTTCGTCTTGCGAGGCACCACTGTATCTTCTAACAATTTTTCAATTAATGCCCTCACCGCTCTCCCCCTCAACCCGTTGCTTCCCTTCACCCATATGCGATCTTCTTTACATACTGTTGTTGTTTTTTGTTGTGTTAACAGCTGTTTATAATTGTTGCTCCATATTTGTTTTAATAACAACCTATAACCTTGCGCCCTTTAAACTATTGCATATTAATTTTAGGCTCCAAAGCCAACTCTTTCCATGTAATCCTTTACGCATTCCCACTCTCTAGAATTTTTTTGATCAGAACAGCCTCTAATTGATGCTGTTAACTTGTCTGCCCCTCTTCTTTTTTCTTCTGCTTGTGCCCTCGCAAACAAGTCATTTTCTTCCTCCCATGTCTCTGGGCCAGGGGCAGCCAATGTGGTCCCCTCCACAGACCGTGGACTATAACTTCTATTACCTGCAACTGTTGGCCATGCTGGCTGGGGCTCTCTCCCCCCCCCCCCCCCATTCTAGTGCAAGGGATGGCCAAGCTTCTAGGCTCCTTAGTCCACGAAAGCTTCTGCTGTCATGTTAGCAGCTCCTCCTCTGATGGGGATTCAAGGAAGGAGCAGCACAGCAGGCACCAGGCATGTCCTTTGGGCTGCGGCAGAGTGGGCTGCACAAGAAAAGGCATAGGGACAGTGGCTGAGACCAGGGCAGGTGGGACCCATCTTCTTGTCTAGTTTAACTGCACAGTCCTGTGCATGTTTACTTGGAAGTAAGTGCCCTTGGGTTTCAATGGGGCTTGCTCCCATGTAAGTACACCTAAGACCCGGGGTCAGCAACCTTTTTCAGCAGGGGCTCGTCCACTGTCCTTCAGACCTTGTGGGGGGCTGGACTATATTTTGAAAAAAATATATGAAGGAATTCCTATGCCGCACAAATAACCCAGAGATGAGCTTAAGATAAAAGGGCACATTCTATTCACATGAAAACACCAGGCAGGCCCCACAAATAATCCAGAGATGCATTTTAAATAAAAGGACACATTCTACTCCTGTAAAAACATGCTGATTCCTGGACCGTCCGTGGGCCTGATTTAGAAGGCGATTGGGCCGGATCCAGGCCCCAGGCCTTAGTTTGCCTACCCGTGCCTAAGATGGTAGCCTTAAATAGGCTTGTGTTCCCTCCCTGGGCGTGCGAACTCGGGGTCCTTTGGCAGGGAGTTTACTGGCTGCATTTCTCAAGAACTGCATTTTGGTGGAAGGCTTAGTAGCGAAACTGGGAAAGCAACAGAGTTTTAGAATCGCTTTCCGTGGTGAGGAGGGAGTCCCTCCTCAGGTGGGTTTGGACATTGTCAAGGAAGAAGTATGTAGGTGTGTCGTGGTGACCTGTGGAGGAAAGGGGCAGACAGGGTGTGCCGGTGTCAAGCGTATTGTGTGGGACTTTTTAAAGCGAGGTGCCTGCCATGGTGGTGGATTTTGCAGGTGCAAAAAAGAGTGTCGGAGCCCTTGAAACGAAAACAACCTTTTCCCCTTAATGCAAGCTCCGGGACAGGAGTGTGTCATTTATCCCAGGGTATTCTGCGTTCGCCAGGTCTTCTCTTGCTTCTCTCTGTGGTTTTTTTGGTCCGTTTGCATGGGTTACAGTACAATGCGTAAACCGATTCCTTTGTACCCTCCGCAGCAGAGCTACAGCCAGCCCTACAACCCCCCATCCAGCTACAGCCAAGGGGGATATGCCCCGAGCTACAACTATGGGAGCTACAGTGGTTACAGCCAAAGCTACAGCCAGCCCCCGCCTGCACCAGCTCCGGCCCCAGCCCCAGCCCCAGCCCCCACCCCACCAGCCTACAATCAGCCCAACTACAACCAGTACCAACAGGTGAGTGAGAAGGAAAATCTGGGAGCAAGTTCCGTTCAGCTCAGCGGGGCATACCTCTGTGATGCTATCTGTAGGATTGCACTGCTAAATGTCTCAGCCTCACAGCCTCACTTCCATAAGCTCCTCTAGGAGCCTTTTTGGCTTAAAGAGCAGGGTGAAAATGCTGTTAGATCATAATAACAATGAGGCAGGTTAGGCGCTGGAGTTGTGGAGAAGGGATGAATTTGTTGCTTTCATGTTTCTGGGAAACTGCTCAGGGCATTGTGGCATCAGGTGTATTGGACTGGGAAGACCTGGGGCTCCAAGCTCTTGCTCAGCTAGGAAATATTTCATTTATTGAAGCTTCACAGAATTGCCAGGTTGGAATGTTGCTCCATACCCCTGGCTGGGAGGTGGGAAAGAAGAGAGGGACCCAAAGGTTGAAAATGAAAAACGTGGGTGCAAGGGATGTTTAGTGCAGTGGTGAAAGTCCTCCACACTTAAACCAAGAGAAATTCTGTGGCCTGTATATTTTAGATGAAGCTGCTCAATTCTGCTTTTGTATAGTGATGCAGGTCCGAATAAGTTCCCTGGTGGATTAGTGGGACACATTTGGTGCTGTGGTCTAAACCACTGAGCTTGAATCCCCCCAACGGAGTGAGCTCCCGTTGCTCTGTCCCAGCTCCTGCCAACCTAGCAGTTCAAAAGCACACCAGTGCAAGATAAATAGGTACCGCTGCGGTGGGAAGGTGAATAGCATTTCCATGCGCTCTGGCTTCATCACTGTGTTCTGTTGCACCAGAAGCAGTTTAGTCCTGCTGGCCACATGACCTGGAAAGCTGTCTGCCGTCAAATGCCGGCTCCCTCAGCCTGAAAGCGAGATGAGCACCACAACCCCATCGTCGCCTTTGTCTGGACTTAACAATCCAGTGGTCCTTTGCCTTTCTTTTTTTACCCAGTGGGCTGCAGTATCTTGTATACCCCCCTCCGCCTCCCCAGAACTTTCAGAACCAGATTAAATTGTGCTTCATCTGCCTTATTTGCACAGCTCAGAACCTTGGATCCCCAAAATGCGGGCGTCTTCCCTCTCGCTCCTCACCCCATAGCGATGGAGTACACATAGGAGCAAGCATACCCTTTTGGTTCTGCTTTAAGCAGAGAAGGGTTCGTTTAGCAGCCCTCCTTAAAAAGAGAGCTTGCCAAGGGAAAGGTGGAAGAAAGATCAACCTTGAGATGCATCAACAGGGGTTCTCCAACCACCCATTTATTTTAAATTGGGGCCTGGAGGCCTTTTTTCCACATATCTCAGTGATGGGCAGAGACAGAAACGCAAGTGGGCGCAGAGGGCTGCTAACCTTGTACAGAAGGCTGTATTCCAGCCATGCAGAAGCCAGAGCTTTCTGCACACCCACCAGTGCAATTTTTACGGTTCCAGGACCTATTCCATCCGGGCACAGCACCCCGGCAGGATTCACGCCAGGGGGTGGAGGGGCAGTCTGGGGACAGAGGGCTGGCTATAGAGGCTTGGAACGCTGCATTCACCCCGGGGTTCTCTGCCTCTGTTTTAAGTCATGCATAAGAAATACCAGTTGGCGCGTTGGATTGGAACCTTTCAGTTTTCCGGTGTCTGGATATCCGTATTGACAAGCCTTTTTCCTTCTCCCTGCAGTACGCCCAGCAGTGGGACCAGTACTATCAGAACCAGAACCAGAACCAGTGGCCCCCGTACTACGGCAGCTACGACTACGGGAGCTACACGGGCACCTCGCAGGGAGGCTCCAGCACTCAGTGATGGCAGCGCGCCATCCTCGGGGGTGGGGGTGGGGCGAGCAGCTTGGCTGCGCCGCTTTTGGCAAGTTTTTAAACTTGGCAGTGGGCATTTCTGTCTCGGGAAACCCAGGAGGGGGAAGGAGCCTCTTCCCAGGTTTCCTCTCTGTAGTTTAGCCTTCCTCAACTTGTTGTGGGAGGAAGGGGGGCTCCAGGGGTTTGAGACTACAACTCCCATCAGCCCTAGCCCATCAGCTGGGGCTGATGGGACTTGTAGTCCAAAACCCCTGGAGGGTTTCCCCAGTTGGGGAAGACTGCTGTCGTTTCGGAAGGTGGCTGCGTTTTTACCTGTACAGCTAGAGGCATGCTTCCTTTCCTTTGTACCATCCCTCACGAGGAAGTTGCATTTATCCCTTTTCTCTCCTTGTTGAAGACAATTCTTTTTTCTCCTTTTTAAAAAAATGATTCTGGACAAAGAAAAAGCTAGAATGTTCAGCCTTACATCCTTGTATTTTTGTAGGCCCAGATCCACCTTAGCACTAGCCTTTCTACAGTAGTTGGGTGGGTGGGTGGAGTCGTGCAAGGGGCCCCTCTTAGGATTTTTCCACCACCCCCTCTCTCTTCACCCCCACCTCGCACAAGTCTGCTAGTGATCATCAATTCCAAGCATTTTGGAAACTCTTCCTGCAGTTCAGTGTCACCCGTCTTTGAGGTGTTTTTATCTTGTCTTTTTCTGCAAATAACTATTAAAACTGGAGGGAGAAGAGATGGCTGTCTTATGGTAATTATGAACTTTTTTTTTTTAAAGACTTTTATGTAACTTTTTACCGTGGGTCAGCAGCTGTTAATATTTTCATCAAGGTAACAATTCCTTTTTGCTCAATACAGGAGAGGAGAAAACAAAAAGAGGGGGAAATCATCTTAAATGTGTAACTTTTTATACAATGTCTCAGTTTCTGTAACTTTGCACATGCTTTGTGTTGAGTTGAATTGTAACAGCTTTTTGTATTTGGAAGAAAAAAAGAGTGAATATTGAACTTTAAATCTTTGTTTGGTGTCTTGTGTTACCTACACCCCGCCCCCTTCTCACTGAAACATTTAAAAGCTATAACCTGCACACGGAATTCCTCTCTTTAAATTTAAAAACTTTTAAACTGAAGTCACCCATTGATGCAGCACTTACTCGTTTGGGGACCGTCATTGATGTCATTCTCCATCTCAATATCACCTTGGATATTTTGGTCAGAGGACAATATTAGGGACCCAGTCCTAAATTGCTCTTAAAGGTAAAGGTACCCCTGCCCGTACGGGCCAGTCTTGACAGACTCTAGGGTTGTGCGCCCATCTCACTTAAGAGGCCGGGGGCCAGAGCTGTCCGGAGACACTTCCGGGTCACATGGCCAGCGTGACATCGCTGCTCTGGCGAGCCAGAGCCGCACACGGAAACGCCGTTTACCTTCCCGCTAGTAAGCGGTCCCTATTTATCTACTTGCACCCGGAGGTGCTTTCGAACTGCTAGGTTGGCAGGCGCTGGGACCGAGCAACGGGAGCGCACCCCGCCACGGGGATTCGAACCGCCGACCTTTCGATCGGCAAGCCCTAGGCGCTGAGGCTTTTACCCACAGCGCCACCCGTGTCCCTAAAATTGCTCTTAGTGACCCCCCCAAATAGTATAGTTCTCCGGCTTTAATATTGTCCCTGTCAGCAGCAGGTCAGCAATAAATCACACGGACCAAGTGACGTTAACTCTTTATTAGAAGATATGGTGTAATGTGAAAGCAGGGTGAATCTTGGATTTGGCTGGCTTCCCTAGGGCCCAGGGGAGCGTGCTCAGTTCTCGGAGGATCTAAACTATACAGTCACCAAACAATTAGTGAAATATACCTCACGGCATTGCTTTTCTATGGAAAACCACAATTGGAATGCTGACTTGGAACATTACCGTATTTTTCACTCCATGGGGCGCACCAGACCATAGGGCGCACCTAGTTTTGGGAGGAGGAAAACAAGAAAAAATTATTCTGAATCCCAGAAGCCAGAACAGCAAGAGGGATCTGGCTTCTGGGATACTGTGTGGCTGTTCTGGCTTCTGGGATAACTGTGCCAAGCCTCTTCAGGGCAGCGGGATGAAGGCTCCCCGGCCCAAAGAGGCTGTGCAGGGCTAAGGCAGAAGCCAGGAGAGGCACATCGCTCAAGGGGCGCTGCGCTTTCTCTTTCTCTTCAAAGGAGAGGCGCTGTGCAGAGAGGGAGAAGGTGCAGCGCCCTTCAGCGAAGCTGGAGAAGGAACAGAAGGAGACCCTTCCGTTCCTCCTCTGGCTTCCAGGACGCTGCAAAGCGGGAGGAGGAACAGAAGGAGTCCCTTCTGTTCCTCCTCCGGCTTCGCATGAGAGGCGCATTGCTCAAGGGACGCTGCGCCTTCTCTCTCTCTGCACAACGCCTCTCCTTCACAGGAGCCTGCATTCGCCGCATAGGATGCGCACACATTTCCCCTTCATTTTTGGAGGAGGAAAAGTGCGTCCTATAGAGCGAAAAATACGGTAATTTGGAACACTATGGAACAGTAACTTATTAAAAGTTATAAGTTGCACCATAAATCTTATCAAAAGAAGGAGAGTTGGTATGCATTGAAAGAGTTGAAAGACTATTTGAAGAAACAAGGTCCGCTCAGGAGTACCAGGCCTAATGAACACACCAACTCTTCTTGGCAGGTAATGCCCATATGAGGCAGTTTGAAGACTGAAGGTGCCTGCCTTCCCACAGCTGCCTAAGCCACCTCCTCTCCTGTGTCCGTCCAAAGCAATCAGAGACTATGCTGGCGTGTGTGTCTTTGCTCCTCCCGTGTCATACCTCTCCTAGTTCTGGGAGACCAGGAGGGAAGGAGAGCTTATTGCAGCACCCTGTCTACTTCAGCCCAACTCATCTTTGCCTCTTGGCCTCTCCTCCTGATTCTGGACTTTTCTCGGCCACAGACTTCCACCCACTCACCAAGCCCTGTCACCTCTCCAGTTTCTGACACCTTCTCCCTCTGTCCACTCATCATCATCTCACCACCACTCCCCGGGCTCTGAGCCTTCTTCCTTTGGGGGTTTCCCAGTTTGTTCCTCCCACCATCCCTCTACATCCGTCCATGACAGCCCCCCTGTCCAAAATACCCAGGGTGATCTTGAGATGGAGAATGGAATCAAGGATGCACCCAAAGGAGGAAGTGTTGCAGTAATGGGTGACTTCAGTTCCCCTCACATCACTGGGGACAACTGTGTTCCAGTCACAACGTAGAGGTAAAAATTCTAGATATCCTGAGCTGTTGTTATTAAACAAAGGTATGAATTGCTACACAGCAGGAAGCCGAAGTGGAATACTTCGAGTTACATACGCTTCAGATTACATACACTTCAGGTTACAGACTCCGCTAACCCAGAAATAGTGCTTCAGGTTAAGAACTTTGCTTCAGGATGAGAACAGTAATTGTGCAGCAGCAGCAAGAGGCCCCATTAGCTAAAGTGGTGCTTCAGGTTAAGAACAGTTTCAGGTTAAGTACGGACCTCTGGAACGAATTAAGTACTTAACCCGAGGTACCACTGTGCCAGACAAAATGAGACTACAGTTGTGCTTTGGTTTCTGAACGTTTAGGAAGTTGAATGGACTTCCGGAACGGATTTCGTTCGACTTCCAAGGTACAACTGTATTGTAAAATGCAAGCTCTAAAAACAATAAAAGCAGCTGAATGAACTAAATCCCTACAAACTCCAAAACAGCAAAACAGTTCCTTCAAATGTAAAATTGATATTCTGTAAACGGCTGGGTCCTACTCGTCAGAGGAAGCCTTCTGAAACAAAAATGTATTCCGTAGGTGCCTAAACATCATGAAGGTCGACACCTGCCTGATTTTGTTGGTAACTGAATCTAGAGAGCTGGAGCTGCAGCACTAAAAACTTTCTAGTACAGGCTCAGTGCTCCCCTGGGCGTATGGTTCTCCCAGCGCTGCCTCATCTGAGTAGTGCAGCGGCAGGGCAGGGAAATAATTTCCCAGCCAGCGGCCAAACCTGGGACCTGCTGCATGCAATCACATGCTCTACCTCCAAGCTAAGACCGTTCACAGCTTCCTGCCATAGAAATTGTCTTGCTGACAAGGGGGCATTGGGTATTGAAGCCCAATATTTCCTCAATTTCCTATTATTATTTTCTTGAAAAGTTGCAGCTCGCCTTCCCTTATTTCCTTCCCTTATTTAATTTATTAAATTTGTTAGTTGCTTTATCTTGCAACCCAAAAGCACCAGGAGCTTCCCTCACTACGAGAAGTGAGGTTACAGGGAACCAGGGCCTTCTTGGTGGTGGCGCCTGCACTGTGGAACGCCCTCCCACCAGATGTTAAGGAAACATCTGAGGGCAGCCCTGTTTAGGGAAGTTTTTAATGTCGGATGTTTTATTGCTTTTTAAAAATTATTATTAATTCTGTTGGGAGCTGCCCAGAGTGGCTGGGGAAACCCAGCCGGATGGGCGAGATAATAATAATAATAATAATAATAATAATAATAATAATAATAATAATAATTGTCAAAGCTGACCAGAGTGGCTGGGACAACCCAGTCAGATGGGCAGGGTAAAACTAACCTAACCTAACCTAACCTAACAAACACAACACAACACAGCCCACTTTTGCGAGGGTTCTTCTTCCCTTAAAAGAAATGCGCTTCGAACCCTCGCCCTGTGGGGTGGAATTCTCCCCGGAACCAAAGCCTCTCGGCGCCGCGGAGGAGGATCCCATTCTCTGGCGCATCGCCGGAACCGGAAGTTCCCGCTAGCTGGTGTTTAGGCATCGGTTCGCCTTCCCCCGCCATCGGAGACGGGTGTCGCGGCATGGAGGCAGGAGGGGCCGAGCCCCCAGAGCCGCCTTCTCCAGGTGAGCGCCCCCGTTCCAGCGCACTGAGGACGGGGCGGAGGCGGTGTTGCACTCAAATGGGCCCCCACGCCCCTTGCCTTCCTCTTCTTGCTCCCTGATTCCCCCACCCGCCTCAGTTCTTCTTTCTCCCCACTTTTCTGTCTTCTCTTCTTCTCCCCTGAGTGGCGGGGGAGAGTCCTAGTCTCTGGAGAGAAGGGAGGAGAAAGTGCGGGAAGGCGGTGATTTGGAGGAGAACTTCATCTGGGCAAAGGTGAATTCGCAGAGGTGCAGAAAGCTTATTCTCCACATGAAAGGACAGTATGCACGAGCCTTTGGGCTGCCATCCTTTTTATTGTGCGATCCTTATGAGAGAGAGAGAAGGGTCTTTATTTGCATCATCCACTAGCCATAGCAATGAAATGCAATGCTTGGGCTGTAAGACACCGTTCACCCCCTTCAGTGATCTTGGATGCCCTCCAACATTTCTCTGATGAAAACAGGGTCATCCTATTCCAGGGATCAGCAAACTTTTTCAGCAGGGGGCCAGTCCACTGTCCCTCAGACCTTTTGGGAGGCCTGACTATATTTGCGGGGGGGAATTGAACGAATTCCTATGCCCCACAAAAACCCGGAGATGCATTTTAAATGAAAGCACACATTCTACTCATGTAAAAACACGCTGATTCCTGGACCGTCCACGGGCCGGATTGAGAATGCAATTGGGCCAGATCCTGCCCCCGGGCCTTAGTTTGCCTACCCCTGTGGACCTATTCCATCATAACGACAATGATGATGGTAGTAATTTTATTATTTGTACCTCTGCCCATCTGACTTGGTTGCCCCAGCCACTCTGGGCTGCTTCCAACATATAGATTAGAAACAAAAAACAAAACATTAAATGTTAAAAAACTTCTCCAGGGCTGCCTTCAGGTGTCTTCTAAAGGTTGTATAGTGACCTATCTCCTTGTCTCGGGGGTCGCGTAACTCCACATCCTCTAACATTTCTCCGCTGAAAATAGGGAAAAGCGGGGCATTCTGGGGTCAAATCAGAAACCAGGACGGCTTCAGTAAATCCGGGACTGTCCCTGGAAAATAGGGACACTTGGAGGGTCTGAATGATGTGTGGTAGCAGTTTCACTGATACTATTTGGAATTTCTCTGTCTTTCCAGTCGTCGGCTCCCGAGCTGATGTAGAGGAAGGCAGCCCAGACAGAGGGATGCTTGAAAGCGGTCTTCCGGACAACATTGAGGCTGCAAAGCCACTGGACTCTGCAGAAGAGATGGTGGGAATCCTAGCACCCGCAGACTGCCTCCCGAAGGACAGCGGTGCTCCCAGTGAGGCTTTACAAATGGTCCACAGGGGGGAACAGAAGCCGGATGCTTCAGGTGGTAGTGGCTGTAGCGTGACTAAGAGCTCTCCGCTGCGCCGGCCTCTCTGGGGAGAAGAGATGTCAGGGGTCCCAAACCCACAAAGCTCCCCGTTGAACTGGAATGGGGCATCTAAAGCACCAGGAAGTCGTCGGGAAGAGCCCTCGTGGAACCCTGGTTCCAGCCTTCCTAGTGGGACGCACGAGGCCATCAGTGCCTTTCTTTCCTCCTGCTGGAGTGAGTTGAAGACTGAACCCCCATCTGCAAATAACCCGAGCAAGCCATCTCAGCAGGGCAGCGGAGAATCAGAGGTTATGGCTACTGAAGACATGCCCCCTAATGGCGGGGAGGCCTCTGACACCAAACAGCCCCACTGGGGCGGCGGAAAGCCGGAGTCTGTGGGCTCCAATTCGTCGCCTGCTGGACCCGCAGAGGACGACGACCCTGCTGTCCTCGCCATGTTCCACGCCGTGGCCAACAGCCGCTTGCCTGTACGGAGCCAGCAAAAGGACGAGCCGGATTTCACGCCCGCGCAGAAGCTGGCTATCTTGCGGGATTTGTATCGCAGCAAGCCGCTGGTGTTCCTGGAGCGGTTCCGGACGGTCCTGCGAGAGGAACACCTGCCTTGCTTCCGCCACCTCTCCGGCAGCTATGAGGCGGACTTCTACTGTGCCGAAGTGCGCAGGGCCGGCCTGGGCAAGACGCGCCACACCCGGGTGCGGAACAAGCGCTACGCAGCCCTGCAGCAGCTCATCCAAGGTACTGGGCCTTCAGATCCTGGTTCCATTCTGGAAGGGATTAGATTACAGGGGTCAGCAAACTTTTCCAGCAGGGGGCCGGTCCGCTGTCCCTCAGACCTTGGGGGGGGGGGCGGACTATACAGTGGTACCTCAGGTTAAGAACTTAATTCGTTCTGGAGGTCCGTTCTTAACATGAAACTGTTCTTAACTGAGGTACCACTTTAGCTAATGGGGCCTCCCGCTGCCACCGCTGCGCAATTTCTGTTCTCATCCTGAAGCATCCTGAAGTTCTTAACCCGAGGTACTATTTCTGTTTTTTGTTTTTTTAAAGATATTTATTATAGTTTTCAATATATTACAAAAATTAGAAAAAATAAAGAAGAATAAAAAGAAAACACAAAATAGAAACAGTTAAAAACAAATCAGTCTTTCCATATCTTATTTTTCATTTACTTATTTCCCTGACCTCCCCACACCTCCCTTTCTTGCATTCCAGTTCAATTGGTTAATTCAGCAAATCCTTTCCCTCTTTAATTTTATCTTATCTTTTATCTTAATGTATTATTTTAAATTATCACCTATTAACAATCCCTTTTTTCATATTCCTTAACATTGCTTCTAAAAAATCCCACTTAACTTCAATCCAGCATCATTCTAACATTTCATTAATTTTACAGTGTTTCTGTAAGTAGTCTTTAAATTTCTTCCAATCTTCTTCCACTGACTCTTCTCCCTGGTCTCGGATTCTGCTGGTCATTTCCGCCAATTCCATATAGTCCATCACCTTCATCTGCCATTCTTCCAGAGTGGGTCCGAGGTACTGTTTCTGGGTTAGCGGAATCTGTAACCTGAAGCATCTGTAACCTGAAGCATACATAACCCGAGGTACCACTGTATTTTGAGAAAAAAAATATCAATGTATTCCTATGCCCCACAAATAATCCAGACATGCATTTTAAATAAAAGCACACATTCTACTCATGTAAAAACACACTGATTCCCTGACCATCCACGGGCCGGATTTAGAAGGCGATTAGGCTGAATCCAGCCCACGGGTCTTAGTTTGCCTACCCATGGATTAGAATCATAGCATTGTGGACGGGAACACAGAGCTCCTCTAGTCCAGCCCACTAAATTCAGGAATCTTTTTGCTCAAACCCACAACCCTGAGATGAAGAGGCTCATGCTGTGCTGAATGTGCTGTGCTGAGCAGCATGACGTTGGCGGTGGGCAAGATAGAGCCAGGATCCCTGGTTTGGCCACTGATCTGTGGAACCCTTTCATCCTCTTCTTTCTCTCCTTCCTTTGGTTGCCTGGCTGCCAAAGAGCAGAGCAGGGGGGGGGGGGGCAGCATCTATGTTAGCCTAGCGGAGAAACAAGGGAAGTTGAGCTGTGAGAGGGAGAAGAGAGGGTCTCAGAGGAGCTGCTGCTTCCCTGAGGCCCAGAGTTCGGCCTTTGCTCCCGTCCTGCACCCAGCATCCCAAAATCCAGGAGAGGCCTTTCATGGAGCTTGGAACACTTTGCTCTGAGCCATACCTTCTTAGGCAGGAGTGGGAAGCCCAACTTCCACCAACCTCAGCCAGCATGAGGGAAGATGGGGGAATTGTGATCATTCATATTGTTTATGAAATATCTTCATCTCAAGATCTCACACAGAAAAAAAAGTAATAAATAAATAAAAACATGCAGTAGAAACAAGAAAAAGGGGAACCCCTCTCCCACAAGCACTTTTTCTTGTTAGATCATTTTTATTAATTTTTCCAATAAAAGACATCCAATTAACATATCAAATCATAATCCAATAAAGAAACTAAAATAAAAAAGGTCAAATTATCTTCCGAATTGTAATTTTAATTTTTACGACTTCCCACAGTCTGAACCTTGAAGCATGTCCAAATCTCAACTTTGCCTCTCATCGATATTTCCACATCTCAATTTTAACTCTCCAAACTTCTTTGTCTCTGGCTCTGCGATCCTCAGTCATGTCAGAAAATATATAACCTTTCATCCGTCGAATACAGCTTTATTGTGTACAGTGGTACCTCAGGTTAAGTACTTAATTCGTTCCGGAGGTCCGTTCTTAACCTGAAACTGTTTTTAACCTGAAGCACCACTTTAGCTAATGGGGCCTCCTGCTGCTGCCGCGCCGCCGGAGTCCAATTTCTGTTCTCATCCTGAAGCAAAGTTCTTAACCTGAAGCACTATTTCTGGGTTAGCAGAGTCTCTAACCTGAAGTGTATGTAATCCGAGGTACCACTGTAATATACTTTTCAGCTGCCTTTTTGCTGGCGCAGCTTCCTCTGGCTCCATTCCAATCCGGGCTGTTATCCATCCACAAGCACATTGTAATAGGAATCGGCCCTCCGGATATTCCTAGAAGGGACCCCGAGGGTCATCTAGCCCAACCCCCTGCAATGCAGGAATCTCAGCTAAAGCATCCATGGCAGATGTTGTTGGACTACAAGTCCCATCATCCCTGATCACTAGCCATGCTGGCTGGGGCCAGTGGTAGTTGGGATTCCAACAGCACCTGGAGGGCCACAGCCTCTCCACCCCTGCTCTAAGGTTTTGCAGGAGTAAAAAGAGTGGAAGGGGGAGATAGATGCTTTGGCGGCCATTATTTTGCTTTTTTTAATAATTAATTTTTATTCAATTTCCAATAAACATTCCATCCATATTTAACATTCGCCTTATACATATACATCTTTTGGACTTCCCTCAGCCTATCTGACAATTCTCCATACTATCACTACTACTCACATTTCTTAAATTTATATTGCACTTTACCACTCTTAATCTTATCCTTTCATTCAAACAACATTTCAGTCAGTCTTTTTCACAAAGCTTTTTGAAAACCAACAAGCGTTAGTTGCTCCTCACATACATTTTTGATATATTCTGTAAATTTATTCCAGTCCTCGGAAAATCTCTGATCTCGTTGGTTCCTTATTTTCCCAGTCAATTTGTCCATCTCTGCATATTCCATCAGATTCATTCTCCATTCTTCCCTAGTCGGCATTTCTTCCTGTTTCCATTTCTGGGCCATCAAAATTCTTGCTGCTGTCACAGCATACCTAAATAGTTTCACATCATTCTTTCTAATATCATTCCCTATTATTCCTAATAGAAATGCTTCTGGTTTCTTAATAAAGATATATTTCAACATTTTCTTCATCTCGTTATAAATCATTTCCCAGAAGCATTTCACTTTCTTACATTCCCACCACATATGATAAAATGTTCCCTCTTTTTCTTTACATTTCCAACAGGCGGCCATTATTTTGGGGGGTGGGGGGGGTGTACGTCACACAAACCTGTTAAGCAATGGATCCCTGACCTCTCCCATGCCCTACCGCACATGATGGGCTGGAGTGTGGGGAAGCACTGGTGCCCTCTGCCCCAGTTGTCATTCTCCCCACAGGAAGCTGCAGTAGCCTTGATCCCCTGAGCTCTGGCCTGCAGTTGTTGTTGTTGTTGTTGTTGTTGTTGTTGTTGTTGTTGTCCTATACTCTGCCAATCAGGCTGGGTTGCCCCTGCGACTCTGGGTGGCTTCCAACAAAAAACACAGGGAATCCCACGGCACCTCTTGGCAGATTTAGACTGATCCCTGTATTGTATAAATATACAGTGGTACCTTGGGTTACATACGCTTCAGGTTACATACACTTCAGGTTACACACTCCGCTAACCCAGAAATATTGTTTCAGGTTAAGAACTTTGCTTCAGGATAAGAACAGAAATTGTGTTCTGGTGGCGCAGTGGCAGCAGGAGGCCCCATTAGCTAAAGTGGTGCTTCAGGTTAAGAATAGTTTCAGATTAAGAACGGACCTCCGGAACGAATTAAGTACGTAACCAGAGATAACACTGTATAATTATCATCATATATACTCCTGATACTGAACACAATTATAAAACTTATATAGAAGAAATTTAAAACAGACTTCCAATTAATCTCACTGTACTTAATCTATCCATTACAGTGGTACCTCAGGTTAATTTGTTCCGGAGGTCCGATAAGAACCTGAAACTGTTCTTAACCTGAGGTACCACTTTAGCTAATGGGGCCTCCTGCTGCTGTCGCGCCACCGCTGCACGATTTCTGTTCTCATCCTGAAGCAAAGTTCTTAACCCGAGGTACTATTTCTGGGTTAGCGGAGCCTGTAACCTGAAGCGTATGTAACCCGAGGTACCACTGTATTACTTTTCTTGCATCTTACAGTGTGGTGGATTGTTTGATTCTTCTGTTATTTGTTTGTTTGATTGTATGTTTGTTTACTTGTATGTACGCCTGTTCTTTCATAAATGTATTTATTTTAAATTAATAAAGATATATTTTAAAAAAAGGAAATTCCACAACACCAAAGGACTGTTGCCAAGGAGTGTGGTGGAGTCTCCTTCTTTGGAGGTCTTTAAGCAGAGGCTTGACAACCATATGTCAGGAGTGCTCTGATGGTGTTTCCTGCTTGGCAGGGGGTTGGACTCGATGGCCCTTGTGGTCTCTTCCAACTCTATGATTCTATGATTCAAACATGGAAAGCTTCTCGAAACAAGCCCCATGCCTGCTTCTCTCTTGCCACCCGCAGGTGGGGAGTACTTCAGCGATGAGCAGATGCGCTGCCGGGAGCCCCTTCTTTACGAGCAGTACATCGGGCAGTACCTGAGCGACGAGGAGATGCAGGCGCTGGGCAGCGGCAAGCTGGAGGCCTCCTGCTCTCTCTCGGGCGTCCTCCTGGACTCCTACCAGGAGCAGGTCATCCAGCGGCGGCTGCAGGTCCAGCAGGAGCAGGAGGAGGCCTGCGAAGAGGAGGAAGAGGAAGACAGCGATGGTGGAGGTTGGTCAAGCAGAGGGGTAGGATCCAGCGGAGGGCGGGGAGACCTTCCCAGCTGGGGGAATAGCTAAGACTATGAAATCCGCTGCTCCAGGAGGTAGCGATGGCCTCCAAACTGGATGGCTTTAAAAGACGACTGGACACATTATTATTTTTTTACAAATTTATTTATTAGATTTTCCAATAAATTTACATTCACATAACATACTATGGGACGCGGGTGGCGCTGTGGGTTAAACCACAGAGCCTAGGGCTTGCCGATCAGAAGGTCGGCGGTTCGAATCCCCGCAACGGGGTGAGCTCCCGTTGCTCGGTCCCTGCTCCTGCCCACCTAGCAGTTCAAAAGCACGTCAAAGTGCAAGTAGATAAATGGTACCGCTCTGGCGGGAAGGTAAATGGTGTTTCTGTGTGCTGCTCTGGTTCGCCAGAAGCAGCTTAGTCATGCTGGCCACATGAGCTGGAAGCTGGACGCCGGCTCCTTCGGCCAATAAAGGGAGATGAGCGCCACAACCCTAGAGTCGGCCACGACTGGACCTAATGGTCAGCGGTCCCTTTACCTTTACCTAACAACATACTATATAGAAACAAGATTCCCAAGAGTCTCCTGGACTTCCCTCTTCCCCTTTGTGGGTCTTTTAATTAGTCCTTTCCTTCTGCATCTTTTATAATGATCCAAATTTTTGTAGCTCCATTATGTCCATTGTTACACTGCAAGTGTTATTGCAACCCCACTAACGATTTTAACTGTTTACAGTGGTTCTTAAGATAAATTGTAGATTTCCCCCATTCCTTATTAAAGTTTTGGTCCTCCTGATTTCTGATTCTTCTGGTCATTTTTGCCATTTCAGCATAGTTCATCAACTTGATCTGCCATTCTTCTCTGGCAGGGACTTTATCTTTTTTCCACCTCTGGGCTAATAATAATAATAATAATAATAATAATAATAATAATTTATTTATACTCTGCACTCCCCGACGAGAGCCGGGCTCAAGGCTGCTAACACCAGTAAAATTGCAGTAAAAACATAATAGGGAAAAAACCCCAATTCAAAATACAGGTTAAAATGCAATTTAAAACGCAGCCTCATTTTAAAAGTAGCCCATAGATCAAAAGCATAAGGGGGTGGGGGTGGGAGATAAGGGTCAGACTGAGTCCAAACCAAAGCCAGACGGAACAGCTCTGTCTTTCAGGCCCTGAAGAAAGATGTCAAGTCCCTCAGGGCCCTAGTCTCTTGTGACAGAGCGTTCCACCAAGTCGGGGCCAGTACTAAAAAGGCCCTGGCCCTAGTTGAGACCAATCTAACCACCTTGTGACTTGGGACCTCCAAAATGTTGTCATTTGTGGACCTTAAGGTCCTCCGTGGGGCATACCAGGAGAGGCGGTCCCGTAGGTACATGGGTCCTAGACCGCATAGGGCTTTAAAGGTCAAAACCAGCACCTTAAACCTGACCCTGTACTCCACCGGGAGCCAGTGCAGTTGGTAAAACACTGGATGAATGTGGTCCCGCGGCAAGGACCCCGTAAGGAGCCTCGCCATGGCTTTCTGCACCCGCTGGAGTTTCTGGGTCAGCTTCAAGGGCAGCCAGGCGTAGAGCGAGTTACAATAATCAAGCCTGGAGGTGACCGTCACATGGATCACTGTAGCATCCTTGCAGCCGTAGTCTCATACATACATTGTCTTTTCTGCTCCCTTGGGATTTCGGCTGGACAAATTCATGGAGGAGGGAGGCTATCAATGGCAACTGGCCCTGATGGCTATGCCCTGGCCTCACAGTTAAAGGCAGCAATGCTTCTGAACACTAGTTGCTGGAAATCACGGGAGGCGAAAGATCTCGGGTCCTGCTTGTGGCTTTCCCACAGGCATCTATCGTGAGAACGGGATGCTGGAATAGATTGGCCACTGGCCTGATCCAGCAAAGCTATTCTTATATTCGTATGGGGGCAGCATGCCAGGGGTGGGTGCCCAAGGCTAAAAGTGAGTGGGGCAACATGCGCAACACTCACCTTTACTTATTATTATTATTATTATTATCATCATTATTATTATTATCATCATCATTATTATTATTATTATTTATACCCCACCCATCTGGCTAGGTCTCCCCAGTCACTCTGGCCGGCTTCCAACAGAATATTAAAATACAATCGTCTATTAAACATTAAAAGCTTCCCTAAACAGGGCTGCCTTCAGATGTCTTCTAAAAGTCTGGTAGTTGTTTTTCTATTTGACATCTGGTGGGAGGAGGTTCCACAGGGCGGGTGCCACCACCGAGAAGGCCCTCTGCCTGGTTCCCTGGTTTCCTTTCTCCAAGGAAAGTCACAGGTTTCTGTATGCTCTCGCCCTGCCCCTTGTGAACATCTCTCCATCCTCCCTTCGGGCAAGGAAGAGGCATCAGCGCTGTCCAGGGACCCGTGCCAGGCGGGAAATGCAACTGAGGAGGGTCATTGAAGCGCATAGATAGGGATTGTGGCCTTGGTAGGCGTCTCAGGGGCCCTAGAGCAGGAGAGGCCTGGAGGTCTCATCCAGTGATTTGAGCAGCACAGCAGAAAATCCAGGGCTTTGGGAGGAAAAGCAAAAGCGCTTTTGACATGAGCATGAGGACTGGAGGACCGGTCTCTTGGGCTCATTTGGGTTCCCGAGAGATGGAGGTAGGATAACTGGCATCCTCTGGGCTGGGAATGTTGCTGTTTTTTAAGGGTGCAGGGAGGAAGGGTAGCTTATCTGCAGCTCCAGGAGGCTGTTGTAAACAAAAATCTGCCCTTTTCCCTTATGGGGTATCCAAGAGCCCATATAGAGTCCTTACCTAGGTTCCCTATTGGTAGGAGAGAATAACAGAGGCCAACCAGAGAATATTGAGAAGCAAAGCAGCTAGTAAGCTTGATCTTTATTGATCTGTTGCAACAGGGTGCTCCCCTCATCCGCAGGAGAGAGGAGGAACCCCGAAAAACGGCGTGCAAGGCCTTATAAAGACTTTTGAAATTGCCACCCTGTAGATCAAGACCACCCCCAGAAACATCACATACATCACAGAAGGGGTGTAACCTAAGACCACCCCTCAGATACATCACACCTACATCACAGAAAAGGCAGTCTAAAACAGAAATTTGAATATTGTTTATCTCCTGTCTGGCAGGTTACTTGATTGGATTGCCTGGGGAGCCTGGCCAGTCTTTTGTAGTGATAAATACTTAGTTCCTGGGCCAGGTCACAGGCTCACACCCTATTCATATCTTAAATGTGTCCTTAAGACAGGATTTGTGAGGAAAGAGACAATGGGGAGATTTCCCACTTTGACCTTGCAGAGAAAACATTTGGTCAGTTTAGGAATCAAAATGGTTCCAGGTTGGCCTTCCTGTGCTGATCTATGTACGTCCTTGTTTGGTACACTTGTGAACATTACCATATATATAAGACCTCAAAATTCCTATCACAAGGCTCACTGAGTCCCCTCTCCCCTCTCTAGACAAGGCCTCTGACCTGGACATGGAGGATTGGGTCCCTGAACAGGAGGAGAAGGCCTACCTGCGGGAAGAGTTCACCAGCCGCATGTACCAGCGCTTCCTCGACGGCAAGGATAGGGACTTCAACTACAGGTGAGGAATCAGGGTGGGACATCAGTAGGTAAGTCCTTTCACTCTTTGCTGTGGGCGTTTCTCTGTATCACTTTGGTGACGAGCCGTCGCCGCTGAAAAACACATGAATCCAAGGTTCTATTTCCAGCACCCTTCAACTAGTCTGGTGCATTCCAGGTGTTTGGGAACAGCTCCCATCGTTCGATGGAACAATGACTACAGCTGTAGAAATGGTTCTCATGCCCTTAGTTTATTTGAATGGGCGATCTTTTGTATGTTGCTGTACATTGACTCCCGGTGGAGTATCAGGTCAGGTTCAAGGTGCTGGTTTTGACCTTTAAAACCCTTTATGGCTTAGGGCCTCGTACTTACGGGACCGCCTCTCCTGGTATGACCCGCAGAGGACCTTAAGGTCCATGAATACTCATAGTTTAGAGGTCCCGGGCCCTAAGGAAGTCAGATTATCCTCCACCAGGGCCAGGGCCTTCTCAGTGATGGCCCCGACCTGGTGGAATGCTCTGTCCCATGAGACCAGGGCCCGGCAGGATTTAACTTCCTTCCACAGGGCTTGTAAGACAGAACTATTCCACCTGGATTTCAGTTTGAACCTGGCCTGATCTTTTATTCCCCTTCCTCCCCCCCCCCCCTTTTTATGAAGATTACCTGCTCTGGGATCCCACAGCTAATTCTCCCCTGATCTCCTCACTGGCCCAAATAGGACTAATTTAGCCAGCTAGCCCTGGTGATCATCTAATGTTTATTGGATGGATTTCCCCCCCTAAATTGATTTTTGATTTTATTGTTATTCACGTTTTATACCATATTTTATGCTGTTTTTTTGTTGCATCAATTAAGTGTTTTAAATTTGTTGTTAGCCGCCCTGAGCCTGGTTTTCTGAACCGGGAAGGGCGGGGTATAAATAAAAAATTATTATTATTATTATTACTACTACACTGGTTCAGTGATTTCTACCTGCGAAGTGGTTTATAAATGGACAAATAAAGAAACGAGACCATTCCTGGCCCAGCCAGCGTCTCACGTCTCGCATTGCACAGAACTCAGAGGTGGAGAGGGCTCCTCACTTCCACGCTGGATGAGACAGAGAGACCCAGGTCCCTCTTCCGTTACCCTGAACAACATTCCCGACCCACCCCAGTCCTGTGCCCTCCAAATGTTGCTGGACTCAAGCTCCCCATAAGGCACGACCAAGCTGGCCAGTGGTCAGGTGCGGTGGGAGTCGTCGTCCCAAACATCTGATGGGCTCCAGAACACGGAAGGGTGATCTAGAACATGCAGAGAGTGTGGGGCAAGGGAGAGGGGCATTCTCTTCTTGCTAGGTTTGGAGCAGGAGCAGCCAATGTTGCGAGACTCCAAATCCCATCAGGCCCCCGTGGTCAGGGATGATGGGATTTGTAGTCCAATAGTGGGTGGAGAGCACAGATTGGCCACTCCTGCTTTGGAAGCTCCCACCGCTCTGGGCTTTGGAGACTCTGAGGAGCAGTGACGATCTTGCATTGCTTCCCCTCTGCCTTACACTCCCTGGACACGCCGGGGGCCTTGTGGGGGCATGCTGAGCAGCAGCCACAGATTGTGGCTGGCTCCGTGGGTCAACCAAAGCTTGCGGATCCCTCTCCCTCCCACAGAGCAAGCTGGTTCCTCGGTGCCAGCTCCACAGACCTGCAGCCGCTTCCGGGTTTGTCAGTTTAAACCCGTGCCTTTCCTCCCTCCAGACGGCCGATGACCAGTCCCAGGGAGTGACATTCCCTTCCTTACTCCTCTTTAGCAACTGGGAAGTGGGGAGCTCAGGAGCTCAGGAGTGGTGGGGTGCGGAAGATGCTGCAGGCATCACGGACCATCCACTGCCAGAGACCTCCAAGACAACTCACCCTGCACTCCAGTGCCATTCTGATCCCTATCGGTGGAGACACCCA